>NC_136807.1:32170734-32552594 GCF_951216825.1 Electrona antarctica
GAATGATAAATGTAGTATCACTTCTCATGCCAAAGATCACTCACACTTTTGCACTGACCAAATTTACACATGGATTATTATTATTATTTTATTATTTGATGAAGCACTGACTGTAATGTGTGTGTGTGTGTGTGTGTGTGTGTGTGTGTGTGTGTGTGTGTGTGTGTGTGTGTGTGTGTGTGTGTGTGTGTGTGTGTGTGTGTGTGTGTGCGCGTGCATGCGTGCATGTGTAGAGGAGCGTGTTTGTGTTAACTGTGGAGCAACGGTGTCTCTTCTGTGGCATAAAGCTGAGACAGGACACTACCTCTGTATCACCTGTGGAACCAACGCACACAACCAACCTCTGATACCACCTAGAAAGAAACCTGTAAGTCTGTCTGTCTGTCTGTCTGTCTGTCTGCCTGAGTAAAGGGTAAAGAGTAAAGGGCCAATAACATTGTATGTATGTGTACGGTTGTAATGCACGTAACCCGAGAACCGTTTGACCCACCAACTTCACATTTGACACACGCGTTCCACACCCCCACAGGGAGTGCAGTGCCAGGTATCGAGTCGGTCGGACCCACGGTTCTCCAGAACCACCACAAAAGGCTCTGGTCAGGCTCTGCCAGTGGGCCTAATGAGGCCAACTCATTTCACCTGTGCAATTTCCAGCCTCTGCCTCAGCCAATTGAGGCTCAACCAATCAGGCTCTGCCAGTGGGCCGAATTGATTGCCAAGTACACTTTTCAGTTTGCAGTCTTCACACACAGGCACATACACAGATCTCCATGTGGGACACCGGCTGACAGTTAACACGGGTGCTATGACAACGTATATCATTATAGGTTCCCAAGTTTCATCGTTCTCAAGTAGTAGGTCAGTGGCCGACTGCGATGGGCACGTACAGGTCTAGTACATTGTAATGCATGTCAACTTGTAAAGTGTGTGTGTGTGTGTGTGTGTGTGTGTGTGTGTGTGTGTGTGCGTGCGTGCGTGCGTGCGTGCGTGCGTGCGTGCGTGCGTGCGTGCGTGTTCATAGAGGGTGAGTAGCAGACAGGGAACGCAGTGTGCCAACTGTCTGACCACGGTCACCACCCTGTGGAGGAGAAACATCACTGGAGATCCTGTCTGCAATGCCTGTGGACTGTACTATAAACTCCACCATGTAGGTTCATTTATTTTTTCTAGGCTCGATTATTGTAATGCGCTATATATAGGCATGGACCAGTCTGCCCTTAGACGCCTGCAGCTTGCCGCTCGCCTCCTCACTGGTACAAGGAGGCGTGATCATATCACTCCCATCCTTGCCTCACTCCACTGGCTATACCTGTTAAATTCAGAATTGATTTTAAGATTTTATTATTTGTTTTTAAAGCCCTTAATGGTTTGGCCCCCCTGTATCTATCGGTCCTAATGGACCCATACTCCCCAGCCAGGGCCCTGAGGTCAGCTGACCAGCGGCTCCTGACCGTGCCAAATTCTAATTACAGGTCCAGAGGCGACCGTGCTTTTTCAGTGGCCGGCCCCAAACTCTGGAACTGTTTGCCCCTACACATTAAGTCTGCCCGCTCCTTAGAGGCTTTTCAATCTTTGCTTAAAACACATCTTTTCTCCCTGGCATTCAATGTTGTTTGACCTAGTTACCCTGTCTAAATACTTGTGTTGCTTCAATGTTGTTTTACTATATTGTTTGTGTTGATTGTATGCTTGTTATATGTTCATGTACAGCACTTTGGTTGACCTTCTGGTCTTTGTAAATGTGCTCTATAAATAAAGTTTGATTTGATTTGATTTGATTTGATTACATTACTATAAACCACGTACACCACTGCTTTTCAGCCTTTTCAGGCCGTGGCCACCCAAAATAAGAATAATTTGAACTGGGGACTCGATCCCCGGCCACCTTCATAAGCACTTGGAATGCCGGAGTGGAGGCACTCAATTTTCAATCCTCTGCTGCTCCTTAGGTCAACAGGCCATTGGCTATGAAAAAGGAAGGAATCCAAAGCAGAAAACGCAAGTTGACCAATAGGGGAAAGAAGAGCAGGAGGGGCGGCCTATCAGAAACTGAGCTGTCCAGACTGGCCCCGCCCGCCGAGGAAGCCATCATTAACATGCTGCTAACTTCGTCTTCCTCCTCCTACATCCATTCCTCTCTTTCCCTGATGGATTCATCCTCTCCCCACCCTGCCTCCTTCTCTCTGTCTCCACTACACTCCTTTGACCCCCTCCCTCCATCACTTAATTCTCTTTCTCCTCTCCAGCCCCTCTCCTCCCATAGTTGGTTTGGCTCGCACCATGATGTAGTCTAAAAAGCAGAGGTTCTCAAACATTTATTTATTTATTTATTTATGTCAAGGACCACCAGTTTGGTGTGTACTGTACTGTATAACTCCGAGAGTGTGCAAATGGAACCAAAACCTCTCTACAAAACAGTCCATATGGTGCATTGCTGGCAGATTGTGGAAAATAAACAAATCATAAGCGTATTCTCTGACACACGTTTGGCTAGAAATGATGAACTGAACGTCACGAAGGCGTTGTCATGATCCTTTTGTTCTTATTGACTTGCCGAAGCCTGAAAATAAGTTCTTGTTTGGTTGGAGTATGCTGCGGTTTTAAATCAGTAGTTCTCAAAGAAACAACTGAAATGATTTTGTGCCAGGGATTCCCATAAGAGAAGATTTGTGTTTGTTTATTTTTTCAAAAAGGCTAGAAAATGTTTCTCGATATTTCTAAATCTTTTATTCCACCAAGTAAGCTATTCCACCTCGGTCCATTTAGGCCTGACGTCAAAATAAAAAAAACGTTCGCTCTGAAAGAATATATATTCAAAATGTGCCGCATTTTTAAGATTTTTCAAAAATAGCTAAAGTATAACATAATGCTTAGTTAAAACACCAAAAGGGGTTCCCGTCTAGAATGGGTTAACCTTCAAAAGGACCTGGGTCCCCAAACCCCATTCTGAGAACCACTGGTCGAAATGGTATTATAACTCTAGTGCTGGGGCCCGTCCCATAACATTATTTGAAAACTTTAGTTATTAAAACACTTTAGATCATTGTTACAATACATTAACCAGTTCAGCCCTATACATTTCGGCCATTTGAAAATAGCCGATCTACAAGCTTACAATGCACCATGATGTGACACATTGTGAGCTTCTAGATCTGTCTAGCTATCTCCAAATTGTTTTTAGACATTTTGAATTGACATTTCTGTGTATCAGAGTACTTTTACTTTTGTATTTTTCATTGTAGTAATGATACTTTTTATTTAAAAAAAATTAAGTATACTTCTTCCATCACTGCTGTTAGCGATTTGTAATTTAATTTTCCAGTTTCTGTCTGTCTGTCTGTCTGTGATATTTACACCATGCATTAGCATGCCCTTTCCTTTATCCAGATACTGGCGGCTTGTTTGTTTGCAAATAGCAGATTGTTTTAATTTGTGGAGTGATATTATGAGTGATATATATATTGTTTCACTTTTATTAAACACGTTTTTTTTTTCTTTTTTTTACTTTGTTTTTATTTCAGTTTAGGCAACTTCACAGAATTAAAAGCATACATTTTTCTTACAACTGCTTTTTTTCTTTTTTTACACAACCTCAGCTGTTTCATACCTTCACAAAATATATATATATATTATACACTCATACACACAAACAACTTCACATACATTTACAAGTATTCACAATAAAACAAGGAAATAAAATACTACAAGTATTCACCATAAAACAAGGAAATAAGTAGCGAGACAAAAACAACAGAGCGTCGACCACAATCGGAAGTGAACAAAACCGAGAACAGACATGACTGGAGACAGAGGAAAGAGTATGAGCACATCAGAAGGTCTGGGGAGAAGTGTATTCAGTGAGTCATTACTCGAGATTCCGAAACCTGCTACCTCATTAGTAGAGGCAGTACAGGACTCCATCTTTTACTAAATATGTTTGGTTGAAGCCTCAGGGCATAAGTAATTTGTTCCATCTGGTAAATGTCCCATACCTTTTCCACCCACATACTGTATGTTGGCGGGGCTGGTTTTAGCCATTTAATTGTAATGCATTTGATGGCCGCTGTAAGCAGCACATGCAATAAATATATTTTGGCTCTACCCTCCAGACCCTCCGGCAACATTCCTAACAACATTACTATGGGATCCTCTGGAATGTTTTGACCGAAAACTTCTTTTAATGCTTCAGATACCTCTCTCCAGAATGGTCTCAATTTGGGGCATGTCCAGAATATATGAGCATGATTCCCAATATGTGCTCCACAGTCCCTCCAGCATCTTTTCGAGTGATTTGGACCCATTTTGGCCACTATTTGAGGCGTCCTGAAAAATCTAGATATTACTTTCCATATTAAACACGTTTTTGAATAAATCTGAGAAATGAGTAGGCACTTTATGAGAGAAAGAGAGAAGCATGAAATTAATGATTTGTAAGAATAATATGTCCTTTTACATTGATTGATAGTTTTTATTGACAAAAATGCATACTGTATATGACTATAGTATTTGTATTGTACATATCTGTCAAAAGGACAAAATACACAACAAATACATTCATGTGGCAGCGGTGGCCGAACGGATAGCGGCGCGGTCTTGATACCGGAAGGTTCCTAGTTCGAATCAGCCGTCCGACACGTTAAAATTACCACCGCTGAAGTGCCCTTGAACAAGGCATTGAACCACTACGATGAAATGTGTTCTATGAGCAGGGCCTGGCTGGAAACAAGTTCTTGAGCTTAGCCCAGATACCCTGGGTAAATATAGATTTCATTTCATTTCATTTGATTTCATGTAATTTCAACAGCAAAGAACAACATGGCTACTGTAAAAGGAACCTGTTGCAATTCAACTAATTGACGGATAGGTCCAGCTGCTATTCAGCCTGCTCTTTATGGGAGACTTGAAGTTAATAACTGAGCTAAATGATGGATTGTCATCACATTGTTCACACACGGTTATTTTATTGTTCTGTTCCATTATGTAAATGTAGCTAGCCGTTTATGCAAATCACCCTCGTCCTGTTTGCATGAGCCTGTTAACCACAAAGTTAGATAGAACTATGACTCTAACCAAAGCACACACCTGAGTCACCGTTCAGTCCAACATTCACGTATGTCACACATAATGTTTAACCACATGAACCCTATTCTGGGCATGTCATAATAGTCATAATAGTCAGTGACAGCATAGGCGAACATTCAGCTATTGTTGTTGAAGAGATTCCATGTAGAGGGTAAAAAGGAGCGGGCCAAGTACAGGCCCCATGGGGGACCCCGCAGTCAACGAAGTCTAAGTGAAACATCGGGTCTCTGATCTATTGTATAAAAGGGTTTAATTACTTCCAAGTTGACCATCCCACCCATGACCCAAAATTGCATTTATAAAACAAAATGTCAGATGGCAGAGTGATTAAATAGGCGAGTCAGAGAGGATGCTACTGTAGGTTATATACAATATGTGAGCCAAATCCCCTCCCCGCACCCATATACTGTACATACCAGCAATAATTGGGACGGGCAAGTGGCAAGGGGGGTATACATGGTGTGTGCATGCATACGTGCGTGCGTGCGCCCGTCTGTCGTTCTTAATAGCCAATGGGTTCCTCTGTTGTGTCACACAGGGTCACTCATGCCAGTGATGCCACACAAATGTTTTGTTTTCTGTCTGCTTTGGCTGTAAGTTATCATGTAATGTGTGATAGAGGTGCAGTTTATGTATAACGTGTGTTACTTATAATGTGTTTCTGTTAATAATGTGTTCTGTGGTTATGCTTTTCTCACAAAGCTTGCCAAGATTTGTGTGCATGTACAGTATCTGCAATTCTGCATGCTATATTGTTTTCACATTTTCTGACATTTTCTGAAACATAAAGTACTTTTATTTTTGGTTTGTACTTTGTACCTGAACATCTTTTTTTTTAGGTATAGTTAAAAAAAATATATATTTCCTCACGGCCCCAAAAACTGGGGTCACGACCCTGCGTGTAGAAAGTGGTTTACAGTAAAACCAGAGTTTCAAAGATTGAACGAGTGGAGGACAGAGAGAGAGAGAGAGAGAAAGAGAGAGAGAGAGAACCCCTCCCCACTCCATCAGTGACTGTTGGCCACACTGGGGGGAGAGCGTTATGCAACCCAGCAGGCTGTTGTTGGTTTTCCGGACCCCCAGTAGAAAAGGCCTGGAGAGGAAAGAGGGAGCTGTTTGGTGGTCTTCCACAGGCAGGCCTCTCTGGGTGCCGTGCAGGTGGTGGTGGAGGATGGCGGTCTTCGGGGCGCCAATGTGGGGAAATGGTGCCAGTTAAATGACACAGAGAGATTAGCAACCACAACACACACACACACACACACACACACACACACACACACACACACACACACACACACACACACACACACACACACACACACACACACACACACACACACACACACACACACACACACACACACACACACACACACACACACACACACACACACACACACACACACACACGATCATCCGTTAGTCGCTATATGCCCATATAACACGACTCCACCACATGCCCTCGTATCCTCTTTCTTTCTCTTATCTCTTGCTCTCCATCCCTCCTCCTCCCTCCATGCACCTTCTCTCGCTCACAATCCCCCCTCTCCTCCCCCCTCTCCCTCTCCTCCCCCTCTCTCTGCCCCACCAGCACTTTGTGAGCTGTGTAAGTTTTATGCACCGGCCCATGGGCTCCCACCAGACCAGCCAACATAATTATTGTTTTCATCTCATGTCAGATTAATTCACCACAAAGATTATTTATTTCCATCCTTTCTACTGATTTGAATAAATGGAACCTACCGTACACGTATTCCTCTGGCTCTGAAGAAGATCAGAATCACAATTCTATCTTCATCGAGTTTTGCACATGAGGAAGCGATGTAAAAGAAAAAGAAAAAAAAGGAACAACCCAAAAGCAATAGCCTATAAAATAAAATCCATAACTTTCATGGCCTACCTGGGATTCGAACCTGGGTCCCTAACCCAGGTCATTATTTTATTTTTTTACATCAGAATATATTTTTGTATTAATCTTTCTATTATTATATAGCCTATTGTTTGTAGTTTAGAATCGACTTTTCTTTTCAAAAAAAAATTTCTTTTTAAACTAAATTAAAATGTGTATTTATTTCAGATTGGAATATTTTTCTGGATAATGTATCTCGCGTCACCAGGCGTTCATGTGGGTGACATCATCAAGTCTCGCCCTCCTCCTAGGCTAAACGCATTTTGTATGCGACGTATTTGTTTTGGTCAACTCGCGCCCAGTAAGTCACTTTATGCCATTATTTCTCTACAATTGAATGGTTTCGTCCGTTCTGACCAGTTATCGATTACATTGGTGTTCAAATGAGAGCCGAATGCAGACATTTAGACGCGTTTAATGCATGTTAGTTCAGGGTTCATTGTTGTTTAGCCAGCAGACACTTGTTTATACTTCAACGTACGACGGGGTTGCTTGCCGAAAAGAAACGTATCTACAAGCTAACAGAATTGTTAATTGGCGAGCGACATCAAACATTTGCAAATTTGCACAGTAATACTAAAATCCTCAGTGTTAATTTAACTCTGAGAGGGTGATCATAGTTTGTTTTAAAGAACACTGAATTGTATCATAATGTTAGAAGAATACCGGTAGTCCACACATACTCTTCATCACCCCTGTTCCTCAGTTCGTTCCTGTTTCTCACTGTGTGTGTGTGTGTGTGTGTGTGTCAAACGGAGTAGACCCAGCAGCAGTGATGCATTCTGGGTTAGAACCAGAACCTCAGGCAGGTGGAGGAGGACCAAAGACTGCGAGACGCTCCCCAAGACTGTCTCCTGGTGTAAGTGTGTACTGTGTGTGTGTCATGGTCACTGAAATAAGGGGGACACCATTATTGTTTGTCCCCACAATTTCAGGTATTATAGAAAATGACGTTTCATGGTGTTTATATTAATCCAACCTCGAGATCTTGTAAAAAAGATTCTTGAGTTTATAATATTTAAAAATGTGGTGCCATAAAAAGGGATTTTCTTTTTGCGAGCAGGGCTTTATACTGTAGCCTATACAGTATAAATACAAATACTGCTTCCATTTAGAGGGAGTGGCGTGTTGATTACCATGACACTGCATGGTAAAGGAGGCACTAAATACAAAACCCATCACCTGTACTCAAATGTAATGTGGCCGGGCCGGCCCAGTGGTCCGGGCACCTAGGCTGCTACTCCCGATCCCGACGACCTTTGCTGCGTGGCACTCCCCATCTTTTTCCCCCCATTTCCTGTCAGTCAGTTTACTTTGTCACTATCAAATTAAGGCAGAAAAGCCCAAAAAATAAGATAAATGTATAGATTGCATCCAGACTCCAGGGATTTTAGGACCAGTGGATGTCATCTAGGTCGTCCTCAAACGAGCCCTCTATTGTCGTTTCCAGTCATCCCGGTTCTCCATACATCTGACCAGTTCGTTGGTACTTTGCGCTCCTGCGTCGTTCTTGATTACATCCACGTATGTTAGCGTGGGACGTCCTCGTGACCGGTGCCCGTGTGTTGGTTCCCACAGCACTAGTTTGCTGGCTGGCAGCTCTTGGTGTCTTTGGCAGTGTCCAGGATGTAGGACCTCTATTACTATTGTTTATGCCTAATGTGGTCAAGCTTTTAATCCAATCATTAAACTGCATTTCTAGCACAGCCACTGTTGACTGATGAGCTGGACCTGTACAATTAGCCGTTCGCTAAGTCCCTCCCCAACACGTCCTTGTCCAATAGGCACGTTAGCAGCGAAGAGACAGGTCAAGCTGTCCTTCTCACCCATTGTTAAATTATGGGATTTCTCCATATAAATAATGGATCATTTTAGAAGCAAAACCTTCAAAATGTCTTCTAAATCTAGTCAACCAGGCCTGCAATAGGCTACGCACTGGGCAAATGTGCATGACATTATTTAAATAAACTAGAAATATGAGGAAATGACTGAGGGAGAAATCAACTTCTAACAACCGCCCAACAGGAGTTTTCATGTTGCGCGGTAAGACTACGGACTACTGTATTGCCATCACCTGGGTGGGTCAGTCGTGTAAATATTCAACAACAGGGGCCATGCAAAATAACATTGACTATGGCTATGAGGTGGTGAAAGCTTGACCTGCATAGCAACAGTTGCTAAACTATTTGGATTGGCATTGGACAATCGCTTTTTGGGGTGGGATTTAGCAAAGGGCTAATTAAGGTGTTGAAAATATTTCGCTTTGGGACACTGCATTTTGGGTAATAGGAATATATCTACGACTGCAGCTCGTAGTAGTTTTGTTGTTATTGCCTTGGACTTTTTATGTCGAGGAATTCTGAGAAGTAAACATTGAATAATATCCCTTTATAAAAGTATCTTTTAAGTATTTTTAAATAACTCTTCTCCCTGAACTGTATTCTAGGAGTTTGCCTCAAAGGAAGTTACCTTTTGGAACTACTCCTCTTTAGTGAGGACTCAGTTATGCGTACTTTGCGTAGCACTGTCCTAAGACAGTAGTGACTGTTTCTTCAGCTTGTTATCTGACCAAATCAATCTGACCCTCATGTTTCCTGCTTGTAGCTGTGGGCAGGTATAAAAACAGGGATGTGAATCCCTGTTGTTCAATGAGCCAGACTGGGTTTACATTGCATTGACAGGTCATGTAAGTTTTGGCTCCTCAGTCCTCACTCGAGTAAAATCACTCATACTTTTGATGTCTGAATTCTTCTTCCCTCATTTGTGTATAATATGATTCGAGCATGCACTACAGATTGTGCATTCACAAACTGATCGGTCTGGCGTGCTCACGTGCGTGTGTGAGTGCCTGTGTGCATGTGTGTGTCAGTGAAACATTTAAGATGCAGCAGGTTAAGTAACCTGGATGACCACTTCCATTCTATCAATCATCAACGTTGTTGTTGGAGTTTGGTCTCATTTATACTCCTTGTCCCTCCAGTCTGTCTGCTGGGCCTCTACTGACTGGTCTGCTCTTTTCTGACTGATCTGTTTGTTTCAGTGTGCCAGTAATAAATCCAGTTTGCAGGAGGCAAAGAGGAGAGGAAGGATGAAGAACAGAGAACATGAGCAGCTGACCGATCAATTACAAAACCTGGTAATGTGTGTGTGTGTGTGTGTGTGTGTGTGTGTGTGTGTGTGTGTGTGTGTGTGTGTGTGTGTGTGTGTGTGTGTGTGTGTGTGTGTGTGTGTGTGTGTGTGTGTGTGTGTGTGTGTGTGTGTGTGTGTGTGTGTGTGTGTGTGTGGATGGTATGTATAAATGTACCAATATATTCAGTACTTAATTGCCATTTCGATGAGATGACTGGAATTTGGATAGGTGTAAGCTCAGACAATACCATCGCTTTAGTTAGTATATCCAATGTAGAAGTGTGATCACTTTAACCCAATCCAAGCCATCCACGAGATATCTCGAGGAAAGCTATTATTACCATCTGGGCCATACACGAGATTTGATTAAAACATGTATTGGTACCTTTTTGTTTTTCGCTTCCGTTGCTAGCCTTCACAGGCCTCCCATTGTAGAAACAGCCTACATGATAATCCGAGTTACACGTGCACACGCACATGGCTATTATTAGTGTTTTTTCTGCTCAAAAGGGGACAACGTATCATGTTTGGGACCTTATAAAACATTATTTTGTGCTCGTGCTGAGAAAATGAATCCACTGCGAGTTAGTACACAGCCTAGAGTGAGGCTAGAGTACATATATGGAGGCTATCACTTCCGGGTCGGGCGGATGTGGCTCTTCTTCTTTGCTTATGTCGCACATTTCACTGGCACTCGCCTCACGATCCCGCCTATGGTAACGGCATGGAATCGGTTAATCCATAAATTCCATATTTGGAGAAAAGAAAAAGGTTGCTTGTGAAACGCAATATCCTTTGAAAGTTGCAGATCTACCACCTCACAATGCACAGTGCTGTGACACATTGTGAGCTTGTAAATAGGCAATTTCTGAGAGTCTGCACACCAATTTACTGCTCCCAGTTGTATCTTTACTTGAAAGTGGTAACGTTTCGATCACAAGTGTGTAGGGGATCACATTATTCTAATCCAATGTGTTTGTGTGTGTTTCAGGGTCTAGACAACAAACAGCCTGCCAGTGGAACAGGTTTAGTCTATGGCGACATATTCACCGTGCACAAATGTCTCTGGGATCCCAGGTAACAAACTTGTGCATGGCTGAGTGTGGGTGGGCGACACTGAAGCAGCCCTCGTCAGTAATTAACAACCTTTAGATTAGCAGTAATGCAAACAGACCATCTATTTTAGTGATGTTAGACCCGAGTTCAGCCTTGATGATAGAATATTGTCTCTTGCTGTCTCATTAGAATATTGTCTCTGTCTGTCTCGTGATTATTGTCTGTGTCTGTTTCCAGTCACCCAGAGTGTCCTGCCAGAGTCACATCCATCATGGAGGAGTTGGAGAGACAAGGACTGCAGTCTCGCTGTGTCTCTCTGGAGGTCTGATATTCATCAATACATGACTAGGTCATGCTTGTTTGATTGGATCATGATTGACTGATTGGTTCATGATGGGTTGGTTGAATTATTTAAAAGGGTCCCCACTGTGGCACCAGCTAGTCATCCTAGGGGTCTGACTCTGAAATCCATTTCCTCTATTCATCATACAGTAAGCATCATTGCTGTCTGCTGTTTACTTTTCAGGCAATGGGTCCAATCATTGCAGTGATTTAGTCACAAGCTCTTGTTAATACTTTTCAGTGGTTACATATCTGTAAAACCCACAGACAGACTTAACCAGTTTCAACCTGGACTCCATATTTTGGGCATGTCATTATAGGAAAGAAGTTTAAAGATCAGTGTAGGTTTAGCTGTGGGATGACAGCATTATTACGGTTTCAGCTGAGTACAGCTACTAAAGAGCTGGTTTGTTTTATATGAATTCATCCCAAAACATGGGTCAGGTAGCATTATATATAAGAGCTCCATCATTGTTCAAGGCAAAACACAATGTTTATGATTTTAGCAGTTTAAACGTTACATTTTATGAGACTCTTGTCATGCTATGTTCTGTGTGTTGTTGTTACTGTTAAAGCTCACTATATCGTTCTCTCCTCCCTTCCGGCATTCCTCCCTCGCTCCCTTCATTCTGTCCATTCAGCCCAGGCCAGCCAGTGAAGAGGACTTGCTGCTTGTTCACACGTGAGTCCGATTTACTCTAAGTAATAAGAGATCTGCCATTCTTGACAGATCAGTGTCAGTAGCATCACTATTACTGTATGTAAGTATCTTCTTTTTTGTAACTGTCCTGTCCTGATCTCTCCTCCCATCCTCTTCAGTAAGGAGTATGCTGATCTGATGAAGTCGACTCAGTCGATGACAGAGTCAGAACTTCAAAAGCTATCCGACAACTATGACTCTGTCTACCTGCACACTGTATGTATAGATTGTAATTGTATACACAGTTACACACACACACACTGCTTTACAAAGATTGTTTTGATTTGCATTTCATATTTGACCTGCTATACTGTGTGTGTGTGTGTGTGTGTGTGTGTGTGTGTGTGTGTGTGTGTGTGTGTGTGTGTGTGTGTGTGTGTGTGTGTGCGTGTGCGTGTGCGTGTGTGTGTCTAGGAGACATTTCAGGTTTCATTGTCAGCAGTAGGTTCTCTTCTCCAGCTCGTCGACAAGGTTATGACCTCTGAACTCCGCAATGGATTCTCTGTTGCTAGGTAAGAGTCTAATCTTATCAAAATACATGGTGTGTGTGTGTGTGTGTGACACAAATCATTTGTTTTATAAATGTCTTCAGGTGTTATCCACCACACATTAACGTGTGTGTCTGTCTGTCTCTCTGTCTCTCTCTCTCTCTCAGACCTCCAGGCCACCATGCCCAGTCTGCAGTGGCTAATGGATACAGTGTGTTTAACAACGTGGCCTTGGCAGCACGCTATGCACAGAAAACACACAACGTCAGCCGGTAGGATTCTGTGTGTGCGTATTATGTACATGTGTGTATGTTTCCTAGACAGTGCATGTTATGTACATGTGTGTATGTTTCCTAGACAGTGCATGTTATGTACATGTGTGTATGTTTCCTAGACAGTGCATGTTATGTACATGTGTGTATGTTTCCTACACAGTGCATGTTATGTACATGTGTGTATGTTTCCTACACAGTGCATGTTATGTACATGTGTGTATGTTTCCTAGATAGTGCATGTTATGTGCATGTGTGTATGTTTCCTACACAGTGCATGTTATGTACATGTGTGTATGTTTCCTACACAGTGCATGTTATGTACATGTGTGTATGTTTCCTAGATAGTGCATGTTATGTGCATGTGTGTATGTTTCCTACACAGTGCATGTTATGTACATGTGTGTATGTTTCCTACACAGTGCATCTTATGTACATGTGTGTATGTTTCCTAGATAGTGCATGTTATGTACATGTGTGTATGTTTCCTAGATAGTGCATGTTATGTACATGTGTGTATGTTTCCTAGACAGTTCATGTGTGTATGTTTCCTAGACAGTGCATGTTATGTACATGTGTGTATGTTTCCTAGACAGTTCATGTGTGTATGTTTCCTAGACAGTGCATGTTATGTACATGTGTGTATGTTTCCTAGACAGTTCATGTGTGTATGTTTCCTAGACCAGTGGTTCCCAAACTTTTTCATGTCAAAGACCCCCAAAATGACACTCATTAGCCTGCGGACCCCCATTTGAAGAGATATGCCAGGGGCTGAGTAGTCCAGTGATTCTCAACCATTTTAATTTCAAGGACCCCCAGTTTGACATGCATTAGTCTACAGACCCCCATTTAATTACGTTTCTATCTCTGGGACCCCCAATGTATATTGTAAAATCAATGTTATTTTAACTCTGAGAGTGTACAAATGGAACCAAATGGACCCATTAGGGTCCATTTGTACACTTTCTGAGTTACAGACCCATAATGGTCCATTTGGTTCCAAACTATCATTTAGCTGGGGACCCCCTGGAACTCCCTCAGGTACCCCTGGGGGTCCCCGGACCCCACTTTGGGAACCACTGTCCTAGACAGTTCAACTGCGAGGCCGGGATCAAACCGGTAACATTGCGATTCCCACCCTACCACTCTTCGCCACCTCACTGCCTTTGCAGTGACACACCCAAATAAATAAATCACTACCTGAGACATAATTAATTGCTACATCAGCACGTGTAAAGTGACCCTTTACATCACATTACTACAGTAACTCCAGAAAGTGGTTTTAGTTTCTGTTAATTAGTTTATTTTGCATTTCTTTATCTGTCAAGGGTTCTAATAGTGGACTGGGATGTTCATCATGGACAGGGGATACAGTATATCTTCCAAGAGGACCCTAGGTACACGGGCGCGCACGCACACACACACACACACACACACACACACACACACACACACACACACACACACACACACACTGAATATACACACTGACTCACAGGTCATAATGTATGTAATTTTAACATCTCTCTCTGTGTCTCTCCCTCAGTGTGCTATATTTTTCAGTTCATCGGTATGAACAGGGTACATTTTGGCCTCATCTCTCAGAGTCGGACAGCAGTGCTATTGGAACTGGAGCAGGACAAGGCTTCAATATCAACCTGCCATGGAATAAGGTCAATAATACGAATGATGATAGACTAGTGATCATGTTATTCTGTGTGTGTGTATTGTGACTGAATCATCTCTGCCCCCCACTGGCAGAGCTCTGGAACTACTGTACAACATATTCTGATTCTGATCAATACATGTATGTTTATAATATAGGCTGGAATGGCAGATGCAGACTATATCGCAGCCTTTCAGCAGCTTCTACTGCCAGTAGCCTACGAGGTAACACACACACACACACACACAGTATATACTGCTTACGCTACAGTGACACACGTGTAATACTAATAGGTGTTGTGTTGTTTGTAGTTCCAGCCTGAGTTGATCCTGGTCGCTGCAGGGTTTGACTGTTTGGTCGGAGACCCAAAGGTAAACATTTTTAGCTCTGGTTATCAAACATTTAGTTGCAGTGTTTAAACTGTTTCTCACTTCCAACCCCATCAACATTATCATTTGTTTGTTTTTTATTACTAAAGTACTTTTTGTGTGTGTGTGTGTGTGTGTGTGTGTGTGTGTGTGTGTGTGTGTGTGTGTGTGCGCGTGTGCGTGCGTGCGTGCGCGCGCGTGTGCGTGTGCGTGCGTGCGTGCCTTCAGGGGGAGATGTGTTGCAGTCCACAGTGTTTGTCGGTCCTGACCCACATGTTGATGGGCCTGGCTGAGGGAAGAGTGGTCCTGTCACTGGAGGTAATGCAAGTACTTCAAACACAAATATATAAAGAACTGCACACGCTACTACATACATAAATATAAAGAACTACACACTGTACTGGTTAGAGTGTCCACTCTGAGATTGGGAGTTTGGGGTTTGATTCCCCGGATCATACCAAAGACTATAAAAGTGGTACCCAGTGCCTCCCTGCTTGGCTCTTAAGCATCAAGGGTTGGATTGGGGTCAGTCCCGGCGACATACTAGCACCATGTCCATGGGTTGTACTTGTACCTCAATGTAATGAACTACAGATTTGGGTATCTCTTTCAGGGTGGATATAACCTGCAGTCTACAGCAGAGGGCGCTGCAGCCTGCATCAGATCTCTACTAGGGGACCCTTGTCCGGCCCTGGTAGCTCCTAGTACTGCACCTAGTACCAGGTAATATTTATATTTCACTATCATACTACAATACCTAGTAACCTCTTTGTGTAGTATTTGGAAACGAACTAGAGTAATTCTTGCTGCACACCTACAGTAGGGGCCAGATCACATTTCTGATCTTGTGCGATTATCATGAACCATCCAGACCTCTAATAAGGTAATCTGGGAAAGGTATGCTTTCTGTCCCTAGAATCAAACTAAACGTAGAGCAGCAGCCTTTAGTTGTTAACTTGTTAAGCACCACACATATCTGGAACAAACTCACACTCACTCTTAGTTCTTTTAAATCACAGCTAAAGACCTTTCTGTTTGCTGCAGCCTTTCATTTAGTAATTTGTTTAGTTTTTTACTTATTTAGTTTTTATTGTATCCTAATGTAATTTTATAATGTGTTGCCTTTGCTTGACGTTTTAATGTCTGTCTGTCTGTCCATCCCAGCGCTCTGAAGTCCTTGTCTGACACCATATCAGCCCTGTACCCCTACTGGTCCTGTCTTCAAGTACTTGGTAACAAAACCTAAATCTCATGTCCTGGTTCTTATCCTGGGGTCCAGGGTCCCCCACTGTCTCTTGAGGGGCTTTCATAGGGTCCCCAGCTAAATTATTGATACTTAGAATATGTAACTGTCAAGAGTTAACTAACACGGATTATTGTGCGATTATTTTCTATTCTGGGATCCCAGTCCCAGTGATGAAAAGAAAACACATGCAAGCCGATATTTCGGTATTTTTTTTGGGGGGGGGGGGGGGGGTTTGACAACATCGGCATCAGTGTTTATTTCACAGATGAAAGTGGATCTTTCATCCAAGTTATGATTTAGTGCAACATGATTAAAATGTTGTACTACCTGCACATGTGCCCGGGTTGGGAAACAGAAACACTGATGTAAAGTATCATAATAGAATGTAATAATAATAGTTATGTTGTTGTAGAAGGTGGTCTACTGGCTGAAGGTGAAGTGTTGAGGGAAACAGACGACGACCATACAGCAAAGGTCAGCCCTGCCAAGTCTGCTGGACTGACAACCGGTTTGGTTTATGACCCGAAGATGATGGAACATCTTAATATGTGGGACAGGTGTGTGTGTGTGCGTGTGCGCGTGTCAGCATTTGTATTGGTACATTTTCCATTCTGTGACTCTTGTCCTTCATTTCTTTTTTTCTTTCTTTCTGTCTCTGTGTCTCTTTTTGTCTCTCTCTAGTCATCATCCTGAACAGCCTCAGAGGATTTCTAGGATTTTCTCAAAGCACGAAGAGCTAGGACTGGTTGAACGTTGTCAACGGATACCATCCCGTCTGGCAACCGAGGAGGAACTGGCCATGTGCCATGGGTACACACAATGCACGCACACACAGACACACATGTATTTTATACTCTGTGGTACAGTGTATAGCTGTGATTCTTCTGATATTAATCTGAACTAGTAGATTAGTAGATGTAAAATAAATTAATAACATTCATCTGAACTAATCATTTTAGATTATTTGAGAAAATATATATTAATCTGAACTAGTAAATGTAAAATAATTTCCTTGCAAAATGTTGTGGGGGGAGGATAAAAACATTAGGCTGTTGTGTTTTTGTAAACTGTGTGTGTGTGTGTGTGTGTGTGTGTGTGTGTGTGTGTGTGTGTGCGCGTGTGCGTGTGCGTGTGCGTGTGCGTGTGCGTGTGCGTGTGCGTGTGTGTGTGTGTGTGTGTGTGTGTAGTTTGTCTCTTATCTCCCTGATAAAGTCTTCAGAGGAGATGAAGGCCAGAGACTTGCATCGCCTGGGACAGGAGTTCAACTCTATTTTTGTCAACAACCAGAGTTACCAGTGTGCCCTGCTGGCTGCTGGGAGCTGCTTCAACATGGCCCAACACATTCTAACTGGGAAGGTAACAAGACAACCAAACACACTGTACATAACATTCTAACTGAAGAGTTGTGGGGTCTATTTTTACACAACCATGTTGGAACCGTGTGGACGTATGACATCTGTATGAGTATGCATCAGTATGCCTCTATCTGTCTCTCTGACTGTCTTTGTCTCTCTGTCTGCCTCTGACTGACTCTCTTGTCTGTCTCTTCAGGTGTGTAACGGCGTAGCTATCGTCCGTCCTCCTGGACATCACGCCGAGAGAGACACAGCTTGTGGTTTTTGTTTCTTCAACACGGCCGCCCTCGCTGCGCGCTACGCCCAGTCCCTCACCGCCAATCTCAGAGTCCTCATCGTGGACTGGGACGTCCACCATGGCAACGGAACCCAGCACATCTTCGAGGAGGACAAGAGGTGAGGCTGAAACCAGACAGTAGAGTTAGGGTTGGGGTCCCCAGCCCAAAAGGTTGATAACTTCTGATTTATGTGACAACTAACCCTAAAGTGTGTTGACTAGGGTTTCATGCCTTTTACTCTGATCTTACACTTGTATGTCGTTCTGGATGAGAGTGTTGTATAAATGCCTAAATTGTATAATATACAATATTATAAATAGTTCTATTATATCTCTCTATAAATGCACCACGTCTCTGTGTGTACGTCTGTAATCCACGTAACTCGAAAACTGTTCGCCCCACCAACTTCAAATTCGACACACCCTCACAGGGTGTCGAGTCCGTCGGATAGCCGGTTGTCCAGAACCAGCACAAGTTGCATTGTTCTCTCTCTCTCTTTCAGTGTTCTTTACATCTCCCTCCATCGTTATGACCACGGAACATTCTTCCCCTCCTCCGAGGACGCAGGCTGTGATAGGGTGGGAATCCGCCAGGGGGCGGGGTTTAATGTCAACATTCCGTGGAACGGAGGACGAATGGGAGATCCCGAATACCTGGCCGCCTTTCACGCTGTTGTAATGCCGATCGCCAGAGAGGTACAAATCCTACACTCCACTCACACCAGAGCTGTTAGGGGTGGGGCAGGTGTGTGCTAGCAGCCAGCCACCACTGGGCTCTGCCAAACTTTGGTCAACTCAACTGTCACTGCATGATTTGCTCTGTATGTATTTGTAATTCTATTTCACCAGCGATACGGGTGGCTGTGTGCTCAAAGCCCACGGGCCCCAACGCAATTGCATTGTCTGTGTCACGCTAGTTACGCCCCTGGTATAGTCATAATCTCTGTTTGTAGTTTAATCCAGGTCTAGTCATAATCTCTGTTTGTAGTTTAATCCAGGTCTAGTCATAATCTCTGTTTGTAGTTTAATCCAGGTCTAGTCATAATCTCTGTTTGTAGTTTAATCCAGGTCTAGTCATAATCTCTGTTTGTAGTTTAATCCAGGTCTAGTCATAATCTCTGTTTGAAGTTTAATCCAGGTCTAGTCATAATCTCTGTTTGTAGTTTAATCCAGGTCTAGTCATAATCTCTGTTTGTAGTTTAATCCAGGTCTAGTCATAATCTCTGTTTGTAGTTTAATCCAGGTCTAGTCATGATCTCTGTTTGTAGTTTAATCCAGGTCTAGTCATACTCTCTGTTTGTAGTTTAATCCAGGTCTAGTCATGATCTCGGTTTGTAGTTTAATCCAGGTCTAGTCATGATCTCTGTTTGTAGTTTAATCCAGGTCTAGTCATAATCTCTGTTTGTAGTTTAATCCAGGTCTAGTCATAATCTCTGTTTGTAGTTTAATCCAGGTCTAGTCATAATCTCTGTTTGTAGTTTAATCCAGGTCTAGTCATCATCTCTGTTTGTAGTTTAATCCAGGTCTAGTCATAATCACTGTTTGTAGTTTAATCCAGGTCTAGTCATCATCTCTGTTTGTAGTTTAATCCAGATCTAGTCATCATCTCGGCTGGGTTTGATGCAGCGAGGGGAGACCCCCTGGGAGGGTATCAGGTTACACCTGAAGGATACGCCCACATGACTCACCTCCTCATGTCATTGGCTGGAGGGAAGGTCCTCGTCATCCTGGAGGTATGCGCTCCTGCGAGCACACACACACACACACACACACACACACACACACACATGCAAGATAGTCAGTCTACTGGTGACGACAGAGATGAGACTATTTACAACCTTGCTTCTTTTGTGTGTGTCTCCCTCTCTCTCTAGGGGGGGTATAACTTGCAGTCCATCTCTGACTCCATGGCGATGTGTACCAGTGTATTGCTAGGAGACGTCCCTCCTCCTCTAGCAACACCTCTGGCCCCCCCTCACCAGAACGCTGTCATGGCGATTAACGAGGTCATCCGCTGTCACTCCCCCTACTGGTCATCACTGCGCATACACTGTGAGGACTGTGTGTTTATGTGCCAAAATAGGGCAACTAGAAATGCACTCTGTCCAGCTGCCAACTTGCGCTTCGCACACAAGTTGGCCATGAATGGCCTACATGTGCGCTGCACAGTGCGCAAGCAGAGCGCGCAACTTATCTCCGACTCTTGTCAACTTACCGCCCCTCCCTCTAGAAAATATAACAAAGATGAAACCCATAAACACTATCAGCATCCATGGACTTCCCAATGCAAGCTTCTTTGGCAAATGGGTAAATAGAAGCTTCTTTGGCAAATGGGTAAATAGAAGCTTCTTTGGCAAATGGGTAAATAGGGCTGACCTTCGATCACGCTTTTGAAGATCGACGCTTCTAAACAAAAAAACGATCCATCGTCGACTCTTCGACACCCGACGGGGGGGGGTTTGGGTGCTAAGGCTTTTTACAAAAGTTGTGGGGCATCTTATAAAATGGGGGGGTTTGTCAATCATATTATGGTTTATGGTTGAAAGTAAACCATAATTAGTCAACTTTAAGAAGAGATCTGCAGTCATTGTGCTGCAGACAGTGCAGAGTGAGAGCAGCTCCGCTCTGCTAATTGATCTGACATTTGGCAACTTGACTGGCATTACAGTAATTAGTTATTTGCCAGCACCTGCTCCAATATAGGCCTAAATCAAATCAAATTGTATTTATATAGCACATTTAAAACAATAGAAGCTGACCAAAGTGCTGTAGGCCTACAGGCGCACAGACAAAAATACATCATTAAAAAAAAACACAGCCAAATAGTAGGCTACATAATTAAAATAATACGATCAGGTGCAATTAAATGCCAAAGAGAAAAGGTGTGTTTTCAGTAGAGATTTGGTCTGGGTCTGTCGGAGCTGCTCTGCTGCATGGGAGTTCACAGTGATGTCACAGGTCAGTCTTCAGACAAGAAAAAAAAAAAGATATCGCTGACAATGGCAAAATCAGTTCTCCGCATCGCCAAAATAAATCTATAGGCCTAGTTTCATTCGTGCCATTATACTCAGCCTATGCACAACGATTGTTTTAATTCAAAGTGGTATAGCTATTCTGCACTCACCATGTGAATCCAAGAAGGTCCTCACAAGTATAGGTAAAACACCGCAAGGTCCTCAGCGCAATGGCGCATCGATAAACGTTGAGATTTCACTAGTGTCATATTCAGGCAATCCTCAACAGATTGTTATAATTCCAAGTGATCTATAATCTGTGAAGTTTATATTTTCATTTGGGTGTAAGTAATGTTTTTATATGACTTTTATCAAACATGGTAGCCTATATTTAATGTCCACTGAGCTGTGGTGCGCTTGCCTACACTCTCTCAATTAGGGATTTTCCCAGCGGTTATTTTCACTCTCGTGTAGGCTATAACCTTTATTCAAATACGGTATTTTAAAATGCAACCACACTTTTGATTTATTTTTCCTTTTCGCTGCGAGGCGCAAGCATGGGACCAAAATGGGCCGCTTTTTTTTTAATAGAATAATCGATTTTTTATTTCAAGATCGATTCCCGTGCTTATCGAACGAACGTCGATTAATACATTTTTTTGGGTCAGCCCTAGTAAATAGAAGCTTCTTTGGCAAATGGGTAAATAGAAACGGACACTATCAGCATCCATGGACCTTTTTAAGTTATATTTTAGTTCCCTATATATACGTTTGAAACTCAAATTTCTTACGTCATCCACATATGTCCGTTTATAGATAAACATACATAGTTACGTCATCACCCAATCAATCCCTGATTGGCCGATCGACTGCCAATTTACGCTCTGATTGGGCGAACGACACCACCAAAAACACACAATCCCTGATTGGCCGAGCGTGTCATCGGGAATTCACATACCCAATTGGCCGAAGCAGTCACGGACATATGCGGAAAACAGTACTTGTGGTCTGCTCGTGCAAGTAATAATGAGTTACAGCATTCATATACATTTCACACTCAAAGTGTGTATATATGTATATATGTGTGTGTGTGTGTGTGTGTGTGTGTGTACACACACACACACACACAGTATTGTTTACGAGGTTAACTTCTTCCTGCTCTCTTTATATTTTATATTTGTTATTCTCCCCCCCTTTTTCTTTTCTCCCTCCCGTTTCTCTCTCTCTCTAGTATCAGAGTCCATCCGTTCCTTGTCCACCCCAAAGCATCGTGGGAAGCGCGGTTCTAAGGGGAAAGGCAGGAAGTCAACACAGGTCAGTCCAAACCAACTATCTGTCTCTCTGACTGTCGCTGTTGTGTCTGTGTATATATCTGTCTTTCCGTCTGTCTGTCTTGTCTAATGATGATGTTGTGTTGTAGGACGGTGTCGATCAGCTTGCTCAGGGATTGGCCAGCCTTGACCTCAGTCAGAGTACTTCATCCAATCGTAGCCCTGCATCCGTCCCGGTGGGGGGAGCCAGACAGAAGGTTCGCCCTGCGACTCGTAGAAGCTCCAAGGAGGAGGAAGTGAAGGCGGAGTCTGTTGACGTGACCTCCGAAGAGAACCAATCAGCTGTCGGCATACCTCAGCCTCAGGTTGTTGTCTGGTGCAGTGACAGTCACCATAAAAATATTTCACATTTGTTTGCAACAACATCAAGGAAACGTGCAATGTGAAACGATGTTTCCTTGCTATGTAGCAAGGAAACATGCAACAATGTTTCTCGTTTCCTCACAGTGCAATGTTTTCCAACATTTCCTCACTATGGTGCATGTTTTGCGATGTATGTATGGTGTTTTTTGATTGATTACTTTATTTGTCAGAAATGTAAACAGCACATGGTACAGTAAGACATTAAGGCTAAAAGGATAACACATAAAGGTCCTGGATACTTGTTTACATTGTGGTTCTATGAATCTATTAAAAACTAATCACAATAATATGTCATGTCATCAACAAATTCGAACACTATATATACAAAGGAGATGAACATGTTAAATTAACACTACCATCCACTCCATCAACTCAGAAAAAGTAAACATCTTTTAACATTTAGAGGTGGCTGTAGCTGAGGGGCGTAAAGAGGCCGTCTGGTAATCAGTCACCTTGTAGGTCTGTCTACAAGGTGACCTTGTAGGTCTGTCTACAAGCCAAGGTGACCTTGTAGGTCTGTCTACAAGGTGGCCTTGTAGATTGGCTAAGATAATTAGTGTAGAGTGAAAACCTGAGGGGGCCTAGTATAGAGCTCTGGGATACTCCAGTTAATTAAGTACATAGGGTCGTAAGTGGTTGAATTCTCTTGAAGTATTGCAGAGCAGCGTCGTTCATCAGTGTCAGGTGTAGCTCCAGGTGACAACATCACAACCTATGTATCGCATCATTTGTCTGACTCTCCCTCTCCCCTTCCTAGGCTGTTGCCACGACAACCTCAGAACCTGTTGCCTGCGGCGACCAAGTGGTTTCCGGTGGATGCGAGGCAGAATCCGCTGAAGAGCAGGGGTCAGAGGGAGCGTGTGGTTGGTCCAAACCTCAAACTGCCCTGGAGCTGATCTGTGGTCAACTCATGGACGACGGGGTACTAACGATACATTTACTGCCCAAACCTAGGGTTGTGTCTCATTTGTATGGGTTGCAAGTGAATATAACGAATCGTTGTTTCTTAACCTTTCCTACAATTGTGTTAGCTGTTTTTTAAAACGTGTATTAAGTGCTACATTTTTAAGTCTCTCTCGTTCTCTCCATTTCTCTCTCACTTTCTTTCTATGATCTCTCCCCCCCCCCCCCCCCCCCCTCCTCTCTCTCTCACTCTCTCTCTCTAGAGTACCATGCATGTGGTAGAACCACTCTCCTGGTGTCCTCACCTGGATGCTGTTAAGCCCCTCCCACCTGCAGGTATTGACATCTTCCTGCCGTGTCAGGACTGTGGCTCTGAGACCGAGAACTGGATCTGTCTCATCTGCTACCAGGTAAATGTCTATCTCATCTGCCAAGGTCCGACGTTGATGTTTTTGCCTAGTCGTCCTGTATGGCAAGTACTTCTCTCATCTGCCTACTTGCCCCATCTGAATCTCTACTACTTACTCTACTTGGGGGTACCGGTGGTGTAGCACATAGATGTCTCTCCATTCTCTGTTGATTGTGTGTAAACACTACAGAACGCGAGTACTATTTTAAAGGCCTACAGTAAGTGCTGTAACTATGCCAATAATCAAACTGATACAAATGGCTTTAAAGGCTTTCAAATGGCCAGCCAAATGGGTTAACACTCTGATTGCCCAGGGTTATTTAATCCATTAAATCATAGCGCCCAATCGATTTATAGCAACGGAGCACTTTTACTGACGGACCAGAAGTTACACCGGATGTGGCTGCCGGCTGGAGCAGCTAAATGTAGCCAAAACACTCTAAAGGCGATCGACAACAACGGGAGGCATGATTAAATCTAACGCGACTAGCGACTGGACAGCGGGGGGCCGTCTAACACAGGATCTTTTCTTAGAATTGGACGGGATGATTTAGATCGCAAGTTATTAACGTTTTAAGATTTTCGTTGTCGTCGACTAAACAGGGGGGGAACATTTTCGATGATGTCCCACTGTTGTGCAACATCGAGGATTGTGCAACAGGCGCTCCTAGGCTGTAGTGTAGAGCGATGCGATCCGTTTTCATATCAATAAACTTCGTCTTTTGGATAAAACTTCGTCCTGCCGCTGGGTGTTACTAATAGAAAGGACGGTGAACTTCGTCCTGGGCGATTGGGGTGTTAACTTACAGGTGACTCCCGGGCCGTATCCTGAAGATGAATTATAACGGATGCGCTTGTGAGGCAATTCAACTGATTTAAAAAATATATATATATATATATATTTGACAATCGATATGTTTGTCTTGTGTGAGTTTGACTAGTTTCAAGAGTGATTAGTCACTTTGAAGATGAGGATTAGCAGTTGGTGTGTAGAGTAGAGGTATAAAAAAAAGAAGAAAGGGGACTAAAAAGAGCGGACCTAGTACAGAGCCCATTCCGGTAAAGTGTACTATAAGTATAGAGGGTTTTTTAGGTGGTTATTGGACTGACATTTAAATGGCTACTGTGTGTGTTACTGTAGGTGTTCTGCGGTCGCTATGTCAACGAGCACATGGTCATACATGGCACAGTGGCTGAACATCCCATAGTCCTCAGCTTTGCAGACCTCTCTGTGTGGTGCTACTGCTGTGAAAGCTACGTGCACAACGAGGTAGGTTTGTGTGTGTGTGTGGGTGCGTGCGTGCGTGGCCAAATCAAAGAACTCGATATCAAGATTGTCATCATGCCCTTGTTCGTCTGTCTTTCTAACTCTGTCTCTCTCGCTCTCTTTCTAGGTGTTGTTTGAAGCCAAAAACTCTGCTCACTGTGCCAAATTTGGAGAAGAGATTCCTCCTTTTTCCCGAGAGGGGTGAGCAGGAGTGGAAGGAGAGAGAGAGTGTGTGTGTGTGTGTGTGTGTGTGTGTGTGGGGGGGGGGGGGGGGGGGGTGTATGTAAGTCAGACCTGAGTGAGAGTCTCCACATCCTAGTTACCTTGATCCGTCTGCCTCAAGACAATGTTAACCTCTTAAACCGTAGCATCCATATTCTGGGGCGAACAATTGGCGAAAATATCTACAAGCTCACTATGCTCACTAAGTGTCGCAACGTGATGTGAGCTTCTAGATTGCCTATTTTCAGCAAAGTTATTTAGTGTAGAGCCCTTGGGAATCCGGCCAACAAATGTAGGGTTTAATAAATGTGTTGCTACGGAAGTTAATGCCAGCAGTATTGGTGCTTTGTGGGAAATCCAGTCCAACCAAATGACTACACTGTCCCACAGAAAGAAAAAAAAATCATACAAAGGTTGCATGCCAAACAAAAAAGCAGAGTTCATATATGTATGTTGACTATGTTCATATTGTTTTGTACACTCAGATTGTTTTGTGTACTCGTTTCTGTTGTACCAGCACATTGTGGCTTTATTTTTGTTTGTTTGTTCATTCCCTGGTCACGTGACACATTGGTCACATGACATCTGCCACCAGCAGAAAAATGTCATCTTTTTCTATTTTTTTCTTCCACCTGGTGAATACAGATTGATTGTTTGGTTATTGGTTGTGAGAACAAGTCTGTATGGAGAGAAAATACTGGAGATGTGACAAATGACTGTTGACAAAAGCTATTAATAATAAAACGGTTTAAGACGTTTGGAACCGTCTGTGTTACAGGGACAAACTGTCTCTTTCTGACTCTGTAGGACAGTGTTGTTTGTAGGTCAAACACGGTCCTAGACAGACAACACTGTAATGTTTGTCTGCAGGACAGAGACAGTCAGTCAGTGATATTTGTCTCCGTAGGTCATATTGTTCCAAATGTCTGAATCTGTTATCTTTTCTTTTATTCTTTTAAGTTATTTAATTGACATTATATACAGTTCATAAATGTTGAGAATATATTCAGTGCAATATTCTGTTGTGGTGGTTTCATTATAAATGTAATTTTGTACATTTTTACAGTTTCTGTCTGGTCCTTTCTTGTGGCCCATGGAATAATTTACAGCTTGGCTGTAAATTTTGTGAATCTTTACTCACCACACACATGTCCACAAAACATCAAGGACTGAACAGTTTTAATATAAATTCAATTATAAAATTATACATTTTTAAGATACAGTAGTATACTTAATCGACCAGAGTCCCAAAATGATGAAGGAAATTATGTGATTCCATCTAAACGTTCTATCGAAATGTTCTTAAAGGTCTTGGAGCTCGCTATGCTCACTAAGTGTCTGTCCGTCCGTCCGTCCCGTCCCCCCCCCCCCCAATCTCCACAATGTTCTGACTTCAATGTTTTATAGGACCCAGGCAAAGAGGACAAGATAGTCAATGAATAGGAAAGGAAATTACGTGTTTTTCACAGTGAATGGATATTCTACAGGTGTTTGATGAAGGCTATTTGTCCACTGTGCATACTCAAAAGGTCTATTGTACATTATATGTATTTTCAGACATCCTGTCAGCAGCATGTAACTGGGAGTACGTGGTAGGTGTGTACTCTATTCATGATATCGGCTAGCGTTGAAGAAGCAAGAGGGATGGGGACCTCTTTCCAGAGTACACTCCCTCTTTTCTAGTAGACTGTGTTGAAGATATCATTGGTTTAGCGGCAGGCTGGAGTGAAGAAACCAGGTCTAAACAATAGTGGTTCTGTGAACCTCCATAGGTCAGGTCAGGTGGAGTAGGAGCAGGAAGTAACCTATAGCCTGGTGGATGCGAAGTTACGTTTAACATCCTCTCCTGTCACACACTGTGACACACATGTCCATGTTGCCTTGTGGGAGGCGCTTGCGGCTGAGTGTGGCGGTCAACTTCCTCCGGAATGTCTTGCACAGGAATATGTAGATGAGTGGATCCAGACACACGTTCATGGTCGACAGCCACATGGTGGTCTCATGGATGATGTCCATGGCGTTCCGTGTTGTGCAGTGGTATTTATGGTTCAATGTGTAGGGAACCATGGCAAAGTGGGAGGGGGCAAAGCAGATGAAAAACACTGCTACCACAATGAAGACCTTTGCTTTGATTCTGCGACTGGTCACTCCAGAGCTGCTGGAGGCTGTGTATGACTCATAAACCTTCCTGCTGATGAAGGTGTAGCAGACCAGCATCAGAACCAGTGTGCCCCAGAACACCATCTGGACCCAATACATCAATAGAAAGCACAACAAAACATTTCTGGACCCAATACATCAATAGAAAAACTGGTGTATACAACAGTATATGTGCAGAGAACCAAACAGTATCCTGGCAGAGATAATTACTGTGCAAAGTTTAGAGGTGTTACCTGAAAGAAGATGAAGGCTGCTTCTTTCATGTGCCTCCTTTGGTCATGCCACATGGAGTAACAGTTCAGTATGCCTCTAGAGAGCTGCACTCTCTTGTCAGCCAGGATGATGCCTAGCAGCCCTAGAGATAACATCACCACCCAGACAGTTGCACTCAGCACCTTACCAACCCTGACTTTCTGCACAGCATATCTCCCAAATGGCCGGACTATCTTCAGGTAGCGGTCCAGACTGATGAGACCCAGAAAAAGTATGCCGATGTACATGGAGAAGTAGAATAGAGGGACTGAGTATCTACAGTAGAAGACACGCAGGGGCAGGGAGCCCACACTTGCTTCATTCAGCAGAATCAGCACCTTCACAGGGATGGTCAGAGTCATGAGCATGTCAACCACCACCTATTGTTGAAGGATCATTATTATTCATCAATATAGTCTCTGTTTCTATCTTGCACTGACAAATACATTTCCAAAACAAATCCCTTCACTCACCACATTCTTTAGATAGACCACAAACGTGGATGTAGTGGGGATGTTGTAAAAGATCCATGCAGCCAGACTGTTCAGTACCAGTGCCACTAGAAAGAGGACACTATATAGACAAGGGAAGACCACCGCTGTCACACTGGTATCTAGAACACACTCAGTGGAGTTATTGGATGTTGTGGTGTTCATCTTCACAACCTTGAGAGTCTAAACCAGTTCAGAGAAAGGATGAAATGAACAAAACAAAAAAAGGACAGAATGGGGACAAAAAAACAGTAATAATGATGGATGGATGAATACATACTTCCAAGTAACTATAAAGAGTTATTAAAGGCTGACTCACTTTAGTTTTAGTTGCATTTTGGACCAAAAAGCAATAACATTGACACTTTCTAGGATGGCCTATAAATACTGTAGAAATGAAACAACCTTTAAAAGTATTTTCATAAGAATCATAACTGTAACAACTAACAACATAGACCATTCTCAATATTTTATGGACTACAATATCCAGGTTCCTTGCCCCCTTCACACCCAATAAAGTTTCTGCTCTTGAATGCCAAATGACACATTTTATATTAAACTGGACTTACAATGTGTGGTCTCTGGAACTAATGAGTGGCTGTGTTGTCACAATCCCAATGAGTCTGTAGACTTCCTCTCAATGAAGGCTGGCTGAAACAGATATAGGTTAACTCAACATAAATATTCTGATTCTGAACATAAAACAGGATGTTCTAAGCTTCCTGATCCAACTGTCATTTCATCTGCCCTGTGGGTGTTCACCTGCCTTACAATACACAGTAAAACAAAGAGAAAAATTGAAACATGACATTTGACCAAAACAAAAACACAGTGAACTTCTTAACTTGTTTAACACATTCATCAAAAATGTATGGCAGCTACAGCCACCATGAGGTTGATTTGAAATGTTTGGCCTACAGTGAGTGCGCTTGCCACTGGCGGTGACCAAGATTAGCTGTGCACAGACAGATAGGCTCACTGACTTGTGTGATGACCAGACTCATGGGGACGAAAACATAATCCCTCACCTTCGGCCGATCTGGCCTAGTTATGGGGATAATACATACTACATTGGGTTGGTCATGATGAGTCACTAAATCGAACTGTTGGAATATACTAATAATGAATTGCACTTTCATAATACTTTTCCAAATGCTCAAAGCGCTTTACAATGGTTCATTCATTGTCTCCACCAGGCCGAAGGCATGGGGAGAGAGTATGTTTTGCACTCCGTCCGTGTGTGTGTGTGTCCGTCCTTCCGTCCGTCTGTTACCAGCTAATCTCTGGCACCGTTAACCCGGTCGATGCCAAACTTTGCACACACACTCCCTGGATGCCAACGATGAACCTCTGCCCCACATTTTCCAGAACGACCTGTTATAGCGCCACCATGAGGCAGCTTTTCAACATTTTTACCTAAAACTGCACGATCTGCGTGAAACGTTGCATGCACACTCCCTAGAGGCCAAGGACAAACCTTTGACCTGCATTTTCCGCATCTGCCTTTTATAGCGCCACCAGGAGGCCGACTTTTGTAAAACACATTTTTTTATATTACTCCTCCAGATTCTGTCCAAAAATCTCACAAATCGTTACACAGTATCTCTATGGTCATGTGCTCAAGTCGGATCTGTCCGATATTTCATATTCCATCCTAATTGGCTATAATTGGCTTTCACAGTTTGCAAGATTGCCCCGTTTTGAACAAAAGCCTCAAATCATGAACACAGCATGCAATTTACATTAAATCTTTCACACATTTTCTTACTAGGCTGAGGAATATATCGCACCCTTTTCACATTGGCCTGTTATAGCGCCACCAACAGGTTGATTTTTGCAAAACACATTTTTGGAACAAAATGCCTCAAATCATCCAATTGCCATCAAAGGCGTATGAAGAAATGGCACCCTTTTCACATTGGCCTATTATAGCGCCACCAGGAGGCCACAACCTGACCTGGCCTGGTGGAGACCTGTGCCCCGAGGGGCACTTTTTCTAGTTCATACATGAATTCATATAGGTGAAGCGGCGAACAGTCAACGCCAGCGTCCTCACTTCCCACATTCACACACCAATGGTGGCAAGCTCACACCAACCAACTCATTGGAGGCAATGTAGCGTTCAGTGTCTTGCCCAAGGACACTTTAGACATGTGGACAAGAGGAGCCTGGATTCGAACCGCCGACCCAGGGATCATTGGATCCCTGCTCTACTTCCTGAGCCACAGCCGCCCAAATGCCATGTTAGACAATTACACGAAAAACGTAGTGGGCCTCACTCCGCAGGTAGATGCACTTCAATTCGCCTCCAGAGAGCTGCGGTGGCTTGGCAGCTCTATAGATAACATCACCACCGCAGCCAGCACCCAGAGTCCCAGACAGTTTACCAACCCTGATCTCACAAATGGTCAGACTATCTTCAGGTAGCGGTCCAGACTGATTAGTGCCAGAAAGAAGTATGCTGACATACATGGAGAGGTAGAACAGAGAGGCTGAGTATCGACAGTAGAAGACACGCCCAAATCAACATCTTTCAGCACCTACACAGGGATGGTCAGAGTCATGAGCATGTCAGCCACCACCTATTGTTGATGGATCATATTATGAATCACTTTGTAATGTTTTTCTATATTATAACTGACATTTCCACCAGAAATGGTTGGAGGTTGGACCACTAGAGCCTCTCAAACCTTGCCTGTGTTTAAATCACGTTTGAAAATTCACTTGGTGTACTCCTTTACTTAATGATTCAGATTGAGAGTTGCTGTTTCCACTTTCCCAAATAGTGGGTTGGGACCCATTTGTTGGTCACAGACCAATATTTATGGGTCACGAGTCACGACTTGAGTTTGACCTTTTTTTGTTTTTACTGGGACTAGTTTCGAATTGCAGCATGTGTGTGTGTGTGTGTGTGTGTGTGTGTGTGTGTGTGTGTGTGTGTGTGTGTGTGTGTGTGTGTACGTGTGCGTGCGTGCGTGCGTGCGTGCGTGCGTGTGTGTGCGTGTGTGTGAGCTGCCATTGAGCCCCATTATAAAATTCTCAAATTTGAAAGCACTATATTTCTAAAACTATGAAACATTTCAAAGATTCCTTTTCAGGCTAACATGTCCACCGTAAGATGAACCTAAATAGGTTTGAATGGGGTTTCTAAGTGTAATTATGTAGGACTAGTAGCATGCCAAAGTTTGTGCTATTGCCATTGAGAATGCATTGGGCATTTAAGTTAAATAACTCAAAAACTACAAAACATTTCAAAGTAAAAAGTTCCAGCATGTGTGCCCACAGTAAGCTGAATTATAAAAAGTGTGAATGGAGTTTCTAGGTGAAAGTGACTTGTTGATGTGCCATAGAGCTGCCATTGAGCCCCATTATAAAATTCTCAAATTTGAAAGCATTATATTTCTAAAACTATGAAACATTTCAAAGATTCCTTTTCAGGCAAACATGTCCATCGTAAGATGAACCTAAATAGGTTTGAATGGAGTTTCTAGGTGTAAGCTATGTAGGACTAGTAGCATGCCAAAGTTTGTGCTATTGCCATTGAGAATGCATTGGGTGTTTAAGTTAAATAACTCAGAAACTACAAAACATTTCAAAGTAAAAAGTTCCAACATGTGTCCCTCCCCATAGTAAGCTGAAAAGTGTGAATGCAGTTTCTAGGTGAAAGTGATTTTTTGACGTGCCATAGAGCTGCCATTGAGCGGAGCCCCATTGTGTGTGTGTGTGTGTGTGTGTGTGTGTGTGTGTGTGTGTGTGTGTGTGTGTGTGTGTGTGCGTGCGTGTGTGTGTGTGTGTGATGTACGTGCGTGCGTGGGTGCGTGCGTGCTCACAGTCTCGCACTATGTGGTCCAACCACACCAAACAAATACATGTTACAGTAGTTACAGTAGAGTAGATTTTGAGCACTCTAAACTAATGGGACTTATCTGGCCCTCATTTGCTTTTAATCCCTTTTGTCCTATTATGACAAAAACATTTAACACAACATTTGCATAGCTGGATGTGTGGACCACACAGAAATTGTGTTGGAGGGACAACGGTAAACTGACAAGTGCATGCAAGTGCATGTTTACCACGAGAGCTATGGGACCAGAGCTAGTTTACCACCATCCCCGCCTCCCCGGCCTCAAATACAAATACTGTATGGGCAAAGTGATAGTGGGCGAAGCAGATGCGAAAACACTGCTACCATGTACGCCACCCTTATAACACGTCCCTGTTTCCTTAGAGCGGTTTGGTGTGGGTGAGGGTTTTTGTGAAACATTGAGTTTCATTTTATTTTAATCTATATTTGATGTCAGGAATAGCAATATAAGGAATCACCACCAGGGGACTCTGCATGGTCATATTCTCCATTTCTTCTACCCCATCTTCGAGGACCCTTTTATGTAAACAAGTCTAGTCTTAGTGCTTTTTCTGGTTTTACCCTCTTAGCAGATTTTATTGACCTGTACTTTCCTTGAACTGTACCCATTCTACAAACTGTTTTCGATAAATCAATTATTCTACCCCTCTTCTCTTCCTCCTCTCTCCTCCGCTCTGATGCACCCATTAGTTATATGGATGCAGCCCCCCTCCCACGGCGAGCCAGACGTCATATGCATGTGGTTGTACCACGGTACATCAGTAGCATTTAGCCTATATTTGTGATAGAATCATTCATTGTACCTCTATCGGAGGGACATCAGCAGAACAGCAACCTCCGCCCCGCCCCCATCCCCAGCATCATACAGAAAATAAATCTCCGTCCAGAGAGAGAGAGAGAGCACTGAGGACAACGACAGAGAGCATCCTACATTCCTACAGTAAGAATACGTTTATTATTAATAATATATTCATATTTATATATTTCATTCAGACGTCATCGTCACGATGTGTTGCTAACGCTCTGCCGTTTATTAGACTAGTAGTGTCGCTCTAAATTAATGAACATAGGCCTGCGTGCCGTGTTGACAGCGGTAGGCTACTGTGTGTGTGTGTGTGTGTGTGTGTGTGTGCGCGCGACGCGCGCTGAATTGAGTAATGAACTATCTATGAAGGACCCCATCACCCCAATGGAAAGAAGCCATATAGGCTATCTTGCTGGGGTTTAAATCCTCCTGTGCTTTTCTTTGCATTTTTTTAATAAAGAATCAATCAACCAATCAATCAATCATTGAATGAAGGTGTGTAAAACAGACACACGTGGTGGACATAGTTATTATTCCTGTGTGTGTGTGTGTGTGTGTGTGTGTGCGTGCGTGTGCGTGCGTGTACGTGACATGTACCATCATCATCCTGTGTTCCTGAGTGTAAGAGAGAAAGGGGCAGCATCATAGCATGGGATTAAAATTATTAGTCTATTGTATTTCTTCTTTTCAATATAACCCCCCCCCCCCCCCCCCTTTCTCCTCCAGGTGGTTACCATCATGGCAGTGACCCCTCACCCCGCCCCACATGTGACAGAGGTAGCCAGGTTGTACCAGACAGAGTTTGTGCGCAGTGCGCGTGCCGTGGGGGTCCTGTGGGCCGTGTGCTCATTATGTCTGGCCATCATCCAGCTGGTGGTCTTGGTGCAGCCCTCCTGGGTCAGAACCAGCACCCAGACCCACTACAAGGGCTCTGGACCCGCGCCTCACAGCGGCACGCTGGGTCTGTTTGAGGTGAGGCGGCTCACTAATGTCCAGTGGCGGGCAGTAACCAAGTACATTTAATTGAGTAGGGTAGGCTATTGTACTTAAGTAGGCCTATATCTGTACTTTGCTTGAGGATATTGAGTATCTTTGGATACTTTCACTCTCACTCCACTAATTGCAAAGACAAATATTGTGCTTTTGACTTCAGTACATATATTGGAAGGCAATGGCACAATGTTATTTTAAAAAAAAACATATTGCAAAGTGAAAATAGGGTTTCTGGAAATGTCCATACAGTTGGGGAGTTCTTGACCGATACTGATGCTCATGGATCAATTTGGCTTTTTTTTTTTTTTTTTTACTACAAGAGAAACAAATACATGTTCATTGAAATATATATACCAGTATTGGACATCGCCCTGTTTTCCATTGAATTGTGTAAAGGTTGGCCCAATAAGCGGCGGGAAATCAGCACAGTCAGAGTAAAATGCAACCAAATCGTGATTTATTCCCAAAGGTTACAGGCATGGAAAAAATGGCATGGCATAAGCAGCAAAAAGGTGACATGTTGGTGTCCATATGTGCTATCACTGACCTACCACTCAAATCTGTTATTGAGAGATTTATCTTAACTAATACCATAGGACTAGTTCAATATCTGCATCTCTATCTAAAGCCACACCAAAGGGTCACCATGCAACTCCTTGGGTCCAAACGGTTGCAAGGAGTTAACGCTAGAACCGTCTCGACCCTTTGGTGTGGTTTGGGCCATTGAATTCCATGTGTTGAATCACTAGGGTCAACGTGGGTCAATGTGGGTCAACGTGCAACAAGACATATCACACCGCAGGGACAACGCTAAAACTGTCTTGACCCTTTGGTGTGGTTAGGGCTTAACTATGACTAACTAGTTGTGTGTTTAGGTGTGTGTGGAGACTGACTGGCCGGTTCCAGAGTGTCGTGGCCGGCTGTCAACTTTGACTCCTCTGCCAGCGTTCCAGAGTTCAGCCGTCCTGGTGTGTGTGTCTCTGACCATGGTGTGGACCAGCGTGGGATGCCTCTGCCTCTTCAGGTTCTGTAACGCTGCTACCGTCTACAAGATTTGCGCCTGGCTGCAGCTGACAGCAGGTACACAGCAGAGCCCATGGGCCATGACCCATGCTACATCTTTTGGGTCCGATCCAGATTTTGGAGAGTACGGTCTAGACCGGTGGTTCTCAGCATCTGGGTCGGGACCACCATGGGGATCCCCTTTTTTCAGGTTGGGTCCCTAGATTACAGTAAAGTTCAACTTGAATGACTTGAATTGTAAGACCTTTTTTATAACTAAAAAAGGGGAAATAAAGAAAGAGGGGGAAAACAATCTTCAACAAACTATAAATTTGTCAAACATTGGCCAAATTGTGAGAGACATTTTGTCTGTCTGTCTGTCTGTCTGTCTGTCTGTCTGTCTGTCTGTCAGGGTCATGTATGGCGTTGGCCTGTCTGTTGTTTCCAGACTCCTGGGAGTGTGCAGAGATGAGAGCTCTGTGTGGCGATGGGGTCAGTTCACTACACTTCACTTCTTCTTGTTATAACTATCAGTAATGCTGTTATGCCTGTTTTATACTTGGTTACGCACCCAAACATATCCAATCTACAAGCTCACAACGTGTCACAGCACGATGCATTGTGAACTTCTAGATTGAGATTTAATTCTCAGACCACTTCAATTCAACCTTTGCAGTACATGTTCCAGTTAGGCCACATTAATCAAACAACATCGCTGACTGTAAATATGTAGCAGACACTTAGCATTGCATAGTTCTGTCACAGAGTGACTATGGTCCTATAAATTTGCTCTGTCAGTGCATTGATTGGATGTGTCAACATTTCCTTCGAGTAGCCTAAAATGACATAATTGTCTTTTGGTGCCACGGGAAAAAAATGCAGAAAGTTAGGCTACTGTACAGTATGTTCAGACTGGCAGCCCAAATCAGATTTTGGCCTATCCAGGAATCTGGACTGTTTTTATCAATTCTGAACAGCAAAATATACAAAATTGTTAGTTTTGTGAATCTGATTTGTACTACATTCCTAGGTGGTTTGAAATGTGATTCAAATGTGAATTTATAAAGATGTGTCTCAGTCTGGACACTCAGACACTGAAACATGGAAAATGGCCAATCTACAAGCTCACAACATGTCACATTGCAACATGTTGTGAGCTTGTACATTGTTTATTTGTAAGTGACATTGTTAAGCATAAGTTGAGCAATGAACATTAGTCATGCCATTGTCTTACCTCTTTACCACAGCAACAAATGCAGATAGAGTGATGATGTCTGAATACGCAAATCCCATCTGATCACTTGCAAATAACAGTGTTGACATTCGGTCCTAAAGAACATTTCGGAAACAAATAACAATCGTCTGCAGTTTGAACAAAGTCTTAACTCGATCCCCTTTGAAGGCTGAAAACCTTTTATGGATTCAAGATCTAATTTCTTATATCAAATGAATGACCAAGTCAACGTGCCCATTTATTATTAGCATCTCTCTCTCTTCAGGTGAGTAGTTTCTCTCCAGGGAACTGTTCAGTGCACTGGGCATATATACTGGCCATACTGGGAATACTGGATGCCGCCATACTGGCAACACTGGCCTTTGTACTGGGAAACAGACAGGATGCTCTACTGCCACCTGATAATAAAGATGGTAGGATGGGTGGATGGATGGATGAGCAGAGAGAGTGTTCAATATAATTCAAATGATTAACTTATAATGCACTATGAATGTATCTGTAATGCATTATTGGCTTTAAAGAATTTACCAAAACGTATTTCTCGCCATTTGTCATCTCCCTCTCTCTCTCTCTAGTGACTACAGGTCTTTTATCTGCGTAGGAAAATGTCCTGGTTCAGTTTCACCAGGTGAGTCATTGGACCGATTCTCTCTCTATCTTATTCTTCTTTATTGCGATACCTCTATAGAGCGTCGCAGTCCCGCCTCCTACCCTGGACCAGGAAATGAAACCCAATGCATTTTTCCCATAGACATTTCTTAAAGTATTTATTTAAAGACGGTTACGCCAACTCGAGTCGTGACAACTCATGACAACACAAACAATATTTTGCACCAAACAAATAATTACAAAGAAGAAAAACAACAAAAAAGTGTTGTAACCTGCCGTTTTTTTCTTCTTTCTAATTATTTGTTTGGTCCAAAATATTGTTTGTTGTCATGAGTTGTCACGACTCGAGTTGGCTTTGTCCGCGGCGTAACCGTCTTTAAATAAATACTTTAAGAAATATCTATGAGGAAAATGCATTGGGTTTCATTTCCTGGTCCAGGGTAGGAGGCGGGACTGCGACGCTCTATTCTGTTCTTCTCTGTCCCCCTTTTTATCTTCACTTCTCCCCCTCTCACTTCTCCAATCCAGGAATGAATCCTCAGCTGTGTTCCTCTGTCCATCCTGTTGTCAAAAAGGATACAAATATAAGCCAGGGAAGTCTTCTCTTCTCTTCTCTTCTCTTCTCTTCTCTTCTCTTCTCTTCTCTTCTCTTCTCTTCTCTTCTCTCTTCTCGATACCAACTAGAAAGGTGTCAGCAGTAGAACACACATCTCTGACAGAAGACATGCCCTACCTTCCTCCATCTGTCTGGATCATGAGTTGAAAGGCATAGGCCATTGGCCAATGGGTGAAGGGATATAATAGAGGACTGTCATTACATCATTATGGGGCAACCAAAGTAGACAGGCTGTATGAATACAATTCTTTTGACAATGAACAGAACACATCGAAAAGTAGTGTGGTCTGTTGTCATCACTAGGACAAACATGACGTTACATTGTTATAGCCTTATACATTGTGTGTGCAACAGTCCCAGCTGCAATGTCAGTAAGAATTCTGTCATTCAGTGTTATGCGTAAAAGTGTGATCGATCCATGTGTATATCATGTTTATTATATCACCAGTCAATGAAAGGTTGTGTAATTGTCAGGTGTTTGCAGTTCTTCGCAGGAGCGAGTAAAGCTGTTTCTCCATTGACATAATGGCTACACAAGTTGACAGTCTATTGTACGTGTAACTGAAAAGTAATGGCATGTAGGAGAAGAAGAAGCAGCTCTGTGAGAGGTGGCAGACCGTGCGAGCATAGTCTCAGAGCAGTGTGCAATGTGCATGTGTGAAACTGCATGAGATGGAGTGAGAATGGAGACATTTCAATCCATAGTCTTAATTTCATTACTTCTCGTCTGCTATTTTTAGTGGATAGAGAGAAGAAAATAAAGCTGTCGCGCTGTCAAATCATCAAGTGCACAAGGGCTCTTCTCTCACAGACGAGTTTTGAGAACTTTATGCACACTCTGTAAATCTGTATTTCTGCAGAGTAGAATTATCCACACTCACTGTCACTAGTGTTGTGATGTTAACCGCAGTATCCCTATTCTGGGGGCGAACATTTGGGTGGGAATAGCCCGCAGCATGTCACATCGTGTGACCAAATTGTGACTAAAACTTAAGTCATTTAGTTTCTATTTTTAGTTGAGTTTTACTTATCTAGAATAATCTTGGCACACCCACACCAAAACTTTCTACATTTTTGCCTCAAAAGTATAGTAATACCTGTACATGCTCACACATGCACATATGCAAGCACACACACACACACACACACACACACACACACACACACACACACACACACACACACGCGTGAGCGGTGAAACATGATCTTCCTCTGGTGGACATACAGTATTGACAATTGTGAATGTAGGACATTTCAATAATTACTTATTGCATGTACTTTACCAGTATATTAACTTGTAAACATGTCACTGCATCATGTTGTATGCTGTAGAGTTGTCCCGATACCATTTTTTTAGTACAAGTACAAGTACTTAATTTGTAGTACTCGCTGATACAGAGTACCAATACGAGTACTTTTTATTTTCGTTGAGTAACCACTTATTTTACCCCCTTTTTCTCCAATTTAATTTCATTGTCATGCCTATACTACACTGTCATGCCTACACACGTTTATGCTTGTAGATGCTGTTTCTGGCGATCTGCTGCAGTGTTGGGTCAGACTTGCTCCCGTTGCATTTGTTCAGCCTAGTGTCAATTGGATGTTTTGGTACTCGGGTCAGAGTATTGGGGCCGGTTCTGAGTACAGAGTACGAGTACTTGAGGGTGGTATCGGTCCGAGTGTACCAGTACCTGTATCGAAACAACTCTAGTATGCTGGTACAAATTAATTAATCTAATACACAACAATGGTACTCACAGGTCCATCAGTATTTTTACATTGACAAATATTCTAACTGTTTTCCTGTACAGATAGGGTATTAAGGTCTGTGTAGTATTAATATTGTATTACTCTAATATTAATATTGTATTTATTGCAATATAATGTATTGTGTATCATGGATGAGGTGTATGTTTTAGATTATGTGTAGAATACATGTGTATTTTAAGAACCAGCCTGTTACTGTGTACGAGGTGCGTGCGTTTTGAGTTTACGACATGAATGATGTCTTCACAGCCCTAAAACTGTCAAATAAAATTAGTATTATTGTATAGGCCCAAGATTCTGTCTATTGTTTTCCATTTTAAATTATTCATTTTGTGAGTGTGTGTGTGCGTGCGTGCGTGCGTGCGTGCGTGCGTGTATTACTATCCATGTGTTGGGGTTGATAATGGCCCGCGGTCACGCGCGGGTGTGCTGACTATGATGGAACTCCTAACTTTGTTAAGAGTCGAGTCTTGACTGAGGCTAGCCAAATTGATAGGACTTCGGATGAAAAGATGGACAAGTTCAAAGAACAAGTTAAGGTTCGGATATTATGTTAAAAACGATCTAAGCAGGAAACCTAATTCGTCAAAGAACAATTCTGCCACGCTTGCGCCTTTATTGAAGAGGCGATGACGTAACGACTAAGTCGTCATGACGTCAACCGTGACACCATGAAAGTACCAAGAATCTCCACAAGGATAGTAAGACATCAAAGATAAAGAAATCTTGTTACCTTGACAACAATGCAGAAATTGTTTTGTCGAATCACTGTAAAATGACAGTGATGGACATAGATGAGTGACACTCCCACACAACAAAAGGAACCATGTAAATAAGTTATAAGTTGGACATATTTTATTTTGTTTGTTGCCTTTTGATATTTTTATGTCAGTTTTGCTACTATAGCTAAGCTAATGGTAGAGAAGATGAAATTGGAGCGGAGAAGAGGGGAGAGGAGAAGAGAGGAGATGAGGTGAAATGAGGTGAAAGGAGAAAGAGACGAGACGAGACGAGCAGAGGGTGGGGGAGAGTAGAGTGCTGCATGCTTAAAGCGTTGCATTAGCCTTACATCAAAATACAGAGTTGTGGCAGAATATGGTAGAGGTTTTCTTTAACAATCACACTGACACTGACGTACAGTGGTGATATTATCTAGACAGACACAGACTGACTGACTGACTGACGGGTTCACTTTTTATGATGCATCTACATCTCGCACTCTTCCTGGAATATCATCTCTCATCTCTTTCCTTCTCTCCATCTATCTCCCTCTCTCTATTGTATGTACTGTAGAATTTGTTGAGCCAGGAGTCTCGGATCGTAGTTCACTGCAGCTCTCCTCCTGCGCCTACGACCCCCATGATGCAGTTCATCATCCTGTTGGCCTGTTGCCATGGTATCGATTCGCTTCATCCTCTGCAGGGCTGCGGGGACAGCATCACCGTATCCCTCCTCCACCTCCTCCAACCTCTTCACCCTGAGGAGAGGCGGATCGCTGCTAGGCAACGGCGGGGCCGCGTCGTCAAGGGAACGCCGGGTCCTCCTATGGGCGGGTTCTCTGTCCGACAGGTCTGTCCTCATTGGCTGAGCAGCAGACCAACTCACCTGGCGGTTGTCGGGTCCAATGCTGGATAGTATCTTAGCAACAAGGTATCTGATCGATATACATGACAGACACACAGACATACAGAGAGGCAGACAGAACGCTGTATTACTTTAAAGTGTTGTGGCACTAACCTCAAATACCAACTTATTGACCAATTAACCGATTAAAGGGACACTTCACCCCTTTTGCAACCAGATCTTATTTTAATGATGTTTGGGATGTCTACCAAACAGAACCACTTTCTGGGGGGTTTTATGTGGGTAATACTAAAATATCAAAAAACACATATGTGTTTTTTGATATTTTAGTATTTCAAAGTGTTTACGATCTCATGGACACTGGGCTCACTTCCTTCCTGGACTACAATTCCTATAATGCTTTGGTGCACTGCTCCTCTTTGTGGATAGGGGGAGGGCTGTCTTACTGAATAGTAGTCCAGGAAGTAAGTGAGCCCAGTGTCCATGACATCACAGACCCTTTGAAATACTAAAATATCTAAAAACCCCAGGCAGGGAAGTGTTTCTTGTCTCCCAAACATCATTAAAATAGGATCTGGTTGCAAAAGGGGTGAAGTGGCCCTTTAACCAACCAAGGAACAAACTAGCTAACTACATGTAAGTTAATGTTTAACTAATACATTAAAGTAAACCATCTGACTATTACTGTGATTTATAATCTACTACATTTTAATCTAATCCATTCATATTAGTAGTTCTTCGTATCGTAGTTATGTACTCAATCTATTGGTTACCTGTATATATGTATGTATGTATATTGTTTGTATGTCTGGCCTCGTGGGGAAAGATGGTGGGTGGATGTGGATGGGGAGGATTGGGAAGGGAATTGTGGGAGAAAATATAAAAACTAAGAGTTGTATTTTCCTTTCTTTTTGTGAAACTTGCATATAATGTTATGCTCATACTCTTTGAATAAAGTTTATTTAAAAATATATATATGTAGTCGGTTAGTGTAGTCTAATACTGTTCCTGTGTAATTTCTTATCATACTATTGACACTGACCTCAGTGTCTCCTGGTCTGTTGCTCTGTCAAGTCCTGTTCCAGTTCTTTGTGCTCCAAGTCTTGCTTGCAGCCGGTCCTGTCCGATCCGATCCAGTAGAGCCTGGGCCACCTCTGGATCCATTCTGGGATCAGGGAGTCATAGGAAGGTCAGACCTGGGCTCAGACTGGCGACTGCGAGTACTAACTAACTGACCGACTCTATTCAACCACTTACTACCGACTTGGTGCCTTGCAGGTTCAAAACATGTATAGGAAAAATACATTCAAATATTCCTTGTCCAACTCAAAATGATGGCCAGACGGTGATTTACTCGTTTTGAACTTAAACAGTGCATTAATATACTGTATGTATCTGCAAACATTGGAGGTGAGAAATAAGCAATGCACTACGTAGAAGTGTTTCAGCTTTTCTCCACTCTCCATGCGTGTGTAGAGTCCATCGATCCCATAGCCCAGAGGGGACGGGAGTGTTGACTGACACTGATTGGTTAACCCCCCCACCCCTCAGAAAACATAGGTCATGATTTTGAAGGCGCTTTTTGGAAACGGCCTCAGTCCTACTCCTAAATGGGTTAACAGTGATTTAAGTCACTCACCTGTCTATTCTGGGCTGCATCCGCCAGGCGGTCTGGGGGTTTCCAATCACGTTCGTTTCATCGTAGTCTGGGGGTTCCTGGAAGTCCCCGGGTCTCTCTTCCTCTTCCTCTTCCACCAAACCCGCGCTCTTGGCCTCGTTCAGAAGGCGGAGCAAATTGGCCAGGTAGGCTGTTGATATAGATAATAAACAATATAGATGCCTCATTGGCCGCTGCAGTTCATTGGAGCGACATGCAGAGGTGCCTAACGCCGGGGCTCCACCGGGCGCGTCAGCGTCGCGTCTCCGTCACCGTCAGGGAATGTTCCCTTTTTAATCAATGAAGGGTGGCTCCACTGCCCGCGTTGCGTTGCGTTGCGTTGACGGAGACGCGACGCGTGCATTAAAATTGAACCGGTGCGTTTTTTGACGCACGCGACGGAGACGCAACGCGTCCGGTGGAGCCCTGGCGTTAGGGAAGCTGAAGGCACGCTGCGTCGCTGCCCAAGTGGCGTCACTCATGCGACTCCTCCATGTCTCTCGCTGTCACTCAATTGACTACTGGCCAATCACAGCGCGTCTTTTCTGGGACTTCCATTACACACGCGATACTTCCGCTATATATGCTTTGCAAGGAATCTCTGTAAAATTGTGCCTTCAATTTTGACACGCTCCCCAGAGCCGGAATAGGCGTCTACCTTTATATGTCTATGGGCTGTTGATTGGTTTGTTTTAAACATAACGTTTCAATTCTACTTATTTAAAAAATATATATATCTTTTTTTTTAAAGAATTAATTGAATGTGGTCTTCTTCATCACCTGCTGCCTGCTCCTCTTCCTCCTGCTGTTCCTGTCTCTGGTCGCTCTCCACCATTCGCTGTAGCGCTTGGCCCAAAGCCCGCCCCTTCCACTCCTCCGGTTGGTTGTAGAGGACTTCACGTCTCGTGGGATATGACATCATATCCGCCTCGTACGGTAGCAAATCACGGAGCTCTCTCCGCAGACGTCTGGCTCCTCCCAGTGAAGCATCAAAACCACGCCCACCACGCACTGCAGGTAAAGACTAAGAGGAAAGACAGTTGTACAATTGTACACAACCAATGATTTAGAGTGAATATAATTCATACTAGATTTTCACAATACAAGAAAAAACAACTTGAAGCCTAGTGTCCCTATTCTGGGGTGACAATAGCTGATCAACAAGCTACGTGTCTTGTAGATTAGCAATTTTCGGCGAAGATATTTAGTGTAGTGGAGCGAGGATGGGGTATAGAGCCATGGAGGACTCCGATCAGCTAAGTATAGGATAGAAGTGATTAATGCTCTCCTCTCCTCTCTTCTAGCCCTAGTGACTCACAGTGCTGAGTCACGGGAACACAAATAGATCCATACATGCATTATGCCTCTACACACAAACGCAGACACACACGTACACAGACAAACCGATTTCTCCTAGTTCGGTCATTCACAAGCCTGATTGTCTGGGTATTTAGCAGTCCGTCTACTGCCCGGTGGCCTTGTGGAAGGTTCACGGTTCGATCTGGCTTTCTGCCAGACAGTGAGGGGCAACCACAAGATGTTGGTGACATTTGGGAAACACGCCTGTGTCACGTACAGTACCAGTACTTGTACCAGTAAGCCAGCAGTGACAGTTATTCCTTAGCACTGTTACTAATGTCAAAGGTGATGTGATGAGTGATAATGTGTGGATAGATGCTCATGCTCTCCTCTGTTGTACTCATGTCTGTAGTTGTGTGCAGTTCCCTCAGGGAACAGACGGTCACACCAGGGACCAGGATGGACAGACTACCGGCACCACTAGACCGATTAGTAGATTACTGCCAATTTCTTCTGTGCTTTCTCTCTCGTCCTCCTCCTCAAATTATGGCCATATTTGGCTATTCCTTTCCAGCAAGCTGCAAGCGCAAGCTGGTGCAAGCTGCATGTCTTATACCCTGAAATGTGAATAATATTGAGGGATTCCCTTGGTCTCCTCCTGACAGCATTGCACAATCAATGTGGTGCTGATGGGTGTAGTGATTTGTGAGGTTTGGACAGAGACAGACACACCCCTGCTGTTCCAGCCTAAGTGGAGATAATTAGTCACATTTTGTCACAAAAGCCATAGACAGTCAAAAGACGTCATATTGTCATAAAAGAATCACATTTGTGTGAAGTGAGGGGCGCTCTTATCATCATACATCATCACATTCCGGCCAATCACTTTTGGCGTCCTCACTTTTCTGTCCTTTTTAAGCCCTCAGCCAATCAAATCGTATCTATGGGGTGCATACAGACACACAGATGCTATTTTTCTCCTCCCCTCTGCCAGTGGTCCGGTATTGATGATGCTGAGTCAGACCTTCGGCCCGCACTCACACAATACACAATATGCAACCCACACAGTACAATCCTTAGTGTTCATTTTACTCTGTGAAGAGTGGACAAATGGAACCAATGTACTCTGCATGTGTATTATTAACCACACACAAATCCTATTTACTTCATTCCCCCCAGTTCTATAGGTCCGCTAGAATTTCCCTCTACACCAAATCTCTCAAATAGCACATTGTACGTTGTACCGTATTTCCATTTTCTCCTAATGATCTTCCCTAGAATAAGGACACTAGGGCTGTGGAGTGGACCGTGGTTCATTAAGAATGGTGAGGACACTGCAGTTGTGTTGTTATCTCAAATCACACATCCTCTGGCTCGTCTACAAAATAATGTTAACACTAATAATACTACTAATACTATTAATATAGTGACAACGATCATTATTATGACTATTAGTAACCATTTGTGTAGACAGGAAAAACTGGAATAGAAGTTATAATAAAATCTTATGATATTATGTACCTGTTGTTACTGTGTACAGGCTGACACACACACACACACACACACACACACACACACACACACACACACACACACACACACACACACACACACACACACACACACAGGTGACCCAGAATAACCTTCAAAAACAGACGTGTGTTATGATACTTCCTTTGTCCAGGGAGGATTGTTGCCATGGCTGCCAGTGTTTCTAACGACCTGTGTTCTCCCTCCATTAATTCGATTGGCTGTGTGTGTGTGTATGCACACGCAAGCATGCATTTGTGCACACGTGCGTGTATGCGCACACAGTTTTATGTGTCTTCCCTTGGAGAAACGTCCTTTTAGTAAGGTGTTTTGCTGTGTGTGCGTGCGCGTGCGTGCTTGCGTGTTTTGCATGCATGCAGTGTGACATGTTTATGATGGAGTCATTCAGGTTCAGAGCGAAAGGGATACAGACAGACAGACAGACAGACAGACAGACAGACAGACAGACAGACAGACAGACAGACAGACAGACAGACAGACAGACAGGAAGGGAGAGAGGGAGGGAGGGAGGGAGGGAGGGAGGGAGGGAGGGAGATAAGAGATGAGGTGGAGAGAGTCATAGAAATGTGAGATTGTTTATATTGTTTGTACAGCGTTATTCAATCTCATTCACAAATAGAGAAGAGTACAAACGAGAGCCCACATTGCAATGGTTGCTATAGCAACCAGTATAAAGCGCAGGAAGCTAACATTTCTTTTATGAGAATTATTCAAACTGATGATTCCTGATTATGACTGCCTGTAGCTGAGTGCAGTTATTACTGACAAATAGCAGGCCTTAAAGCTCACAATGTGACGTGTTGTGAGTATAAAGTATAAGTATAAATAAGGCTTTAGTTAAACACTGTTAAGCCCTTTTTCTGGACCCAGGTTGTCTATACCTGGAAAAAAAAGATCTATCGTGTCGACACGTTGTGAGCTTGTAAATCTGCTACTTTTGTTTGTCTAATGTTATATGGATTCTGGGGTTCATGTGGTTAACATCAGCTGTTGATGGCCAGTGAAATCAGTATAAACTAGAAAAAGTGCCCTTCCGGGCACAGGTCTCCACCAGGAGGATAGGAGTGTGTGTGATGTTTGGCAAAATGTTTAGGAGGATTTTTTTCCCTTCATTTTGTTGAGGAAATGCAGAGCCAGATCACTCATAGCATCTCTGAGGATAGAATTCTGGATGAGCAGGACATGTGCAGCATTTTGTACAAAACGGGCCACTCCTGAAAACTTTGGAAGGCAATCTTAGCCAATCAGTGTACAATCTGAGAAATCCAACAGACTCGTCTTGATTACATGACTACAGAGATCATGTGTACCGATTTGAGGCATTTTGTTCCAAAAATGTGTTTTGCAAAAATCAACCTGTTGGTGGCGCTATAACAGGCCAATGTGAAAAGGGTGCGATATATTCCTCAGCCTAGTAAGAAAATGTGTGAAAGATTTCACGTAATTTGCATGCTGCGTTCATGATTTGAGGCTATTGTTCAAAATGGGGCAATCTTGCAAACTGTGAAAGCCAATTATAGGCAATTAGGATGGAATATGAAATATCAGACAGATCCGACTTGAGCACATGACCATAGAGATACTGTGTAACTATTTGTGAGATTTTTGGACAGAATCTGGAGGAGTAATATCAAAAAATGTGTTTTACAAAAGTCGGCCTCCTGGTGGCGCTATAAAAGGCAGATGCGGAAAATGCAGGTAAAAGGTTTGTCCTTGGCCTCTAGGGAGTGTGCATGCAACGTTTCACGCAGATCGGTGCAGTTTTAGGTAAAAAAAAATGTGAAAAGCTGCCTCATGGTGGCGCTATAACAGGCCGTTCTGGAAAATGTGGGGCAGAGGTTCATCGTTGGCATCCAGGGAGTGTGTGTGCAAAGTTTGGCATCGACCGGGTTAACGGTGCCGGAGATTAGCTGTTCACAGACGGACGGAAGGACGGAAGGAAGGACGGACACACGGACGGAGTGCAAAACATACTCTCTCCCCATGCCTTCGGCCTGGTGGAGACAATCAGGCATCAGCTGTGCTTTCTCTTTCTGTTCCTTGATGTATGTATGTATGTATGCATCCCTCTCCCTCTCTCTCTCTTTCACACTCAAACACACACACACACACACACACACACACACACACACACACACACACACACACACACACACACACACACGCACGCACACACACACACACACACGTGTGTGAATCTTGATCATTCTAACTTGATTAGTTACTAATTGTTACTGCTGGTCACTGTAGTTACGGGTTTAGTGTTGGAGTCGAAATAGACTGTTGCCTAGTGATGACGCACAAAATGTGTCCTCTCTCACACACACACACACACACACACACACACACACACACACACACACACACACACACACACACACACACACACACAATCAGAATGGCTTCATATTAGAAATAATGACATTCTACAGTATATATTCTCCAATTTAACTGTAATGTGGCATTCAGTAAAACGAAATAGCCATTTCGGAGTTTAATTTAATTTCCAACTATAGTCTCTTTTTCTTGATTCATCATTTGTGAAAGAAAACAAAAAGTAATTAATTACATTTTATAATGAGTTCTGATGCTTTAAATATAACTATGACCCACAAATGCATGTTTGGTACCTGTTTGTAGCAAACCTGTATGAGTGAGTGACAAATAAACCCTCTTGATTGAACCCTCTCTCTCTCTGTGTGTGTGTGTGTGTGTGTGTGTGTGTGTGTGTGTGTGTGTGTGTGTGTGTGTGTGTGTGTGTGTGTGTGTGTGTGTGTGCGTGTGTGCGTGGTGAGTGTGCGTTGCATGTGTCTTACCTTGGTGCTTGCTGTGTGCGCCAGCAGAATCACGGCAGCAGCAGGGATGAAGAGCAGACCCACAGTGACAGAACCCAACATTCTGACTGAGCGACCAGAATGAGGCTGTTCTGTTCAGCGACAACACACTCACACACGCACACTGCTACGCTGTGTCTGCACTGAACACTCAGGGATGGAGAGAGAGGAGAGGAGAGAGGAGGGGGGAGGGGCTGCGTGGATGAGAGAGGGAATAAGGAGAGAGGGAGGGGGAGGACTTTCACAGATGAGTTATGTAAGACATGCACTGTGACGACAGCGAGGGGGAGAGGGGGGGTCACGATTATGACATTTTGGTGGATGATTAATTGTCATTCAAATAATTGCGATTGATGATTCAACTTTTTCTTTTGCCTTGACCATTGGAACATTACATTAATATTAATACATAAATAAAAATAGCCAATCTACAAGCTCACAAGCTTACCCTCCTGGACGACAAGTGTTCCAGAGGTTTCCACCATAAGCTCTGCTGAGCTGCAGATGGTTGAAGCCCTCCATCAGGTAACCAGAGAATGGGCCCCTTTACAGAAGATGGCCTCCATGGTTCCTGAAATACAAGATGCTCTGTCAAGAACACAGACAGACAGACAGACAGACATACAGAATTGTACAGGGTCCACGTCGTAAAGTTCTCCTGCATTCCGATCCATTATGATCTTCCAGTGATCCAGTTGTTACATAGTTGGTTCTTATATCCAGCTGTGTAACATAACAACACTGCTTCACTTCACTAAACGAGGAGTGTCAGAAACCGGTGTTGATTGCTACGCCCTCACATCTCATCGCCACCTCATCTCCTTCCTCTGGGTCAAGGGGAGGAGCGGCCGGTCCTATAGTGAGGGACACGAGAGGATGGAAAAAGAGCGGAATAAGGCCACATGGGCTGCCAAGTTGTTATAGCTATACCCCTCTGTGGATTCATCTATAATCCTATGATTGATATACGTATATGGGCCTTTAAAAATGGGTTGCCACGCAAAGGGTGAAATCCCCCAAAGCAGGAGAAAAGAAATGGTCACATAAAAAGGAGTCCCCTGCAGAATGCAGGAGAGTTGGGCAGGTATGCTGAGGGGGCATGAAAATGGCGAGGGGGCACATCAACTTTATATAGTAAAACAATATGTACATAAAACTTCAGATCAGAAATTGTAGCTGAGAGTGCCAGGCAGTCCTGACTTTGTCCTATAGTGACTTTAATTAGGAACTGAATAAACACTGCCTCGTTAATAGTAAAGGTGTTAACCTTTTTTGTTTTATTCCTGTTTTTGTATATATTTTTTCTGACCTCAATTGCACCCAAAAAACCTTCAGTGGATTGGTCTGATGATCTACCTGTGGAGTCTGGACGGTGATGTCACAGTCCACAAATCCAGCCCCCTCTCCTCCCTGCCCCTCCCCTATGCTTCAGCCCCTAAAAGAAAAACTATTTAAACAATGAAAAATTAATTATTCCAAATTCTTATCTTTGAAGACTTCTGCAGTCATATCCAATCGTTTATTCAGGAGTAGTTAAGAGGGATCTTTATCTGTGTCGTTTCAACCATATTTCAATATATCCCAAATAAGCATTTTGGATCTTGACTGTTTAACAGCCTTTGTATTGAGTTTGTGCTTGAAATGTACTGTAATTCTGCAAACTGTTAATAAATTCTTCAATCAATCAATGTTAAACATGAGCGGACTGCTGAAGGACTTTTCAAAGACAAGGATAGGTTACCCTCTGCTGGCCGCATTTGGTATTGTATTCCTGAACTAACTCATTAGTATACTACTGCTGTACGTCACTGTGAGCAACAACTATAGTGAAGTCCCAGCACACCAAGTAAAGTAAGTGGAGGATTCTGATATAACGGTTCCCATAAATATTAGGTCCTGCAGCTAATGGAAGCCACCACCTGATATCCACTCTATTCTCCCTTATTTGAGAATGGATAAGGTATTGTCTGGATAAAACAAATACAACTTCACCCATCTTGGACAGTGTTCCTTTAACTGCACTCTCGGACATCAGAGACACTGGGCTCACTGCTAAGATCTAAAACCACTGACTTATTACACACAGACCCTCAGGAAAGTGTTCTAAATCTTCTAAACGTCATTAACATGTATATTTTTGCAAAAAGGGTGAAGTGTCCCTTTAAACCAATCAATGACTGAGGAACATCATATCTTCTGCCCATCAATGCTACAGACACAATTTGACTCGAGGCGGACCAGCCCAATGGCCTTGTGGTTAAGAGTATCTGTGTGAGATTGGGAGGTTGAGGGTTCACAACTGAACCATACTAAAAAGGATGCCTACCTGCAGCTTGGTACTCCACATCAAGGGTTTTGTTGGGTGTTAAGTCAGTCCCTGGCTGGGACATACCAACTAGTGTCACGCCATGTATTTACATCAAGCTGCCTCACGCTACAGAAACAGGAAAGCTCTTGACCTATGGGTCACATGACTCAGGACCCATTGGTTCCCAAGGCTAGTTAGTTACTTCTGGGAGACCCAGAGGTCCATATCATATTTAACTTAAGTTTCTGTTTGGTATATTATTAAGATAATGAAGGATAAGCTATTACAAAGATATTTTAAACATCATGAGCGGCTTTTAAACATCTTGAGTAAACAAAATTTGAAAAGCATAAAAGAACTGACCCAGTATGCAGTATTGATTGATATATAAAGGATTCAACTACTTCTAATTAATAAATCCTTCACTAATAAAATGGCTGTTGAGAAAAACTCACATATGTGCACAAATGTGCACGCAGCACACTGGTATGCATGGTAACCAAGGTCAGAACACCTTCAACATCATCATTCTGGAAGTATTGCAAACTGTTTTATTTTGTAAATGAAACGTGTGCCATTCAGTGAGGAGGGAGAAAGACAGGGCAAAGGGATGAAAACATTGTTCATACTGCGTCGCACAACAGGTGTCGCTCACAGACAAGTGACAGACGCAGTGCACAACACTGTATAAACTCTGCTCTATGGGGGAAGGGAAGATGTCTTTGGTCCATATCTGGGGTGAAAAGGGGTCAAATGAATTGGGAGACAAGAAAAGGCACTTAAGTTTACAGTTGTCTCTGTTTTTTGAACAGAACATGGACATAAAGGACTACTGGAAGGATGGACAGTTGTCTCACATGTTTTTGAACAGAACATGGATATGAACTACTGGAAGAATGAACAAACATGAATATCACATACAAAATGCCCCATGTTGTGAGCACAAAATTATATAGCTACATAAAGTATATACAGTAATAATGATTCAGAACGATAAACAAAAGTGGGCGTAACAAAGATGAACGTCTTTTACGCCCGATTTATACGTAGTTATAAAAGGTGTCGCTCACCAAAAATAGCCAATCCACAAGCTAGCTATGACGCGTTGTGAGCTGGGAGGTTGGCTATTTTCGCCCCACAAAACAATGTATAAATCAAGCATTATTCTACATTTTCCCAGTTGTAAAACAATCACATGAGTCTCCTTTTTTTCTCTTTTTTGTGGCATCTTTCTTTTTTTTAAACGGGCTGTGGAAAGAAGGCAACAACTTGGAAACGATGAAATTATTTCTTTGGCGATAAACCTAAATATTATAAGTTTGGAATGTAAAAACAAAACAAAAGTGACATTGTTTGGTTGAAATAAAGTTACCCAGGTTTCAAAACCTCACAGCAACAAAGTAAAAGAGGGAGCAGAACACACACAAACACACCCCTCTGAAGACAGTATTAAATGAGGATGCAGCGGTAATGTAATGATTGGTTTCACGCTATAACCTTGCAGTTCCAACATTATGATGCACATTACTACAAAGATGAGTCTGTCCATTTTGCTCGCAGGCCATGTAGAAGGAACAACAATGAGGTAAAGAACCAGCGTTTTGTTCACATACTGTAGTGTAGACACCACAGAAGAGATGCAGCCCCAACTACAAATCGCCACGCATCAAGACTTGACAGCTAATAGAAGAGACTGTCAAACCACAGTTTGACAAAAGCATCAATTCGATTGGATCAGTTTGACTTTTTTTTTTATAGATTTGAATTAAAGTGAGAAGAGAACACATAAGATCTTAACCATTTAAATCCTATATACTTTGTTAAGTATATAGGGCTATTTTCTGCGAATGTTCGACCCATAATAGGGACGACAGAGTTTATGTGGTTAAGTTTCTACTTATCGGTACCTTCTCTGCGGCGTGCACAAACGCCCTGCTCTACGAGTACCGTGTTACACCGCCATCTGTGTTCCCAGAAAGGCAAAGGTGAAGTTGCTCTGTGACTAAGCGACGCCGTCGTACGACGGATTATAAATTAGACTTTAAAGGCGAGCTTTTCGTTTATATGCTGTTTGTGTGTGTGCAAATCAAACACAAATGGCAAAAACTAAAAAAAAAGGGGAAAAAGAAATCCCACGTGGCAAAAGTCCAGTCTGTCCAAATGACAACTCTTGGACAGGTTAAACATCGCTTTCTCGTCAGCCTCGACAACTGTGACGTTAGCAAAAAGGCAACGAGCTAACTCTAAAGTATCCAATTACAATAAAGAATGAGACGGAACAATTGCCAACATAAAATATAACCTGTTGGCCGAGAGCATGGGAATCACTGAAGCTATTTGTAAATTATCGTAAAGATATTTTACACAATCTCTGAATCACAGTTTGATATTTGATATTTGTCTTTACTCTAAAAGACGACAAGACCATCTGTAGTGTTGACTGAAAGTCTGTTCTATTGGCGACAAAAAGCTCCCCTTTGATGCTACTACTAAGAATGCACTTCCAATGTACGTTCTAAGGCTAAAGAACTCTAATTAAATCAGTTTATGAAAACAAATTAAAGTGATTGGGGTCATGCATCGAGATGATGCGCCACAGCGGTAGAAACTACTAAGAGATTCATACTTAAGTTGATTGGAAGTAATTATGTCAGCAGTACAATCCTCAGTGTTAATTAAAGCATTTGTAAATTTGAGACGTACAAATGTAACCAAATGGACCTGTACATTTGCACTCTTTTGAACACTTTTTACAATTTTCTACAACAATGACATGTCCAATAAAGGTACGCCAGGGTGATAAAGTGGTTTAAATTAACACTCAGGATTTCCCAGTGTGAATCGTTAACCGTTTTCTGGGAAGCGAAGAGGAATGGAACGTCAGAGATCGCGCAGCAACGAGATCGCTATAGGACAAAAGCAGGGTTTCTATCGAAACGACGACGATGGAATGATACAAAAGTAGCATCTAATCAGCTTATAACGCCAAAAAGAAGCTACACTTTATTATAAGAGAATAATAATAATAACGAGAACTTTTCAAGTTTGAAGGATGAACAGGTTTTTTTTTTTTCGATGCAGAGGTGGCACTACAGCTCAAACTGACAAAAATATGTAAACTCGTATTTTCTATTCTTCATTGAAAGGAGTTAGTAGGACGACGGGGGGTGTGCGGGCGAGGGGAGGGGGTTAGTGGGTGGTGGTGGTGTTGGTGGGGGATGCCGGGGTCAAGGGCAGTGCGCCCGCGGGGGCCTCTGGGGAAGCCCGTTGGAAGCGGCGGAGGAGGAGGAGCGGTCTTGGCGATTGTTGTAGGAGGACGTAGAAGAGGAGGAGGAAGTAGAAGACGGATTCTGGGGACCTCTGGAGTTGCTGTTGGCGTACTGGGAGGAGGCGGGGCCGCCGTCGCCCCCCGGACCACCACTGCTGCTGTTGTTGCTCCCGTTGCCGTGGTAGCCGCGGTAATGGGAGCGGTTGGGGTTCCTGTCATGGTAGGAGGAGCCGCCGTTGTAGCGATGGCCGCCGCCGCCGGAGTGATAGCCCGGGCCCTGGAAGGTGCGTCTGTTCCCTTGGAAAATCTGAGGAGGTAGGCGTGATTTATCATAGTTATTTATCATCATCGATAACACCCTTTATTTTCAAACTAGAGACACATTCAAACTATTTAACCCCTCATCGTAAGATGAATAGCAAAAATATATGTACATATAAGCTCGTTTTGTTTTTGAGGGCCCTCCTATGGCCAGCTTTGTGTGTACCAAATTTGAGGTGATTTGATTGGCTGAGCACGGAATGTGATTTATGATAATCTATGACAATAAAAGCACCCTCACTTCACACGAGTGCGATTCTTTAAAAAAACATTGACATTTCTTGAAAATGTGTGGTACTTTTTGAAAATCATGGACATTTTTGCCCAGAATAGGGATGCCAGCTTTTGATAGGTTTTATAATAATAATAAAGGTTTAATAATTAATTAACAATAAACTTAATGAGGCGTTAAACAGAAAATTAACATAATTCAATTGTAGAAATAAAAACATGTGCCTTCTACACAGTTTACAAAATGTTCTCAAAGTGGGGTCCAGGGATCCCCAAAGTTCCTTGAGGGGATTACTTACTTGAGGGGATTACTTACAAATGCACAGCATGCGTATAGACCAGGCCACTCTACTAGCACTGCATTAGTGCACATGACTAATGGTTAAAATCTATGGATGACAGCTTACTAGTCGGGGCTGTGCTCCTGGACTTTACTGCTGCTTTTGATGTCATTGATCATAGCATTCTCATTGCTAAACTCAAATGTTATAGTTTCTCACCCTTACCGCTGACGTGGATTGAGAGCTACCTCTTTGGCAGAAAACTGAGTGTATTTTTTTTAATGGAAGTTATTCATAAAAATGATAAATGATTTACCTTGTGTTGTTAAAAATGAAATAAATTTGAATTATGTATGCTGATGACTCTACATTGTTTTGTGCATCACCAACTTCAGTTGAGCTGAAAGAGAATCTTCAGGTTGAGTTGAATAACATCACCACATGGTAAGAATGAACAAGCTAGTATTAAATATTGCCAAAACTAAATCCATTGTATTTGGGAGTAGGAACGCTCTTGCTGATGCCACTGCACTTGATTTACTTGTAGATGGGATATCAGTTGAGCAGGTAACTAAGGTCAAATTACTGGGTGTGAAACTAGATAATTTATTGTCTTGGTCTGATCAGATTGTTTCGAAGATGTGAAGGGGCATTGCAATTTCAAGGAAATGCTCTGCTTATGTTCCATCTTCTGTCATGAATGATGTTGTTCGGTCACTAGTCTTATCACACCTGGACTATTGCCCTGTTATTTGGTCAAGTGCTGTTGAGAAACCTTTAAAGAAACTTCAAATTGCTCAGAACAGAGCAGCCCGATTGGTTCTTAATTGTTCTTTCCGTACCGATGTGGGTGAAATGCATAGACAATTATCATGGTTAACCGTAGAGGTGAAATTACAATATTGTCTTTTGATGCATATTGTTTTTTGTTCATGCATAATGTTATTTGGAAGAACACACCGCACTTCTTTCACAAACAGATATTATATACAGGTTTCTGTCATGAACATTATATACAGGTTTCTGTCGTGAACATTACACCCGTCAAGTGAGCTCAGGTCATCTGGTGGTGCCAAACCACAACCAAAATAGTATGAAGAGAACTGTTCTACATAGAGCTTTTTCAGCTTGGAATATGCTCCCTTTAAAATCTGAGATATACCAGAAGCAGATTTTCTTCTAAATCCAGGGGCTTCCCAGCTAAATGTTTGGTAACTCTTGAGAGGGTACACGCGGAACCAAATGGACATGTGTGCACTAACGATTAGTAAACTAAATCCTTGAATGAAAACAGTTTGAGAATCACTGTAATAGATGATGAAAACAATCACCTGTTTGGCGGGTGGAGGGCGGTGCTCGCTGGAGGGTTGAGGCTGGGATGGAGGTGCAGGTGCTTCCACCAACGCTGGACTGGTGACGGACGAGGAAGTCGAGCTGCAGCGAGAGCGGGTGGAGTAGCCCGTCCGTGGGTGGTACACTGTATGACATGACATCCACAATTCATACACTGTATGACATGACATCCACAATTCATACACATGACATCCACAATGCATACACTGTATGACATGACATCCACAATGCATACACTGTATGACATGACATCCACAATTCATACACTGTATGACATTTGAATACTTTTGAAAAAGTGTTCAGACTGGTCACATACATTATATAAACATGCCCCAAAATAGGCAAATATTGAAACCAATTTAAGTCTGTCTGCAGGTTTTCTAAATATCGAACCCAATATAAAGTATTAAAGAAGAGCTTGTGACTGAATAATGTGTTCCATTGGAACACAGGTTCTTTTTTGCGTGTGTTTTTTCTCCTCTCTTATAATAATGGTTTTGGACTGGGTTTGGGTTTCCACTCACCAGCAATGATATACTATTAACTCTCAGGCCAGACAATCCAGAAAACATGTACAGCTTCTTCCTACAAATTATGATCAATTCATATTTAATCAAGGAGACGGAGCTACTGTACCTGATCCAAACCCTATAATGTTGGACTTCAGCGGTTCAATCTCAAACGTGAATCTCAGGGCTTTCCCAAGGTCCTCGTCATATTTACGTTCACTCACAAAGTGCTGAAAAATAAAGACATGATCAGTGACAAGTTGGGTGCAATGCTGTGCAATACAGATTGTGCATTACATTCAGAGGTGATACAATGCTTTCAGACTGTGGGGGAAAATGGGGAGCGAGTCCTTACCGCAGGGGGGGAGTTTATTCCCCATTATGGGCATAACACTTTTCTCCTCCGATAGTCAGAATTTATCTTAACGTTTATTATTCATATTGGATGATTCTGTTGGGGTTATTACTACATTGACTTATTCTATGCTTGTATTATTCAATTTAGGTGGTTTTCACTGTCTGGAACTGTGATCTCGCAAGTCTCGCAAAAACTGATCTTGTAAACGAAGAGGTTGCTCACACCTGATTCAAATAGCACTATAGCATTTCAGTACCAACAGTCATCAGCAGAGGGAGCCAATTTCCACTTCAGATGTGTGCATTTTACAGCACACACACATTATGTGTGTCAAAAACAAAACAAATGTCCCACTTTTTCAGCTGAAAAGTTTCATTCAGTGTGACTGTCACAGCGAAAGACAGAAATGAAGGAATGAGAAGAAATTAGATAGTTTATAGCAAAGGGAACAGGTCGATCAGGGAGCATCTGAAATTAGTTTGTAATCTTTAAATATCATGAACAGAATAAAATATCATGAACAGAATAATTGATCTTGATTGTGTTTCATCATGAATGTTTGTGTACAAGTGTAACCATATATTTGTTTGATTGAATACTTTAACATGATATGACATATTATATCCAATAACCCTAGTGTCCCTATTCTAGGGTGAACATTCTGTGAAAGTTAAAGATCTACGCTAAAGATCACATCGTGATCTTGAGCTTGTAGATCGGCAATTTTCAGCGAAGATATTTGGTGTTAAGGGAAATAGTAAATACAAGCGGATCTAGTATAGATCTGGTATACATCCAAATACATACTGTAGGTAAACATTTCACTGTGTACACACGTACAGTACAAAGTACTACAGGAACATGTACAGCACACCAGTGGCCGGATGTTCCCTTATAATAAAAAGCAGCATATGGAGGACCTTAGCCAACTACACTGATCATCTGGCCTAAACAGACAGAGAACAACTAGATTATAATAAGATCTGTCCCCGGAACCTGGGCCGGCTGTGGGAAGGACTGCCCTACCAGGTAGGGCAATATATTGATAAATGATATCGGTATTGCGATATGAAACTAGATATCGTCTGGGATATGGCATAAGTGTTGTGTTGTCATCACTTAAGTCTTGTTTTAGACTAAAATTGTCTAAAAGCTCAAAATGTGTTATTTCTAATCAATGATGACAAAATTATAGTGTCAATTTTAATAGATTGTCCATATATCCCATTCCCGCAACCAAGTGAGCAACTGGGGCGCCCCACTGATCTGCGTATGCATTTACCTTGATGTCAGCGCGCAGTTCACTCAACTGGTCCTCTGACATGGAGGCTGACTGGTCCGTCAATCGGCGCAGTTCCTCTGCCTTCTTATGACGACCATCCAAACTGGCCACTGAAATAAAGTTGAAAAAGACAGTGACTCACACACTGCGGTCAATCAATAATTTACTGGGAACAATAGTGCAGGAGTCACTATATTTTTGTTATGTTACAGTCGATGCTGGCTTTGGACTCAAGGTAATTGATGCATGCGTGTTGTTTACCCGTGAACTACTGAAATGCAATCGCAAAATGTGACCTTTCACAGACTCAGACTGCGAGTGGTTCAGATCTCCATAACATCTGCAGAAGTTTTGGTATCTTGGCACCGTAAAGTAGTATTTGGGTGTGAAACAACATCAGGAGTGCAGGCTATCTTTTCAAAATCACTTAAATTCTGGTTATGGTCCCATTTAGCCACACGCACAGACGCAGGCACACACTGCAGACTACTGTAGTGTGTAGACTATTAGAATTCAGAATTCTACAGCTTGTTGAAACTCAGCTTCTTTAATGTTCCCTATTTCACAGAGTCGAATTCCAACTGGATTATCTAGCAAACCATCAAATGATGTCTAGTAATAAACGATTCGAAATAATTAGCCTAAACACAAAGTTCCACTGCAGCAATTACACATACTATATCTCAACTCTGAAACAAAAATATTAGCATTTACCCATCAACATGAAGGCATAGAGCTAATCGGCATGTGGTTTAAATGTGCAATGCTAGTTTATGCTATTCAGTGAATGGACTGCATCTTTCTAATCTTGCAGACCCTTCATTATCCCTTTACAACGTACTTCACATTCACCTGTTTATACACACACACATTCACATTTTGATGGTAGAGGAAGCAGGGCACCAACCTGCTCATCGGAAGCAATTGGGGGTTCAGTGTCTTGCTGAAGGACACTTTGACGCAGCCAGGAGGAGTCGAGGATCGAACTTGGAACCTTTGGATTCCAAGACGGCCCGTCTACCTCCTGAGCCACTGCCGCCCAATACCGTTGCCTTCCCACCTTTGCACAAGTGGTTTATGATAACGTCATAAAATATGACAACATGAAAGTTTCGTTTAAAAAAAAACGTGAATAGAAAGCTTAAAAAGGCGATCTAATAACAGCATGGCCTTCATCAGTACTGTGATGTCAGGATTTTATGACCTCTAGATTATTACAGTGTGATTACAGAGTGATTTTTGGCAACACCTGCTAGCTACGACATGGCCATTACAGCATCTGTTCACAGCTGTGTTTGCTGCTGGCTTAAATTAAAAAAAATGTAAGAAAGAAAAAAAAGACATCCCATGTTTCCAAGGCACATCCCATGAATGCCTGCATTTTGGCAGGAGGAGTCTAGGGGCAGATACTGGTATAAAAAGTTACACCGTATGGTTTTAAATTAACTGAGGACTTTACGGTGTAGGATAATGGGTCTGACAGAAATATATCAGCCTGAGCCATTATTTGGTATTTGCTATGGTTATGCAGCCAACTGGACATTGACAAACATTTTCAAAATCTCGCAACAGACCGCATTGAGTTTGGCAATTTTTGATTTTTTTTTTTTTTTTTTTAATAGGAGCTTAAGGGCTCAATTATATACGTCATATGATATGACTAAACCCATGCAGTAATACATAATTACCGCATAGGTTTGACACCGTTTGATTTTACACAACAGCGGCTCTGTGCACTGCTCTGGAGTGTTGCCATGTCCGTTTATTATAAGTGACTTTGGGCTTCTTTTTCTGTAAAGTTGCTTGTAAATATTGGTAGTTGTGGTTGCTTTTCTTGTTTCTAAAGTGCTTATTTGGGCTTTTCTCCTAATGTTGTTTAAACCAGTGATCCTCACACAGCGACATTCCCATGTCAAGGACCCCCAGATTAATGCATTTGCCCAACTAAGGACACTAATCTAGTGTTTTTAACTGTTTCAATAAAATGTTTAAAAAATATTCCACAATTGTCACTTTTATCCAAGATTCCTTTTGAAAAGATCTACCAGCTCACAATGCATCACATTGCAACGTGTAACATTGTGAGTATTGTTGGTTTAAACATCTAGTCAAATAACATTCTGCACATCACATTCTATACATTCATTAAAACTATGAACTCTTGACTGCAGGGGGGTATATATTTATAATAATTATAACAATGTGCAAGAAAATATTTAAAAAGAAGGAAGAACTTTATATTTGTGGACAATCAAAATATGTTGGAAATTTTAATGTGGTGTCATAAAATTAATCTTGATATGGCTCACTATCTAGAAAATAGAAACATGGCACAAATAAAAACATGGCAACATGGCAATTTAAAATAGGTTGCAGACACCTGTTATAGGCACTTCTTTTGGGATTATTTTTATAGACCTATTTACTTGTTTCTATGAGACATGGCTCACCTGCTGTTGCAACAGAGGGGCGGCTTTCTGTTAAAACGTTGAGATTGGAAACGGTCATATTTCGCTAATTTCTCAACCTTTTAAAAAAATTAAAACATCTCCATAATCCCTGGGAAGTTTGCTTTCATACGCTGCATCACACCCGATTCAATTCTTCTTCAATAAAATGCTACAAGCGAAGACCATAACATCGGGGCCGCAGCATTACGCATGGCGCACGTAGTAGGTGCCGGTGGCATTTCAACTCATTCCTTCGTCGTGACTCGAATGAAATAAAATAAACGTTATTTTACTGGTGTTTTTCAATAGAAACAAATAAAAAGAGGGTGTGTGCAACAGTGCATGCATGCGTGCAGCAATATCTGTCCTGAGTGTCGGGATGTAGTGGTATGGTCTCACATAAAAATGTTGAGATTTAAAACGGCCATGATTCAGTGATTTCTCAACCTTTTTTTTTTTTTTAAGTTTGCTTTCATTCGCTGTATGATACATTATGCTATTCTCATCGAGTCAAACATAGCAAGCGAAGACCATAACATCGGGGATCCCCCGATGGCATGCCATTACGCACTGCAGTGACTGCAGGTGAAGCTTATTCTTACATGAATCGAATGAAATAAAATACAGCTGTTTTTCCATAGAAACAAATAAGAGTGTGTGTGCAACAGTGCATATACATCATGTATGATGTATATGCACGGATGTCGGATTGCCGTCTTGTCTTTCATAAAAATGTTGAGATTTAGGATGTCCATAATTCTCTCATTTCTCAACCATTTTTTTAAATGTAAAAATCTCCATATACCTTAGGAATCTTGCTTTCATTCGCTGTATGGTACATGGTTCTATTATTATCGAATTAAACAATATCAAGCGAACTTGTATGTTCGGGGGTTAGACGATTCTGGGAACATTATACGCATGGATTGCCAGCCTATGCTGCGTATCTACTCGCAGTTCCATTCCGATCTGAAAAGGTAGGTAGGTGCCATTTCAAAGGCTTAGTTATTCATTTATGAATCAAATGAACTAGAATAAAGATTTTTACAGCTGTTTTTCATGCTTAGAACAGAAACAAATTAAGTGATGTGCGTATATCTCCCTCCCTTGTATGCCTATGGCTGCGCCGCTGTAATGACTTTCCAAGTAACACTGCAAGTTACTTAACAAAATAGAGACATAGCAGGCCTACAAGCTATGCACATCATGGCTGTGACGGTTTGTGGATCTGTTCTTTTGAGGCATAAAGGTGACAGCATGCAGTGAAATAGGAATAATTAACCCAAATGTGACAAAGTCATGTCATGTCTATGGTGCCTGCCTGCAGAAATGTAATACCACTCGCACGCTATTAAAGCAAAGGGCGCATATCGTATGTGAGATCAGCTGACTGTTAAAGTGAATGGTACGGCCATGCTGAATGGGTGGATGGCGGCGACGCCTTAAACACTCCCATGACTAATTCAAGGCCGTTTTGCGCATGCCACGGGTATCGGAAAGCGCAATGCCTATAATTGCAATATGACATTGGCCACGCCTCCATCTCTTAAAATCTGTAATATTATATGTCATATCAGACGTGTATAATTGAGCCCTAGGTGTTTAAATCAAAATGTAATAAGATTTTGTACAAAATATCAATCAAATCATCTGAAATCTAGGTCCAGAACTCTCCAAATTCAGGATCGGCATTGGACCCAAACATTTGGCTTCTATTCATTCTGAACATTATTTGACCACAGGAGGACAAACGGATAAAACACACGTCAACTTTTCTGATTGTGCGTTTGTGTGGACGACAACACCAAGCAGGGAAACGGCCACACTGACACAGATCTACAACAGAGGAAGAGATTAGTGGGAAGAAGCAGCCTGGTAAATTTGGAGGAATGTGGGGTTTTGTAATGTCAAAGCAGGTAGTGGAGCACCCCCCCCCCCCCCCCCTTCCCCAACCACCAGTCCCTGAACACACCTCACACAAAGGCAGCATTGAGGTTCCCCCGACACCCGACACTATTCACCCAGAACGCACAACAACCCTACACTGCAGAGGACACAAGAACCCACAATGGCCTACTTCTGGAAATATGCACTCTTGCTCTGTCATGTTACACACACACACACACACACACACACACACACACAGCTATACTCATGTGGACATCAACATTTTAGGACAGCAATTTTAGGAATGCCATGTTTACCTTTTTTGTCGTCACACGCTGACAATTGTCGCTCTACAAGCTCATCACAAGTTGTGAGTTTGTAGATCAGCTATTGTCGGCATGAATTGGCAAAACGTCAACCCTAATGTAATATTTTTTAACCATTAGTTTATTTTGGACCAGGAAAATTTACCTCGCATGTCTATTTTTCAAATCTCACACACACACACTCTCTAGGTATAGAAAGGCCCTGAGGGCACCGCTTACATATTTGCAGATGGCTTGTTTTAGCTGTTTGACAACGTCTTACAGTAACTGTGCTCAGATTCAGCAAACAGCAACTCTGATTGTAATAGTTGTGACGTTTCTAACATTTCCTCAACGTGTCGGGTGTTGGGGCCCACAGGCATGGTGTGGCGTGTACGTGCATGTATATAATATACGTCAGTCACACAGCATTTGAGTTGAGAGCAAATACTTCAAAGAGCGATGTACTCACTGGCCTCCGCTTTGACTTTGTCCAGTTCTGCCAACAGGTTTACTTCTCTGTCCATTAAACTGGGGAGAGAGAGAAGGGGGGGATTTTTTACTTTCCAAGGATAAGACAGATTTTGCACTTGCAGTCAGACTGGATCCCAGATATATATTAACCACTTGAACCCTGGCTTCCCTGTTCTGCGGCAAACATTGAACAAAAATAGCTGTTCTACAAGCTTGTAGATCTGCTAATTTTGACAAAGAGACTTGGTGTAGAGGGGGAAAAGGAACAGACTTAGAGCCCTGGGGGATACTGGTCAAATTCATGGTATAAGTGGTTGGCATTTCAGAATAAGATGCCAACCACTTGAACAGTGAGATGGTTTCACTTAATGAGCAGGTTATACGTGATACACCGACTTTCATTCCACGCAGTAAAACTCTAACCATAGGGCGGGTTCTACTGTTTCATAAGACATGCAACACAACACGCATAATGTTGTCATGTTGAGCAAAGGTAAGCAAAATGCACTTTGATTCACTGATGGACATTGGAACCTTTAAAACCACTTTTCCCAGACTGCTTAGGTAAACTAAACAGACGAGTACAAACACTATGGAACACGGAGGAGATAATATGAGAGGAACAACCCAGGTCATGTCAGCCCCAGAGTCTGATAGCCTGTCAATCACCAGCAACAGATTAGTCCGAGTCCCTGCTGACCCATACAATTGGTCATGTGGGAGGGTGCAGGCCACCGTTTCCACTCATGGGGTCCGGGGACCACCAGTGGTCCAAATGGACCCTTATGGGTCTGTAACTCCAAGTGTACTATAGAACCGAACCTGGCTGTTAGGTGATCGACAGATTATGGGGTGATCGACAGATTGTCGGGGGATTGCTGGACTTGTAGGTGATTGACAGACTACCGGGTTCTCGACACACTATAAGGTGATAGACAGACAATTAGGGGATTGTCAGACTATGAAAAGATTGATTGACTAACAGGTGATTGACAAATAGGTGTCCAACAGAATATTATGCGATTAACTGAATTTGACACACGATGAGGTAATTAATGACACACTAAGCGTTTGGAGCGTTTGGAAAAGGAGAAATTTACCAGTTCTGCAGTTCCGCAAACGTCAGCTTCATCCTCTTGATGGAGGTGTCCATCTCCTCTTTAACCACCATCCTGTAGCGAGTTAATGAGACGGCACATCTCTGCAGGTCCTTCACAGAGCGGTCGATGTTGGACGCTGAGGAGGCAAAGAAACCACAAACTTCATGACTAAACACTGACAGTTCCGAGTTAACCACACAAAATACTGCACATCACAGCTCCCCAATTCTGGGCATGTCATAGTAAGTCAATATTTCGATGAAGATGGGCTGTGTTGTGAGGTGTAGAGTGAAAAAAGGTAAGCACATAATATAGTACTAGAGCCCAGAGATATATTTTATAGCAAATAAAACGTGTATTTTACACAACGGGTTCAACAACCATCTTTGTTTTTGAATAGCAAAAGTATATAATTTATTTTTTACTAAAATGTAGGCCATGTGCAGACATGGTAAACCTAGTCAATGAGGAGACGCATAGTCTTTGACATAGTCTTAGAGAGAGCTCTCCAATGCTATGGACCAGAGCAGGACGGGCATCTCACCCATCTTCTTATTTCCAGATGTTGTGTGTTGGCTGCTGTCAGTAGTGAGCAAAGAGGAGGAGGAGGAGTTGGAGCCTGCTCTGTGTCTGTTCTTGCCACCTCCTCTGGAACCCTGGTGATTTCTCCCTCCTTGGGGAGCGGTGGAGGTCGGGGGGGCGATGCTGCTGCTGGGACTTTTTGCCTCTGCAGCTGCAAGGAAGACCCACGACAATAGAACATTTAGCATGCAAACTGTACGTTCATCTAAAGTATCAGGATCAGCTGTTGTACGAGTATAAATTAAGCCTTGTATGACGTTTGCGACACCATTGTGTGAACATTTAATTAAGCTTCACCCCCATTAAAAGCAATATTCTTTAAGAAAAAAACAAAAAACCTTTGCACGAAGAAATCAGGGGAAGCAAAATCAGATTAAGAGACGTTTTGTTTGCCCAATTTTTGGATTTATACGAATACAGGCATGTTTCAAGAGAATCTCATATATAGTACGCTTCAGTGACATAACCTAATTGTAGGAGCTATTAATGTATGTTTTGTTGTTGGCATGTTATTATACGATAGACACTTGCTGGCGGGCATTACATACACACAGCATAGGTTGTCTACACAGGGAGCACAGGTGCACCAATTAGTGTGGGCAAAGGCAGAGGGGAGCACACACTGTTCTTACCAGATGCCAAACAAAGACGGACAGAAACTGAGAATCAAGAAGAAACCAAGAGAGAAAAACTACAAAGGTTTTCTGGTACAGTACGTTACTTTTTGTTGTGGTCAGGCAGAAACCTTGTATCTCCATATTCTAACTTTGTCGTTTTGTTGTAATTTAACACCCTACTTGATGCTACTAACTACAATGTCACACAAAAGCATCAAAAGCAGCAGATCCACAAGCTTCTTTTGAGCTTGTCAATCTGCTACTTATACAACTTTTTTATTTGAATCCTGAACAGTTTAACATGAGGTTTCTCCCCGACAGACGTTTTGCTGTATAGGCTAAAAGCACAGTGCTTCAATAAATTGAAACAACTGCGGGAATATCGATTGGTCATTCTTGTTTGCATCTGTGTAGGATCACTCGCTTTACGGTGGCAAGCAAGGAAAGGGATATTGGATTTAGTTGCCTAATTATCCAAAATAATTGGGATATTAATATTGATACAAAGACAAAATGTCATGCTCAAGCATGACGCTCAGACCCCCAGCGGGGAGGTATCATCACCTGTAGTTTCGGAAGTGGCGGGTTCAGAGTCCAGCTCGGCCGCGTCCAGAGAGACAGAGTCCAACTGTTCGCTCAGAGAGTCCAGTGACTCTCCGTCCAACACAGACTCTCCGTTTGCGTGGAAACCGTTCACCTCCTCCTCCTTTTCCTCTTCGGGCGGGGCCTCCTCTGGTGGGGGGGTGGGGGTGGGGTCCGCCTGGAGTTTGGGCTTCTTCTTCTTCTTAGGCTGAAATGGTAGGCATCAATGTCAAAAAATAAACTCAAACATCTTTGATTAAACACTTTGTTTTTTTGGGGGGGAGGGGCATCTATACCGCTGGTTTTCCATTCTGATCTGTCCTATCTCCTACATCCTAACTCCTACAGGAAGTTGATCGCCCATTTTGCTACTCGTGTCAAATATCTTATGCTTGCTCGAAGGACATACTGACTCAGACTGTACTGTAGGAAATAGGATTAGGAAGCATCACTGAGGTGGTAGGATGCAGGAAACCCAAGTGCTTGCTACCAGGAAGTCTTTCCAAGCTGAACAGCATGTGTGATGATGACCCGGCAATATTTCCACTACAAGGGAGGGGGCATATCACCTGTGTTGTTGTCATCAGACATGGCACTTCAGAGAAATATACGCCCCACTACTCAAGACTAATACGATGATGGAACCTTATGGTGATATAACTAAGAGTGTACAAATGGAACCAATTGCACCCATAAGCATCCATTTGGTTGTTCCATTTGTACTCTGTGGGAGTTAAAGCTCTATTATTTAATTTTTGTATGAATATTTTTTTTATTTTGTACGGTAAAGTATGTTAATAAAATATAACTTATACAATAGGGTGGCTGTATTTGGTTCCGCTGCTCTCCTATTGAGACATTCAGATCCTGTGTCTTAGCTTGGATATGAACTTTAACTATCCCGTTTCTGGTTTGACACGATTCAATTTCTCCTCAGTCTAATTTGCAGACAGGCTCTATTACAGTGTATATTGGGACCACAGAGATTTACAACAAAAGGTTATCAAATGGGGGTCTGTGGGCTAATGTACACAACATCAAAATGGGGGTCCTTGAAATTAAAAAGGTTGAGAATCACTGATCTATACCAACTGTTGGTTCAAAGTGTTGCCAAAACATAGGTTCAGCCATCCAAAGAAGACAGGACGGCACACAGATGACTTTAAACATGAAAAGAATGTCAAACAGTAGAACAATGGGAATTCCTAGATATATTCAATGTGGGTGAGATTCAACCACAGATCATAAATACATAAATAAAGAAATAGTTGGACGTTGCATTACCTTCTTTTTACCGGTAACATTCCATTCTTTCAGGATCTCAACTGCACTGCCTGGAGTAGAAAGGAAAACAAAGACCAACTCACTCAAAGACAGATTACATATTTGTAAGTGTGTTTCCAGGTTCTTGTACTTTTGTTGCACATGACGTAAAAGCTTGGGAAACCCTCTCTCACTATCCAATTAGCCCTGAGGTGTCTACTGTAACTGTGTAATCAAAGGAACAAACATAGTTGTGACGGAGGCAGGCATCATTCTTGCTCTAAAATTAACCTACCGACACTGAACCAACACTTCATTGTATTGTATCCGACCAGTGACGCAAGCCACAGCAACTATGAACGAAGGCATGCGTGTCCGAGAGCTGCAGTAATAACAGACTGTGTGGTGACAATGCAGGTCTGACTGCACCGCTGCACTCCGTAAGAGAATTCTGCTAAATGTGTTTCTGGAAGAAGTCCAATGAGGTAGATCGCACCAATGCAAGAGAATGTCAAATCGTGTTTAAACCACAATGAACCACTCAACACAAAACCTATGCTTCGTTGAACGGGTTCCCCCGGGGCTCCATCCTTGGCCCCCTCCCACCCCCCACACACACACACACATCAAAATCTCTTCAACGAAAACAGCCGACCTACAAGATCACAAAGTTGCAAGCTTGTGGATCATTATTTGCATTGAATGCTCTTAGATTTGTGAAAGTTCACCTATTATGACAGGCCTAGAATAAGGACGCTAGCGTTGAAGTGGTTAAACTTTGTTCCATTGGGTTAACTTATGACCCCTGGGTAGTTACCTAGCAGTTGTTACCTTAGGGTAGTTACCTTGCTATTATGTAGCAAGGGGTGGAGGGGGGGGGGGGGGACCACTGTTGAGAACCACTGTTGTATGCAACATTTGGGCAAGGATTCAGCCTGATAACCCCATTGACTTCCATTGTAGGCACTGATTGGTTTAGCGGTTTGCGAGATTAGCGACTGATAGACAGAGATACTGTACATCTCACGGAGCCGCAACATAAGAGGATGCGAGGTGATTTACCTACATATCTTTGCTGTGTTTTTATTATGATTTAAAAATATATATATGAAAAGGTACTAGTGACAATAGCATTGCGACGTGTTGTGAGCTTGTAGATCGGCTATTTTCACTACTTCACTCGTGTATGATGTCGTGGGGCATTAATTTACAAAAAGAAAACATTAAAAGTTGTAAGAAACATGGAGATGCAAGGTTTCTGCCATACAGCAACGATATACAGTTTAAACATGAGATACTGCTTCCACAGCTAGCGCGACAATCTTTGGTTTGTGCTTTGTAGGACAATCAGTCAAACCTTCAGGTCAGGTTGTGTCATCCATACCTTCTAAGAAAGCTTGGACAGCTTTGTCAACGCTGTTCTCAAAATGCTGCAACACCAGGACGATCTCATTGTTGCTTTTGTTGGGAACGACGGCCCTGACAGCGCTGATCTGTAACAAACAAATAAACAAATCAAAAGTAAGAGGAACAGGTTCAGCATCAATATCACAGCTACAGAATCATCTCAAATTACACTGTAAAACTTCCACTTTATGAAAGAATTATGCAGTAAACCAATACTATCTTTTCCTTACCTATACAATACATACAGTACACATGTGTGTACGCGTGCGTGCCAGTGTTGTGCATGTATGCACCTAGTCACAAAAACTGAATGTTCAGAGAGTTGAAAGCCAGGTGTCATCACGATATGAGACAACTTAGATTTTCATTTGTTAAATATTGTGTTATTTTAAATGACAGGACATGACAAAAGAAAGGAAAAAGCCTACAAAACGAGTTTCGATTTAAATGTTTTCGAACCATGTATGGTTCAATGAGTACTCTAGTTTGGACCCCTAGGATTATCTTCCATATACAAGGTACAGCATACAGAAACCCTTTTTAATGAAAATGTGATACCATGCAAATATCTGACATGTGGGACAATTTATGAGCGCTACCGAGATCCCAGAGGTAGATTTATGACAAACTGGAATTAGCCAACGTTACGTTTAATTTATACTCTGAAGGTGCCGCTCGCCAACATAAACACATCTGTCCTTTTTGGCAAGCGACACCACCGTACTGCACTGTAAAATCCTCAGCATTCATTTAACTCCAGAGATAGTCTAGGACCTGGCTAAAACATGCATGCACTTCATTTAGCACAGAATATCTCAACTGTTCTTGGCTAATATGAGTGTGAGAAATGCTCTATCCGGGGCAAAATACCTGAAAATGACCACGCCCTTATTTAAATTACAGCTACTTTAAACATCTTCTAAACCATTGGAGCTGCAGATGTTCTGAGGTGCTCAAAATGTTGGGCACACAGCGGCCATCTTGCCATTAGAGTTGCTATAAGCAATAATATGTCAAAAATGTAATTACTTTTTTTTCTCGTATTCAGACAGCCAGCAATGGAATGAACGCTCCCAAACTAAATTTAGTCTCTGTGACACCTCTAGGGGCCACAAGATGAGGAATAATGCATTGGCTTGGCCTGTCTACTTCCTGATTGGTTAGTCATTTGTCGTCAGGAACTTTTTTACCAATGACAAAGCTTCTACGAAAATCTTTGAATACAGACTGCGGCCCCTAGAGGTGTCACAGAGACCGTGACATCACCTGGGAGCGTTTAGCCCATTGCTGGCTGTCTGAATACTACAAAATGAATAAATAAAAGTAAAAGTCATTAAAATGTTGACATTTTATTGCTTATAGCAACTTTAAGTTAATGCGGGTGGCAACTAGACACCATTTGCCATTGACAGCCCATACATCCAAACAGACAGTCCTATCTAATTGTATTAAATTACATCAAACTCACATTGCAACTGTACGAAAAGCTTGAATTATCCTCTATCTGCAGAAGATAATTCCTTGCAGGTGATTTTCGTATTGGAGTTTGGAAGCGCTCATTGGAAATCACTCAACGGCCCTGCATACCACACGTTTTGAATTGGAAATCACTCAACGGCCCTGCATACCACACGTTTTGAATCACTCAACGGCCCTGCATACCACACGTTTTGAATTGGAAATCACTCAACGGCCCTGCATACCACACGTTTTGAATCACTCAACGGCCCTGCATACCACACGTTTTGAATTGGAAATCACTCAACGGCCCTGCATACCACACGTTTTGAATCACTCAACGGCCCTGCATACCACACGTTTTGAATCACTCAACGGCCCTGCATACCACCAGGGCTTGACGCTTAGCATTTTTCCAAGTAGCACGTGTGCTACTAAGTTGAAAAATCTAGTAGCACACAAATTATTTTAGGAGCATGATGAAAAGTTAGCAAATAATGTGTTTTGAGGGGCGCTAGCCCCTCCTATACAGCTTTAGTCCCCACACGTCTCAATATTTGCCATTGACAATGAACGGAGAAATTAGGTCAAAATTCAGCTAAATATGACATACATTAAACATTAAATTAAATGAGATGATTCATGATGATGTATGATGATAAGAGTGCCCCTCACTTCACACAGGTGTGAGTTTTCTTTAATAAAGTGATGTGAGGCAGGGGCGGGCAATATGGCAAAATATTATATCACAATATCTTTTCAGAAATGATCACAATATTGATATTCATCTGGATTTGTTGTTGTTGTTGGAGTGGTGCAAACCACTCCAACAACTGGCTTTGTACCCGTGTTTGTTCGTACCAAAAAAACGAGCATGGTTACTATGGTCACTGACATTACGTCAGACCACAGCTGATCAGGCTATATAAGACCTTGCACCACTCGGTTCACACGGGTGTGATTTTTATATAATCTATAGCCTAATCAATTTGTTTTTATGCTGATAGACTTAGTTTTTTATGCAGATGGATGGATGGATGGATAGATAATCATCAATTAATTTCATGTTGCTCATGGACAGACAGACAGTCCGTTTGTATCCTGCTGTTCTATCATGTGAGTGTGATATTCAGTGCAGAGGCTACTCGATGGTGAATTAGTATTGTAACATTCTCCTTGGCTTTGACTGCTTCAGTTCAGACAAAACAATTCGTACATATACACCTCGGCGAGGTGGTGGGGGGATCTTTGCCTTTTTTCCGTTGCTCGTTATGCAGGCCACTGACTAATATGTATCCAGCGGCAGCCAGGTGACAGGTCGGTCATTCGTATTGCGCTGACCAGCCTGCGCACACACTTTTGTAAGCGAGGTGCTAAGCAAGGGTTGTTTTGGTTATCAATCAATCCGTCCACTCCATGTGCGTGCGCACGTGCACTCACGCTGTTTCACCCACGTTTGGTAAAAGTTATATCGAGTGATGTTTGAACATTCCAAACTTTCCAAATAAGTTTAGTATTCAACGTGTCGGGGTCCAAGCAACTCCTTCTATGCTATCATGCTATCCTGCTGCGTTCGCTACTGACAGGGAAGAGAACTGAGCAGCCAGCAACACAGGGAGGGGGGGGGCGGTGGGAGCAAAGGGGACAGATCTTCAAATGAACGCTGCATTGAGCCTCGACACGTTGTTAGCTTGTAGATCTGCTCTTTTTGGCGAACGACACCGCCGTACTAAGAAATATAAATTTAGGTATAGAACCACGACTATAGAATGTGCACTTGCCTTGTCTTTATCACGATTGAATGGTCAAATTATGTAGTCGCACCGGTGCTACAAATTGAAATTTACAACTCGCACGGTGCTATTTTTAGTAGCATATGCGAGTACCTAGTCGCACTGTCGAGCCCTGCATACCACACGTTTTGAATTTGCACATCATGTAGGAGGCAGCAGGATGTTGCTTTACTGAAAGGGAGCGCTTCCAAACTCCAACACTTGAAAAAGAATCGCCTGCAAGGAACTTCTTGACAGAAAGTAGCTCATAACATGTGTACAGTGGATTTTTATTAAACAAACACTTTGCAGGTACAGCTGTAATGTTGGTGACTTTGACGTCATTTAATATAATTGGATAGGACTTTGTTTGGATGTATGGGCTGTCAAGGCAAATTGCGGCTAGTTGCCACCCCGTCATTAACTTCTGTGCTGTGCATATGGTCTATTGAATATTTAAACGTGAGTATTCTGAACATTTTGAGCACCTCAGAACATCTGTAGCTCCAACAGTTTAGAACAGTGGTCCCTAAATTTTTGGCCGTGCACCCCGTTACTTCCTGACCTAGCTGACGCACCCCCAGCGCTCAGTCTCGTTGTATTTGGCCGAAAATATAACCATTTTTATTTGATTATGCCAAATAATCACAGAATGTCACTGCACTGAGAGACATGCAGCTGCTGTATACTCCTGCAGCTGCTCTATACATCTCCTTACAACAGTGGTTTACCGGATTTTGCCATTTGTGCTAAATACCATAAAACCGCCATTACCCTTTTCATGTCACACACCCCCTAGAGGGCGTTCGCGCACAAGGAGACGTGCACGCACATTCCATAAGATCCCATTAAAGTAGGATCTTCTTTGGCTATTATCTCTGAAACTACGAGCGCTGTCCGTGGTGATGATGATCCATAATTAATAAGGGCATGGTCATTTTCGGGTATTTTACCCCGGATAGAGAATTTGTCACAGTTCCAAGTCATTCCCTGGGGTCTAGGGATGTCGGGGGTTAACCGGCTAGCCGGTTAGCCGACCGTTAAGAAATATCCGAGTATGCTTATCAGCTTTACGGTTAATTTGCATAATAATAAATGCGTGTTCTGATCTTAAATCCCTTTTATTTTAGATTGTTTTTAGTAATAGTACAACATAAACATTACAGAGACTGTAGTTGTCACTGTACAATACTTTAAAACAGTTGTCATGTTGCACACATGCCTAAAATTGCTGTTATTTGCGCTGGCCAGCTTGTCACACTCCAGGCTGCATGAACAGCAGCGCTCGGGCGCTGTTTTCTGCCCCCCCAATGTCCCAAAGTTCTGTTGTACTTCAATGGCTAGTTGGCTACCGCTACAACGGTAGCTTTGCGGTAGTCAAAACTTAAGCGAGTGACAGCGAGACGAGATTAACACAACATGTCGACCGTATCAATGCAGAGACCTACTTGGCATTATTAAATCCATTATTAGAACGTTTACAGCCGCCGCCGCCGCTTCCTCCTCCCCACACTGGCACAAGTTAGCCATGTGCTATCGATGTTTGAGGGTTTTCTCGTTTCTCAATAATAAAAAAAGTCTTAGCCCATGCGTCCAGTGGCTTTATAGGTATAGGCTAATCAGATCTGGACTGGACTTATTTATGTTTTGGACTAGAACCGGCAGACCTCTGTACTGTAGACGCGCAGATGCATGCATGCAGATGCGATGCGATGTTTTGTTTTTTTTAATGTTTTTTTTTGTGGCTTTCGCCTTTATTTTATATATTTTATGGAGGGACAGTAGGCTGACACGAAATGGGGAGAGAGATGGGGGGAAGACATGCAGTAAAGGCTGTCGGGATCGGGAGTCGAACCCGCGGCACACTGCCAGACTGGATTACCAGCCAAGGTGCCTGGACCACTGAGCCATGGCCCAGGCCGCGATGCGTGTTTATTGATGATTAAGCCTACAACAATTTATTTATATTGTTAAATGTTGCTTTTCTGTTTGTCTTTTAAAAAGGAACATAAATAAATGTATACCATTCGTCTACCAACTTTAATTACGTAGCCTATACATGCATATTACATTTGGGTTAGCCTATTAAAAGAAAATGCATATCTTAGCCAGGTCCTAGGACCTAGACTAAGCTAACAACTGACATCCCAGACATTAGACAGACCAATCGATAGAGATTCTTAGGCTTTTTGTTTCTCAAATCTGATCTTAGACTGTCCACACTGTTATTTGCAAGGGATCAGATCGGATTTGTGTATTATGACATTGTTAAATTGTGTGCGCTAGATATTTGTGGTAACGTAAAGACGTGCGAGTAATGCTCAATTTACACTGTTGTATGACAGCGTCGCACACCGAAAATAGCCGATCTACAAACACAGCTTGTAGAAGGGCTACTTTTCTATTTAATTTCAAACCACCTAGGAATGTGCTTCAAATCTCCTTTGCAAAAATCTGTTTCCATATTATTACCTTCTCCTTCATGCTTTCAAACGTCCTCCCCTGGGACAGGACCATTTTTGAGTGAGTGTCGAACACCACCCCAGCAGTATCTGGGGAAAAGGACAGAAAGCGATGCTTTATTTTCTGTTTGGCTTCTGTTGGATTTGCAAACCACTGTGGTCCATTTGCAAAACAAAAGAGCTGTGTCAGCCATTAGTCCAAGATATGTTCTGGGCTGACGGTTTCCTGGATAGAATTGATTTCTAATGGCTAAACCTGCTATAACAAATGTTTTACAAAAGGTGACCCCATACACTGAAAAATCAGAATATGCATATGAATTGTTTGTATGAGATCACTTCCAACCTAACTTTATTAGTCAAGACCAAGACGCAATTAACCTAAAAGTGGCCTTTGCACAGCCACAGCCCCTTGCAATATTTGCCAAAACATTATGTTGAGGAGTTCAGGAAAGAGAGTAGTGCAGTAGTGCAGTGTAAGTGGGGGGCTGAGACTGGGGCCGAGTATGGGCTGAGATTAAGAAACATGGAAATAAGTAATTTGTTTACAGGTGGCCTCTGGATGGTAGGGGTGGGACGACCCACTTACGTCCGTTTCGAAGCAATATCTAGGGTGCCAATTCGATTTATATCTTTAATTATATAGCGATTAGATATTGCAATTTATCTGATAGCTGATCTACAACTACAAGCTAATAAAAACACCTTTATCATAGGCCTCATCTCTATCACATTTGAATGGGTAATAATGACCAATAGTGTACAACATAACGTTAATATATAACAACTCTGCCATTATTGGCTTTATGCATCAGAGAAATGAAATTATAAATCCATTCAAACTCGTGTCAATGAGATCAGAAGCAGCCTAGTTACACCCACAATAGAACATGTGGCATGCATGACCAAAAAAGATCATTGCAGGACACTTCTCAATAATGAACAAAAAAGAAAAAGAAAACCTACTGTAACTGAAATTAAAGAGTAGAGAAGAGTTAACTAATAGTAAACATGGAGTTATTGTAAATGTGGTTCATCCAGATGCATGAATGTATTATGATGACACATTACTCCACAATCCGACATTAGCTCATCCGCCTGCGAAGCCACGTTTACACACACGTACGCATGTGAAATGACTTAAGGATATGAACTACTTGGGAATTAGGTCTCTTCTTGCCTGCTGGCCTGTCAGCAAATATTTGATACTTAGTGGCTAAAAATACACCGTAGTACTAGTGACTGTACAAAAATCAAACAGTACATTTTAATAATCCTGATGCAGAAAATACATACCATTGTGGCTGTTTTTCTTTGCCATGTTGGGAAAACTCTTACTCCACACTACGTTAACCAATAAATGGTTTGTTGTATAGATTCTCAAGTCAAGAATGATAAATAGCCCTTCAGGTATTCCGTTTACTCAGATAAAGAGGCAGGATGGTTGGAGTTGGTCGTCTTCTCTTCGACTGGAGGCCAAGCGTGGCTGACAGCTGGCAAGAGAAGGTTGGAAGATCAGGTCTCCTCTCCAGGCTACGATTCAACTTCTCTTCTCAGTTCTACACAAAGTTGATCCAATTCTGGGGGAAGAGTGCAAGAGCAGACACAAATGTAGCCTATGAAGTAGCGATCACAAAATGTTTCACATCTGGATAAATGTTATACCAAAGTTTCAATTTTTACTATATTAATAATTAATAAAAGAAAATAGCAAATAAAATGAGATTATACAAGGGTCTTAGGTTTTATATTAGGTATAACGGTTCTAATCTATAATAAGCATAAGCAATAAGTATTTTACAGTAGTCATTTTTTATTTCAAAACGTTAAAATGATAACGATGCACATCCACAAACATCCATTTCCTTTGGCCATAAAACAGAATGAAAAACAGACTTCAATAAATTAAGTCTTTCTGGCGCACCATTGTGGAAAAGCTGCACTCAATATTGCCTTTGATCACACATTTCAAAGTAAGTTGGCCTCCATTAGTACATTGTAACATATTTGATTGATGGCCGAGTCTGATATGGTTGTGGGCATTGATGATGTGGTCTAATGGTGTAATGGGCATTGATGACAGGGTCTAATTGGTAGGCACTGAAGTTCCACTGAGCTCACACATGGTGAATCAACCAGGAAATGTTATGACTGGGAATTTCCTCACTCAACAGGATTTGACATCCTAGAAAAACACTTCAAAATGCCATTAGTAAGTTCTTGAGTACTAAATTAATTTAGTACTACTTGTATAAATTAAGCAGAAGCTTATAGTTGGAGTGCTATAGGCCAATTCCCTACTAAATATGATCAAGTCACTCGGTTGGGCTTATAGCCCTATATATTTATATAGCGCCTTTATCCAAGGTGCTTTACATACATAGATTGTGCATTACATTCACCCATTTCCTATACAGATGGCGGCGGAAGCCATGCAAGGCACCAACCTGCACATCGGGAGCAATTAGGGGTTCAGCGTCTTGTTCAAGGACACCAACTATGGGGGAGCCCGGGATCAAACTGGTAACGTAACCTCACGGTTCCCATCCAGCTGCTCTACCGGCCACTCTACACCTGAGACACTGCTGCGCCCACACAGGCAGACATCCTCACACATTGTTACCACATTGGGTGGTCTGGTCTAGAAGTTTTAAGACGAATGCAAAACAGAAAGTGCCAGAACCATGACACCGTCTGTAAGATATACATCTTACATATATCTATACCATCGAACCTGCAAAATGATATCTAGGAAAGGGGGCAGTGGAGTGGTGAAGACTGAAGAGAATTTGAACAGTTGCAATCTAATAATTTGTTACACTAGTTAGTTACAACAGGCTGTAACCTGTAAGTTACATCCCATTGTCCCAGTTTAGCCTACATATATGAATTTGAGCGATTTTGAGCTCGACAGAACAACCTTGCTGTTGTCATACCAATATGAAGGAAAGGGCTGCCTTCTTTGATCATAATAGCAGCACAAATTCACATGATACAACATGACAATCTTCCACAGAATCCACCCTACAAATTTTGTTTGTGCGCTCAGCTTTTACTGCCAACAGCTGCTTTGTCCAAATCAGATTTAATTACGGCCCTTCTTGTCCCCTCAGCGCTTGCCTTCAAGGCTACCGTTAAGCAAACCAGGTTTCTCTTTCTAAACCAGGAGCTTGGGAAAAGGAAACGTAAACTTTGTAAATCCACACCCCCGTCATTATGTGTTCACATGCCACAGTCCTGTATTACGTGCCACCAACCACACCACACCTTTGTAGACGTCAAGCGCACATAAAGCACAGTCAACAAGTGACACTGGACGGGGTAATCATGCAATGACTCGGACACATTATTATGTTTATCAAGAGGGATGGTGCTCAAATCTTCAAGAACACTTAGTGCACTTGATGTTGACTTGATTAACACAAACTGCTACCATACAAGAACATTTGAAGACAGCAAATTAAACAACAGATGTAAAATGTCTAGTTGACAGAAATGGGAGAGTAGTTCCACTGTCCTGAATGACATAACTAGTCTGAAAACCTATGGTACGTCACTTGACTAAATATAGCATACACCATACTTCTTTGAAGGCTTATCATTACTTTAGATATCTATCGTTATGACGTAAAGGTTCAAGTGGTTATTAATACTAGACTATTTACAATCATTCTAAATGCAGATACAAGGAATGCAGATAATTTATTCACCAACATTCAGGAAATTCACATTTCTTTCTAGAAGATTGATTGCTTTAATACTTTAATAGTTTGTGAATAGTACAGTGGTACGATTATACAATGGGCTTCTTTTCCATTGTGATCCTGTGCATTCAATTAATTGAGAATGATTATTATTATCATTATGATTGTTGTTGATGTTATCATTGTCATCCTATTAGAGTCTGACCGAGTTGCAGCATCCTGCTATGCATTTCACATTTTGCTCTCCATTTTCCATGACACTAAAAAAATCAAAAATCAAACCAAAGGAATGATGTTGCTGGATCCTTCACACCACCAGGCTTAGCTAATGTACCATATAAGTATTTTACGGGTAACTAGGTTCAATGTTGTGTTTCATTAAACTAAGGCACAGATGTAAGATGTACTACATTCTAATAAAAGATACAAAACCAGTTGCCACCTACATATCATTTCAGAACTTGCAGGCTATATGCCAGCTAACGCCACAACTTAAAGTTAAGATGCATTCAAATCGATTCTGATACGGATTGATGATATTATTAATTATAAGACCAATTGCACCAGTGAAATAAACATGAATGGAAAATTAGGGAGAATACAAGTTAAAGTGTGCCATGGTGGGTCGAACTTGGGATACAGTCCATCAACAGATTTTAAGACCTGTCGCATAACTTCAGATAATTTCTAAACATTTAAATGTGAATGCAATTAAATGCATTCACATTGCCATGTTCACAGTTTTGAGACTGTTCCAGGACCTGCAAGACACCCTGGTAAAAGGGAACCAAGGGCTTGAAGGGCTTCGTCTTTCATTCCCATAGGCAGCTCATTCGCATAATTTTGGCTGCAGCTCTGGAGGCTGGGGGTTTTGCTGCTTGCTAAACGTTTTCTCACTAAAATGACTGACCACCATTTTGTAGGATTTAGACTTGTACACATGATTTTCAAAACAACAACCACGGCAGCAACTATGTTATTTCACCACGCACAAGACATTTTTTCCGAAAATCTGCTCTGCGCAGCATCAGCTACTAGCATAGCAGCAAACTGGCTAAACGCTTCTTATTATTCAATGTAACGCTAGCAACGCGGCTAACTAACGTTACGCGCTAACTTTGGCTTTGTGAGCTATCAAGCAATAAAATGCGTTTACCTTGGATATTTCTGATGCTCCGTGCTAAAGCAAAGCAGTGTTTTACCTGTGAGCCAAGAGCTGCAGCAGCGTCTTCTCTCTCGGGCTGTGATGTTCTGACGTTAAAACGTCTCTGCAATATTTTCCTCAGTAGACACCTCACGGGTTGCCAGGTCTGACAGCAAAACCCCCGTTTTTTAATGGTTCTAGATTATTACTTCTCTGCTGCAGGCAGGAGTTGTATTGTTTGTCATGATAATAAATTATAATTTTGTTTTGAATACGCCTTTTTTGTGATTTATTGCTATCACCTCGTTTCTCACTCGTATTTTGGAGGTGTTTTGACAGTTATGAAGGTGAAATGAAGGTTTATTTTATTTTATTATTATTTTAATAATATCGACACAGTCAGTAACATGTAAAGGAATAAAATGAATTGAACTGAAGTGAACAAATGGTATTTTTGCTGACTGGCAAGAGAGAGAGAGAGAGAGATCAAATGGAATGCCACCTGCTTTTTATAGCTCTGTTTACACCTTTATTGTATTCCTATTTATTATATTCAATATGTATTTGTACATACATTGTTGCATCTTGATTGTTTTGTTCCACGTTTGCTTTGGCAATGTAAACATGTTTTCTCATGCCAATGAAGCTCCTTTGAATTTAAATTGAATTTAATCAGAGAAAGAGAGAGATTAGAGAAAGAGAGATCAGAGAGAAAGAGAGAGAGAGAGACACACCGTCTCCACACCTGAGCGCAAAACTTTCTTAAGCTGCGCACTTCTTAAGCTGCGCGCAGCTTAAAGCTTGAGTTTTTAGACAGCTGGTGGATGGAAAAGAAGCTCCACCTCCGCTGAAGACTTGAGCGGAGGAGAGCGTTTCCGGGAATCTGGCCGTCGCGCAAGAATTCAGCGGAGGCGGAGCTTAATTTCCATCCACCAGCTGTCTAAAAACTCAAGCTTTAAGCTACGCGCAGCCGAGAACGTGCGCAGCTCTTTTGATGGTGTGGCAGCGGCTAGAGAGTGTGTGTGTGTGTGTGTGTGTGTGTGTGTGTGTGTGTGTGTGTGTGTGTGTGTGTGTGTGTGTGTGTGTGTGTGTGTGTGTGTGTGTGTGTGTGTGTGTGTGTGTGTGTGTGTGTGTGTGTGTGTGTGTGTGTGTGTGTGTGTGTGTGTGCGTGCGTGTGCGTGCGCGTGCGTGCGTGCGTAGGCCTGAGATGAGAAAAGTTTTTTACGGGGGCCAGTTTCGAATTGCAGCCGTCCGTAGGTGGCCTTTGAGAGCGGTTTTGAAGGAGTCAAGGGATTCGCATGTCTTAATGACTGTTGGTAGGGCGTTCCACATTTTGGTGGCATAGGAGCGAAAATAATTTAGTCCCTTGTTTGTGCCGAATCTGGGTTGTACATGGTTCGTTGCACTCCCTGGAAGTATCTAGACAGGTACATGGGTATCTTGGTGGAGTATCGAATATTGTGGACCAGACCCATTGCAAGATGCTGTACTCTCGTACAAGGTCATTGACCCTAAGCCATTCCAGTCTGTCAAAGTGGGCAGGGGTGAGGTGGGTTCGGGGGGTGAGGCCAAGTAGGAGCCTGACCAGTTTGTTTTGGGAAGTCTGGAGCCTAGTTTTAAGGGCCTTTGAGGTGCTGTGGTACCAGGAGGTGCATGCATAGTCAAAGAAACCTTGTACGAGGGCTCCTGTTAAGGTCTTCAAGGTGTTTTTGTTGACCAGTGAGGAGATCCTGTAAAGGAATCTTGTTCTTTGGTTGACTTTTTTTGATTACGTTAGTGGCCATTTTATCACCGGAAAGATTAGCCTCCAGGATGGAACCTAGGTAGGTAATTTCATCTTTACGTGTGATAACATTGTCACCCACTCTAACCAAGAAGCCATTTGCCTTGCTGAGATTACATGGCATTGAATAATTAAATTCGTTTTGGTTGATTAACCCGATCAACTTGTGTAGAATTGGTTGATATAATTTCAAGGTAGTGTAGCAATATTATGTAATTATTATATGTTATACACGGCAAGTTGTATGGAGAAGATTTTAAAATTGTTGCCACTGCAAAAAAAAAGGAAATCAAAACACCGGTGAGAAACTATGTGAACCTGGCAACCCAAATCCACGTCGTCATTTCCGAGGTCCAAGGAATCAATGTAGGTGCGCATGTTTTGCTGCCCGCGGCAGCCCGGCGGTCATGTACACACTATGATGGTACACACAACTGCTCATCATTTGTCATCGACTTTATGAATGTATTAACGTTTCTAAACTCGCATGATTATTCTGCATATTCGTCATTATGTTGCCATGACACAATGTTTGCGTGAAGAGAAAGCTTTTCAATAAACACTGAACTGTGTGCCCCGAATCTACTGTACATGAAGGAGGGTGGAAAATCAATTTAGGGCTGAAGAACGACGTCACCAACTGGCTACAATATACATACCAAGTTTAAGTCAATGACGTCACAATTAACCAGGAAGTGTGGTGTGAGTAGCCTCTTGTAGTTTCAGCCAGGCTTTAGTTTGCCTCTTGCCTGGTTGAAACTACCTTAGGCCTATAACTCTATGGAAACTACCACCGATACATTTCTGAAATTTCACCTCCAAAAAAATCTATCATTTTTTAAAACAGTTTTGAAAAATGCAGTGGCCAATCTGGCCATAGCAAAATGAACAGAGAGCGATGACACCTGGGAAAGGGAAACAGATTGTCCCCAGTTCGGTTCACCCCTGTCCCATGTACTGAGCAAGACGGATAAGGGCTCATATATAGTTAGGATGGGTTCAATGCAGAGGACAATTTTGGCATATACCTGGTAGGAGGGGCCCGGACAGGAGTCAACCCAGAGAGCCTAGCCCTTCCACGCGCCAGAATTTGGTTCTCCCAGTCCCGGCAGAGTAGTTCCGGAGCAACGGATTGTGTGGCCTTGCTCATTCCCTGATGGACTGATCGAGGGTAGCTACTGGGACGTATGTCGGGATTTGATCAACCCCGGCTGGGTCGCCTGAGTGAGGGGTATGATGTTGGTAGATCCGAAACCCCGTTGACCTCAGGATACATCAATGAGGATACGTCCCAGGTGCATCCATGCAATGTATTTTTTAGATGTGCATTTGACGTGGGGGCCCCCAAGGGCCGCTGTGACAGATCTGATATCAGTGCTGACGGAGGGACCCATCGACCGCACCACCCATTAGGCAATTTTAATATAAGGAAGGATGTGCAAATGTACTGTGACAAACAAATACCCCAGAAGTGGGGTCCATATAATAATAATAATAATAATAATAATAATAATAATAATAATAATAATTAATAATAATGAATAATTAATAATAATAATTATTTGTATTATTATTATTAGTAGTAGTAGTATAGTTACTTACTTACTGTATCCTCTTCATCCCGGTTGGTATGGGGCATAAAGCCGCAATCATACACTGCTACTGAATCCTGTCTCGTGATTTGGCCTGCGCTTCGTAGCAGTTGAGACGAATAACAGTGTAAGTCCATAATTTTCTTCTGACCCCTCCCGAAAAGGCCTATCTGTCCTGAACCCTTATATATAATTTATACATTATGGATAATCAGTGTGGACTGTTATTTGTCTCAACTGCAATGAATGGATAAAGAAAGGAGTGTTTTTGTGCATAACTAATGCCTGGAAGGGATTCAGCATCATGAAAACCCCCTAGTTTGACACGTCACATGCTACTTAAAGCATGATGGAATTTAGATTTTGTTTTTCCTTATAGGTTGTTAATGGTATGTTCACATATTATGCCAATAGCACCCGGCAGTTTCTACATGCTGGGGACCCATACTCAACATTTCTAACGTAAACCTTTGGTGTACTCAACATGCCTGGGTTCACAATTCACATTCTGGCAAGTGGACTAATATGGCTCATACTGTCGTACAGTCAAAAATGTGTGAGAAGTAGTGTGTCAAAATAAGCATCTACTCTGTTAAAAAGTTTATGGGGGGGACCCGCCACTTGCAGTCCCCACTCTAGCTGTCCCCCCCCCCCCCCCACCCCACCCCCCTCTCCTGGAAAATCTCCTGCATTCTCACAGTCCAATGTTGACAGCCATAACTTAAAGCATCAGTGACACATTGTGAGCTTGTATTTCTGCTATTTTCAATATTTTTTCAAATAGGGCTTTAGATAATTCATTCATAATCCAAAATATTTCTCGATCTGAAAAAAATGTGCAACTCTATGGGACATCACTGTCGCATCCTTGGCATCTTCATATTCCCAACCCAGTGGTCCTGACTGTGTGGAGGAGCAGCAGCAGTAGCAGCACGTTCAACCAAAATGGCGACCCCCTATGTTCAAGATGAGTCTGGCGAGGGTGAGAATTCTGCCGCCGCTTTGTTTATATTGAATGTTGTTGTTGATGATCAAAGGTTCTGTTTCGGAAACGTCACATTTAACTATTAGATTGCAGCCAAATTTTGGATTATTGTGCAATATGTGACTACAACGTTAATAACAGTACAGTGTGGAATGACATGCTAAGTTGCTAAACGTTAGCTAATGTTAGCATCATCTTTAGTGAGACAGTGGCTTAAACTTTAAAAGTCCTCTATAATCATACTTTATTTCTCTGCATATTAAATTACTATACTAGTTATACAAGCATACCTGACCTGACCGCTGAAAGAGAACAGCATATGTCATTATTACAATTCTATTGTTATTCGTCCATTTCCCATTTATATGTATGTATATTTTCATTGTTTTGCTGCACGCCATAACCCATGGGAGGTGCAACCCTTAACTGTACCCTCTATTGCTAATTTATACATACATTTCCCCCCCTCTCTCTCTCTCTGTCTAACATTCTATTATAAATGCTACTGTATCCTAATCTGCGTGACATAATATCATGTGACATAATATCTGAATAGACTCTTACAGTCCAACAATATTGTTCTGTTGAACACTTATAGGTGTGTGTGTGTGTGTGTGTGTGTGTGTGTGTGTGTGTGTGTGTGTGTGTGTGTGTGTGTGTGTGTGTGTGTGTGTGTGTGTGTGTCCAGGTACATAATTGTCATTGGAAAATTGTTGCAAGTAATATAAATATATTTTTCTTTGCAGGGAAATTCATAGCTGCTACGCAGCGACCGGATGGAACCTGGCGGAAACCGCGGAAGGTGAAGGACGGTTACACCCCTCAGGAAGAGGTCCCTGTGTAAGTTCAATTATTACATTTTCATGTTTTTCATGTACTGTACGGGGCTGACTCCACAGAGAATTTGGCTGCCAGAACCGAAATGAACTAGAATATAGTTCATAGAATCATCAATGTCATCAAAGTGTTTTACCAAACAAATTAATTAATTAATCTAGAGGATGAGCCACTGAAGTGCAGTGTCGACTGTCGAGTGAGATATCGTTTGGATTAGAGTGGTTCTCCAGAATCCGCGCAGTCAGCACTAACTAGCTAACACAGCTTCCTCTGTGCGTCTCCTTTTTTAGATACGAGAACAAGTTTGTGAAGTTTTTCAAGAGCAAGCCAGACCTCCCGCCGGGCATGAGCCCAGACGACGCCGAACAGTCCAAGAAGCCGCAGAAGATCCCTGGCGACGGTGGCGATACGGCAGGACTGTCCAAGACGGCCAAACGTAACATGAAGCGCAAGGAGAAACGAAAGCAGCAGGGCGGCTGCAGCGGTGGTCAGGAGGAGAGCGACACCGACGCTGTGGAGTCGCTGAGAGATGCAGTCGAGAATGCATCGATTTCAGAGGGTGATGATTCTTCGCAGACCACAGCAGCGCAGCCTGTCGTCGCCAGGACACCCGCCCGCACCGATCCCGCGCCGCCCGATGCCACTGAAAAGGCCAAGAAGATAAAAAACATCAAAAAGAAGCTGCGACAAGTGGAGGAGCTACAGCAGAAAATGGACTCTGGGGAAATCAAGCAGCCGACCAAGGATCAGTTGGAAAAGTTGGGGCGCGCCGACGACTTACTGGAGGAACTGAGGGAGCTGGAGGCGGAATCTTGAAACGGACAAACGGTTGAAAACATTAACTAAAAAACACAGAATAAAAACAGACTTTGAGATCTTGGCGTCTTTTGGAACATGTGGTGTCTGTATCTTGTCCCCACTACTCAACATGAACCCTGAACACACTACTACACAGTAAAATCCTCTGTGCTAATTTATCCATTTGTAACTCTTGAGAGTGCACTTATAGAGGGTATGCGCGTGACATCATCATCATAACAGGAAGTTATGCGGGAATGCGTACTGAGTGGCAAAAAACTACTTTCTGGCCTTGACACCCCATACATCCAAACAGAAAAGTCCTATTTCATTGCATGAAATGACTTTAAACGACATTAAATTCACTTTGTCATGCCACTCGATCTGCCATTCACTATATGCATGTGCATACCCTCTATTGGGTTAGATTAACACAGTTGTTTTCTCCAGCAGTGGTTGACAAAGACCTGGCAACCCGCTGGCATGATCCTCCAGGCAGGCGAGAGCTATAGGAATCCTGCTCATTTGTTTGGATTGGCCACATACTCCTTGTTATATTCATCCATAGTTACGGTTTATTTTAAAACCACTTCTTATTGTATTGCTTATTTTCTTACAACTTTTTTGAACCTTTAAAAAAACCGAAAACAAAGGAATATTAATTCCACCCGAAAAACAGATAATATTGTATCAATGCAGCTGTTTTGAATTGGTTGGTTGAAAGAGGAGCTGTCAGTCATTCTCATTTGGCTGGACAATATATCGATCATCGATGATATTAGACTAGTTATTCCCTGCCCTGGTTTTAATCACATAGTCCTGTTTTATAGTATTGAAAACCCCAACATTCTAAAACGGCAAAAAGGCCCATCTACAAGCTTGTAGATCAGCTATTTGTGCTATTTAAAAAAAAATTATATCCGCCCAGCCCTAATGTCCACCTATTGGAAAGATTATTTGAATTGCACCTAGAGTGAACTTTTGTGACAAATACCCGCTGTTACTGATGACACTTTGCCGCAACGTCACCTGTTCATTTCTGATGTACTGTAACTGACAAAACAGGATTTCTCACAAATGTAGTTAACCTACGTGCTTTTTACAATGTACAGTAAAGTCCTCAGTGTTAATTTAACGCTGCAAATGTAACCAAATTGAATGTCCATTTGGTTACATTTATACCAGGGTTTCCGCTAGGGATTTTCCTGGCCGGCCAACGTGAACAACATTTTATTAAAGGGGCATTCCACTCATTTTCAACATTTTACTATGTCATTAATATACCTTAGAGCTGTTGTGTGGAAATAATTAAAAAGTTCCCCCATTCTGTGTTTCCTAAAACTGGAGATCTGAAAAAAATCATTAACATGGTGAAACACATCTTGATGATGTCATCAAGATGTATTTCACCATGTTAATGATTTTTTTCATACTTACAGTTCTAGGAAACACAGAATGGGGGAACTTTTTAATTATTTCCACACAACAGCTTTAAGGTATATTAATGACATAGTAAAATGTTGAAAATGAGTGGAATGCCCCTTTAATATTTATAATTTAACTCAGACAGACAAACAAACGTGATGTTTGTTTGTTTATGTGTGTGACCTCCATCCAAATAGCCTAATAATTAATTGTAGCTATTAATAATTATAATATTGTGGAGCATGGCAGCTGGCCAATGTGGCTGGTGATCATTTTATTTATCGGTCACAAACGGGATACAAATGGATAAATTAAAACTGAGGTCAATTCTAGTGGCTGTGGCATAATAAAAATGAAAGTCTTAGGAATTCCAGTTTTTCATGGATGGTCAAGTAGGGGTAAAATGATGAATTGGTTACTCGAAGGACACGAAATGAATAAAACACAATTGTAGTCATTAAATGATGGGTTTCGTTGTGTCATGTAAACGATTTCAATATGTGCTATTTATAACTGTGAATACTGAATATGTTCCTTCCACATTATGACATGAAATGTTAGGGTTTTTTTTTTTACTTCTGGGTAAACAGTATTAAGCAATTTCATTTTTCTTTTTGGGATTTGAAGACTTGTGATGTACCATACCATACTTTTGTACTTTATTACCTTCAATGTCAGTTTATGGTCTAAAGTAATCAATTACATTAATTGGAAAAAAAATAATGTAAACAATTAAATTATCTTGAAAATAATTCTTAGTTGCAGCCATAAATGCAAGGTGCATATGCTTATGCATACATACTAAAACATCTCTTCACCTTCAAACCCTTTGAATGATTAACAGAATCAATATACCATTATCCCTTCCCTGCGTGGTCCTAAGCTGAAGAATGTACCAGAAATTAATTATAATTTACCAGAATTATGGCACTTACCATAAAATATTGGCATACTCAGGTTGAGGTCACTGTAATTGTAATTAAACTTTTCTTTTCCAGCACTTTCTCCCCAAATGGCTCAATTTATTTGCTATTGAAATAGTGCTTGTGGTGGAATATATATTACTATATATACTATCTAAACGTTAGCAGATGCACTTTATAATTGTCTCCGCCAGGCCAAAGGTGTCGCCCCTGTCCGTGTGTCTGTCCATTTTTCCGCCTGTCTCTATTCCTGTGACGTGAGCAGCTAATCTCTGGTACCATTGTACCGATCAGTGTGAAACTGCATATACAGTATACTCCCTGGAGGTCAGGGCAGAACATCTGTTTTGACAGGGTTTAAAGTCGGCTCTGCAGGACAGTCAAGTTCTGCCTTACTGATCAACAAACTAAATTATTTATCTATGATGGGGTGGGTGGGGATTATAAACTAAACTGTTGCCAGACTTGCCACAAAACTGGAAGCTCACAAGAATGTCTAGAATGCCATTGTATCTGTAGCATGAATTGTTCCATTCACTGGAACACACTAATAAGAAACACAAATGCCTCATATACTTAGTTACTCACAAAAATACCTGATCTACAAGCTTGAGCTAGTATACAGTATCTGCTATACTAGCTCAAGGCACCAGCACATAACTATACTAGAGCAAACATTCAGTGAAAATAGATTGACAAGCTCACAACGCTACGCATTGTGAAGTTGTAAGTCAGCTACTTTCGGTTAAGTAATTTTGTGTAGAGGGGGGGAAATAGTTGCCTAGTAGTAGACCCCTAGCTGACTCGTCAATGAAGTACAATTATGGGTCATATAGTCTGTATTGTATCAACATTTTGAGTTCACACAAATGCAAGAGTCTCTTCCTTCCTGTCTGTCGTCTCACGTTTACCCGCAATATAAACTGACATTACATAGGCAGGTTTACACGCAATACACTGACAGAACATAGGAGGGGCCTTTCTGCCCACATGCAGGAGACAAACAATTTGTAGCAATGGTTACATTGTTTTTCATGAACAAGATCATAGTCCATACACACTGTAATTTACTCTAGTCTTAGAGGAAGTGTGGCAAGTTGTTTTGCTCAAGGAATACTTGCAATAACCATAAATTCATACTCAAGGTTATAAATATTTTCATTGAGAAATATGTTTTGGGGATCTTTGACAAACAAGAATCTTCACTGTGTTAACAGACAACTATTGAGAAACAATAAATATACACTTTGTTGACAGGGGTCCCAGTCTTTTTGCCCTTGTCGCAAAGTGGTAGTGGTGGTAGGAGTGTAGATAGGCACCAAGTCAGTAAAAACAGTGTAAAAACAAAAAAATTGAGGCAAGCTAGGAGGAAAATATGACAATAAAAAGTGGAGAAAAAAACAAACAACTTAAATGAATGGGAGGTAAATTGTCAACTGTCAACCTCTCCGCATGGCAGACGACACTATGCTTAGGTTAGGTTAGGGTTAGGCATAGTCTATTGTTAGGCTATAGGTTCCCCAACTACATAGCTAGGCTTCAACAGGCCATATGGCACTCCCTCATAACAGCATTCCTGTACAAACATAACATATATTTCAATATGAATGTGTACTGATCAACTTAAGGATTTGGGGAAATGTGTCTGTTAAGAGGCTGCTCTGTGACAACCCTCTGTTCCACCAAATGTCTTTGCAGAAAATAGCCGATTAGCTATTTTCTAATTTGGCCAAATGTTCACCCAAGAATATAGGTATTCTAGGGTTCAAGTGGTTATATTTATTTTAAGTAGTTCACTATTTATTTATTTTTGTGGCTTTTCGTCTTTATTTAATTTTTTTATGGAGGGACAGACAGTAGGCTGACAGGAAATAGGGAGAGAGATGGGGAAGACATGCAGTAAAGGCTGTCGGGATCGGGAGTCGAACCCACGGCACACTGCCAGACTGGATTGCCAGCCAAGGTGCCTGGACCACTGAGCCATGGCCCAGGCCAAGTAGTTCACTATTACATGAAATGTGGAGGAGACCATGCATTTGAAGTCTTTGAAACTAAACAGCAACACTTCTTAAAATTGGTAATCCCCAAGAGGTATAATTCTGAATGTTAGTCAGTGCACAGAAGGCGTTCCTCTCCCGACAGTCTAAATTATGTTCTGGTCTCATGCAACTGTAGAGTACAATGCATTCCTTCTGGTTCTATTGTGTGGTTTATGACTGTGCTTTAGCAGTGGTGATGGTATAAGAACTGGATGAGGACATGTACTGTAGGAACTAATGTGGAGAACATGGACCTGGATGGATGACCCACGATTAGACAGACCTCTCAGTGTGTGTTTAACTGAGACAAAGGCTTCTCAATAATGGAAAGATATCAGCATCCCCGAATGGAATATAAAATTAAATATGTGATGCTTCTTGTATTGGCGACAACAGCACCATCTGCTGCCTTGAGCAGAGAAGAAATCACAGAAGCTTTGGTAAGAAAACGCTTTGCCTCACAACAACTGAACAAAAAATATTATGATACTGAAATCTGGTTTTCTTAATTCACTGGACTGACCTGCAGTGGTGTAATAATTACCACAAAAAACATGGTCAAATAAAGATATTATGGATCATTTAGTTCAGCACCTAGAGAGTTCCATAAATTCCATCTACTATACAGTGGAGGGAATTTATGGAGACGTTTGAAAAATGGCTTATCATTGCATTGGTTAACAATGACATTGCGAGTCAATTGAGTCATCTTGTTTTTGGAAGCAAGAGGTCTTAAATTGTTTCTTAAATTGGGTATTCTTTGGAAAAAAGGGAAAATTTAAACGCATTGGTTTGATGGTTTCTATAGATTGGCTAGCAAAATTGTTTAACAGGAAGCTGTCATTAGTTAGTGATCAGTAAAATAGCTTTATGAATTTACAAACATCATGACTTTTAAATATTCCCTGTAGGTCTATTTGAGAAGTTATGGCTACCTACATATTCCACTGGACTCTAAGAACCAAAAGGTTCCCCGTGAGGACATAGAAGCAGCCCTGAGGTATGATAACTATCTACTATATTTTATTACCTTTCTATATTCACTGTTAGGTATAAGACTGTCTTGTTATCATGATGTTCATCCTTTATCTAGCTTATGTTATGTTCTAACAATCTGAATATTGCACAGTATAAAACTCCATCACATTTGATATGGAGTGTTGAAACACTTTTAAGCTGGCGACGGTGTCCCTATTTTGGGCATGTCATTGTAGGCCAAAATGTTCCGAAAAAATGACACAATGACACAATTTAAATGTATTTCATTATGTGCTGCGAGCTTGTAAATTGGCTATTTTCACTATAGGCCTATTTGTCATAGTACAATGTATGTCAGGCAGAAACCAAATTTCAACGCTTTATGTTTTTTTTGTTTTTTGTCATTAATGGCCTACTTTGTCATACTTTGTCATACAAGAGTGTCAAGAAAAATGTGTTAAAATAGATGATCTACACAAGCTTCTGCATTGTGAGCTTATAGATCAGCTATTTTCACCATTTCTGAAATCATTCATTCCACTTCCATCCCCTGAAGTAATAGTTTTTGACATACAAGGTTTATTATGTTTTGGCACATACTCTTCTAGATCATGATGCCAGAATTAATTGTCATATTTGATTTGATCAACACTATATCTAAACATCCTTCTTCTAAATCTCTCAGAATCCTTCAGAAAGTTAATGACCTTCCCATATCAGGAACGCTGAATGAAGCCACTCTGACAGTGATGAGAAAGCCTCGCTGTGGTATTGAGGACTCTTTCAACAACAAATCCCTCAGATATAGTATGATGGGTGGGTATTTACACAGCACATTGTGTTTTTAATGAATCACTTGTCTTAAACCCTATAATTATATATATATTAGGGATGCACCGAATCCAATCTTGGCCGAAACCGAATACCGAATATAGGAAACCGAAGTTACCGAACACCGAATATGATTAATATTATATATTTTTTCCTACCATTGGTCATGGCCGTACCTTAAAGCTACCTGATTATGGCAAAATACATAATTATGGCAAAACTTTACTTCAATAATAATCACTATTATGGGTCCATAATACATTTATTCAGCACTTTTGAATGCATTAATTGCATACACTATTCTGTGATATATTTTCAGCCTATTGGGGCCGAAACCGAATAGGCCGAAAATGCGTTTTTAGAAATTTTCTGCCGAATATTTTCTGTGGCCGAATAATCGGTGCTAATATATATATATATATATATATATATATATATATATATATACAGTATATAGCTGAGGGAAGTAGGGGTGCTGGAGCACAGCCCCCCCTCGGACAGGAGGGGGAAAATAATATATATATATAATATATATATATATATATAATAAGTTTCTACTATTGGTTTGTGATACATGGATAGACAGAACTCTTCACCGTAGGTACAAACGCTGCACGCACCATATTGAGATTTTATGTGACACGATTTAACAGGCCACTGGCGTAAGAAGATGCTGACCTTCCGCATCTATAATTACACACCTGATTTGGGACAGGCAAAGACCCGCCTGGCCATCCTAACTGCTTTTAGGTACTGGAGTGACGTGTCGCCACTCAGGTTCCAGGAGGTGCATCAGGGAATGGCAGACATCAAAATCTCCTTTCACAGAAAAGATAAAACATGTCCTGTGCCTTTTGATGGGCAAGGTAGGAGCTTTGTTGTTGTTGATCATCAATGTTGCAGCTGGTTAAAGATAGAAATCATTTTAATGACATATACTATACGGTGGGGATCAAACATCTATCATAATGTATTACGGTAGTTGATTTGTAATTTGTATTCATCAAAATCTGTCACTATAGCAACTAATACTCTCAAATAAATAGTAAAAAGTAGAATATTACAGTGTACTGACTACAGCACTTTAGTCAAAGTACTGTAAGTAAGTATTACGCATTCTACCGCTGCAGAATATCTCAATGTTTCTGTGTTGTGATGGGAGATGATAGTTGTTTTATGATTAGGACATGTGATGATGATGATGATGATGATAGTTTATAGATTGTGTGATAATAGTTGTCTTAAAGGAGGTGTGTTGTCTTATAGGACGTGTCCTGGCCCACGCTGAGTCCCCTCAGTCCGGCATCGTACATTTTGATGAAGATGAACTGTGGACAGAAGGGAGGGACTTTGGCTCCAACCTGAGAATCGTAGCCGCCCATGAGATTGGCCACGCTTTGGGTCTGGGCCACTCACAGTACTACGGCGCCCTGATGGCGCCCGTTTACATGGGATACCGTTCCAACCTCAGGCTCCATCCAGATGACATACGAGGCATCCAGGCTTTATATGGTAACATCACAATATGGTAATAAAGGCTACAGTTCTTCTGTTTCAAGTAATACACTATCTATGTAGGCTAATCTGCATGAAACGTTCCCCTCCTTTCTATGTCTGCTCTCTTTTAGGAAAGTCAGCAAAAACTCCCCCATCCAGAAATCTAAGCCCACCGGTGGCTGTCAGACCCCCAGTACCCTGCAAGGCTACTATGGATGCAATTATGCTTGGTACAGTCAGCCTGATCTCACAAATAAAATGACATGCATTAATAATCCATACAATGTCCTCAAACGTTGGACAGCTGCTGACATTATTATGCAGTGAAATCCTCCGTGTTCATAATGTGTACAAATGAGCATCAAACCTATCATCTGTCCAAACAACATGCTATCAAAATAACATTCTTAACATGTGTGGTTGCCCACACATGTTAAGAATGTTATTTTGATAGCATGTTGTTTGGACAGATGATAGGTTTAGATACAGATACAGATACTGTTATGTCTAAGTAGCTATCCAACATACATCTGCATTATGCATAGTACATTTAGCATCTATCAAAATATGGACAACAAGCAGTGACACAAGGAATGAGGAATGCTAGGGGGGTGAGTTCTAGGGGGTAAGGTGGAGTCTGAAGAGGTACATTTTACTTACATATTTCTTTGCCCTACAGGTCCACATCATAAGACATACGTCTTCAGTGGTCAGCATGTGTGGACAGTAACTGACAGAGGTACCACCAGCCCTGTTCCCATCAATGCTCTGTGGAAACAACTTCCTGGAAACATCAATGCAGCCGTTCATTCACAGAGAACGGGCAAATCCTACTTCCTGAAAGGTACGTTGATATTCTCTGACTCTGATTGATGTATATTTGATATCTGCTGCTATTGTTTGTTTGTTTGAACAAGAGAATGCCCAACTTTGCCACAGACTTTATTTTGTGATACTACTGTTACTTAAAAAAGTGGAACCCAATTTGTGGGAATATTGCACAAAACAATTCACCCACTCTTTGGGGTGAACTTGCAATGTGACAATAAACTAAAGTTGAGATGAGTTCATAGCCATGTGACCAATTACTCTTTAACAGTACAGATTGCAATGTAGTGCAGTAAACATAATTGTTTACTGCATTGCATTGTCCCCTGTTAAACACATACTGTATGTGTGTTGAACAGAGGACATGTGTGTGTCTTTGACAGGAGACAAGGTGTGGAGATACACAGACTTCAAACTAGACTACAGCTTCCCCAAACTCCTGACCAGTATTCCTGCTAATGTCGATGCAGCCCTATACTCCAGCAAGAACAAAAAATTGATCTTTATCAAAGTATGTCATGAAAATAGCAGTTGTTTTCAACGTACCCTACGTGCTATTTGTTGTTTTTGCAATGGGAAGTTTACTCACTTCATCTGTGCCTATTTCAGGGCAGTGGGTACTGGCAGTGGGATGAACTTGGACCAACAGACTTCAGCGTCTACCCGAAACCCACTGGGCAGCTATTCCATAGCATACCCAGCAGTCCAGATGCTGCGGTCACGTGGACAAATGGCCATATATACATGTTCAAAGGTAGCCAGTACTGGCGTGTAAACAAAAACCATCAAACAGTGGAGAAAGCCTCCCCTCTCACACACTGGATGCAATGTAATAACTAGGCCACTAGAGGCCGCTTCAGGCCCATGATTCTAACTTCAAAACCTAAACAAGTTATGCCACACAGGAGGACAGGGAGTCCCTGTCCTCCTTTGTGGCATAAATTGTTTAGGTTTTGAGCACCACTGTTCACTTAAGTTGTGCTGGAAGCAAGGCAAAATTAGTTAGCAGTAAAATCTAAAGATCTACCCATATTTCAGTATGTCTTCTAGCAATTTAAATTTACTGAGTAAGCGTATATGACAAAGGGCCATAAAAATAGTAGCAAAGCAAAGACATAATACAAAAATATGAATAGTGATTAATACTAGGATAATTGGCTCAATTTACAAATTTGGTACATTTCACCCCACATCCACAATTTTAGACAAAACAAATAGACTACAACAATACTTCATACAATTTAATGATATACATTTATGATACATTTAGACCTGTGTAAATATGCTTTGATATAAATCTTACTTTGACCTGCAAATAAAACTTTGTATTTGTTTATTGTGTGTAAAAAAAAACATTATTTTTTTATTTATTTTGTGTGCTTCCCAATTTCACAACCAGGTGTAAATGATGGATGGATTTAAGGTCACAAACATGGCAACACAGTTGTATAGTTTTCTAGATAACTCCACTGGATCATCTTACCCCGTTCTCCCCCTATACACAACATCTAATCAACTAAAAATGTATTTTTAAAATTGAAAACGAGATGGTTCATGATGGGATTGTTCCATGAGATGTCAGAAATGTCAGACTCCTCCTTTTTGCTGTATCATCAAATGAATGCTGCATTGTTGGCACCAAAATGGGCTATAATTAAGCGTGCAGTCAGAAGGGCATAAATAACAAACTCAGATGTTGCCAGATGAGGTGGTCGTCTCCTGTTATTGAAACACCTCCACTCATTTCCGCTGGGTTCAGCCTCAGCACAGAACATTGGAAAATGAAATGATACAAAAGAAAATCCTACAAAGGACTTATTTGGTGGTAATCATTAAATCAAGAGGTAAACAACATCATGGCATTGTTCTGCCTGGCAAAAGGTACAATGTCGAACTGGGAGGGAGGTCTACGAAAAAGCATGCTTTATGTGTTCTGTCTCACAGTGTCCCCAGCTCTTTCTTTAGTAAACAGAAACTATACATTTTCAGGTGGAACACCAATTTAATCTGGAGGAAGAACCAATTAATAATTCATGTCTGCTCTTTTTGTTTACAAACCTAAATGGGTTTTCTGTTTACTATACACTCTATAGCAGTGATTGCTGTGGGAATAAAGAGCTATATAACAATACTTTTATATGTCATGTCCATTCGATTCCATGTGTATTCTCAGATTAAAATTAAGGCAGGATTTCACTGTGTAATACTGTATGCCATCTCTCCCATAAATTCAGTAGAACATATTGATTGCATATGATGATATTAATACACAAATTATTGTTGTCATTTTGTTCATATTTGTACAGTAAAACTGTAATCAACTTCAACTATTCCAGACACATTGTTTAGGAATAATGTAGTCACCAGCTACAGTATACTGTACATGAATGGTGGAGCACGTAAAGGTTAATATTTGCAAACTTTTAAAGGGCATTAAAACTGTCTAACACTATAGCAGAGCTGTAGAAGATTATAAACCAGGTAATAATAATGAAACTACACTCCTATCGCTTTGTCTCATCGTTCATGGGGTTTTGCGTGATGAATTTGCTCCTATAGGGACATTTACTATTTTATGGACTGTTAGAGGTCCATTTTCAAGTGAAGTGGATCCCTCCATGATTTGAAACTGTATGTGTTTTGACTTTAGTGTATTACTGCAGTGTCTTCTTCAATGTATGCTATAGAGATGTGTTGTGAGTCTTATACTGTAGGCATGTTTTGTGTCTTCATAATACTGTAGAGATGTTTGTTGAGTTTTTAGTGTATATAGCCTACTGTAGAGATGTGTTCCTTCTATATTGCAGATTTGTTCAGTCTTTAGACCGTCCACACAGGTGAAGAGGCAGTTAGTGGCACTGTGGATCGTGTGTCAAAATCATAGTCAATCACAGTGTGTGTGATTGTGCTCAGGCTGCTGCTTGAGGACCCTGTTCCCATCTGGCGCTCTTGAAGGCTCTGCAGATAACTCTGAAAGTCAAGTGGGAGAGAGAGAAAAATTGCTACTCTCAACTTCTCATTTCACATCGCCAAAAAAGAAGACGAAAAAAAAAACATGGCCAGGCTATAATTCATATACTCCAATATTCTCCATGCATGTCAAAGGAAAGACACATTTGGCAAGGTTTTAAAATGTAGTAGTGGTAATAATAGTAGACCTATATTAATTCTGAAATGGGGAAATATCGACAGGATATATCACCACACATTCACAAGCAACACAACGTGTAAAATAACATAGACTAAACTAAAGAAAGAGTTGTGTGCGTGAATAGGCGTAATAATCAGTCATCTGCTGACATGTAATGTATATATTTTACAATTTAATATAAGCTACTAACCGGAGCAAGGACGTCACCAGCGTAGCGTTTGAGGGGTGGTGGCCTGCGACGGCGCTCTGTTTCACCTCGTCTCCTTCTGGAGGGGGCGTACCTGTACTCTTCTTTCTCATCTTTCTGCTTCTGTTTCTTGTGAGAACCTGAGGAGAGAGAGATCCAATTAACAAACAAGTACATGATGTAACCTCATGAAATACCTTTAATTTGAAGCATGACGGGACTTAATCATGTCAAATAAAATGATATTTGAACTAATCTGTATTCTGTATAGTATGTATGCTATCACTATAGTAAAAATATATCTGCACTGCAGTGGTTGGAGGTGGTCTCTGGTGTCTCTGGTGGACGCCAGAGAGGGAGACATTGTAGGATGCATAAAACATATGTATTGTAGCTTTGATGTATGTATCTAAATGAAGGCAAAACCTTACTGTCTGCACCGGGACGCCTCAGTTACGGGCAAGTCAACTGGTGTATGGTATGCTTGTATGTTTACGAGCGTTGGTGCAGTATTAAATCTGTCATTGTTAGGGAGAGTTTGTGTACCCCAGACGTTGAGTTGCTCTCTGTCTCTCTGCGGCCAGCATATCTGCCGAGGGAGTTCCCACAGATATTAATTACAGTCGTTTATATACATCCTAAAGCTAATGAGGCTAGCGCCTGTGAGCAAATTCTCAAGGTTGTACAGAAACTACAACTAATCTCCCCCGACGCCCCAAATCTCATCCTTGGTGACATGAACCATGTGTCCTTGAAAAAGACTCTCAGAGACTTCCATCAATATGTAACATGTCCGACTAGGTCCAACAAAACCTTAGACATGTGTTTTGGTAATGTCAAAGACGCATACAAATCTGTACCCCTCCCGCCCCTGGGGGCCTCCGATCATAACTGTGTGCACCTTTTCCCTGTTTACCGCACTGCTCTAAAACGTGGTAAAGTGCAGAGCATCCGCATTAAGAACTGGAATGATAACAACGCTTGTGAGACCCTCCGGGGCCTCCTTGAGGACACAGACTGGGACATGTTCTCTGAGTCCTCCGCCGACATCAATGAACTGACGGATGTTGTTACTAGCTGGTCTTTGTACTGTGAGAACATTGTTATTCCTGAGAAAACTGTCAAAGTGTACCCTAACTCTAAACCTTGGGTATCTAAATCCCTCAGATCTCTTCTGCAAAAGAAGAACAAGGCCTTTAAGGAGGGAAACACAGTAGAACTGAGAAGTATACAAAATTAAATTAAAAGAGAGGAATGGGCTAGTAAAAATATCTACAAGGAAAAAAATCGAAAGCCAACTTAGAGCAAATAACCTAGGCTCTGCCTGGGATGGTATGAAAACCATAACAGGGCTGAAAGTTAACGGCAGGAAAAAGGTTATATTAGCCAATTACAACTGTGATCAGCAACTGGCTCAGAGCCTCAATGATTTCTATGTTAGATCTCAATGTGTAAGGGTGAATGACACAGTGTCTAGCCTTCTGCCCACCTCCACTGGTTCACCACAGGGCTGTGTTCTTTCTGCGTTTTTGTTTATTTTATACACTGATGACTGTCGCAGTAATCACGACAACCGCTTCATCATAAAGTACGCGGATGACTCAGTCATTGTCAGCCTTCTCGGCAATGACGAGGTCGGGTATGGCCAGGTCACAGAGGACTTCTTGTCCTGCTGCAATGATGCGTTCCTTGAATTTAACATCTCAAAAACAAAAGAGCTCTGTATTGACTTCAGACGTGGTCCCCATCCCACCCAGAACACCGATATCTGTGGCCAGCCAGTGGAAATCGTGCCCAGCTATAAATACCTGGGCACGATTATTGACAGCAAACTGAAATTCGATATAAACACCGACATGCTGTGTAAAAAGGGCCAGCAACGCCTTTTTTGCCTAAGGAAACTAGCCAGGTTTAATGTCGACAGAGACCTGATGAAACTGTTTTACAGTGCCTATGTACATTCTATTATCTCCTTTTCTATGTTGGTATGGCAACCTCGCCATTAAAGAGAAAAATTCTCTTAGAAGTATTGTGAAAACTGCCTCCAAAATTACCGGCATTCAGTTGGAGAGCCTCGATCCTTTTTACAATAGACAGCTGCTCATGAAGGCCAGGGCCATTCGGCAGGATAATGCCCACCCACTCGAGTCAGAGTACAGGCTGTTGCCATCGGGCTGTCGTCTGGGTGCCCCCGTTATCAAAAACAACAGATATAAGCACTCCTTTGTCCCTGCCTCGATTCGTGCAGTCAATGCTGCCAGTAATCATGTAATGTGATGACGATGATGCTGAAATATGCACTTTATGCGGCACTTTATATTATATCTTATATCTTAAGCACTTTTTTGCTTTCTTTCTTTTTTATCTCTTATTCTTCTACCTGCAATAGATGCGACCAGACCTCTGTTTATGCCATGGTGTCTCTTGTCTGTTGTTGTCCTGTATTGTTTTGTATTGTTTGTATGTCGGAAACCACTACTGTTGCTGTAAACACAATTGCCCTTCTGGGACATTAATAAAGACCTTGAACCTTGAACCTTGAACCTACACTCAGAAAGTCAGGAAAAAGTCTTTAGTGCTTAGAAATTGGTGTTTGCAAAGTCATGAAAAAGTCTGGAGTGCTTGGAAATTGGTGTTTTCAATTGATGGATAAGGCCTATAGCCTGACCAAGAGAAATCTATGTCATTACATGTGGGCTGTAAGCCAGTTCTGTTTTAACAATATAATATGTAATAAATAAATGTGTAGGCCTAATGTAATACATAAAACATGTATTACATATATAGAGTTATGTTTAAAAATGTAAGACATTTTGCAGGAATAATTCATGTAGGATTAAATATTTTCTCTGAAGAGTGCCTTGGATCTTTTCTTTCTTTTGTTGAGCCATCTGTACAGCTTGTGTTTTTTTTTCTTTTCTTTATTTTACAGTAGGTTAAACAGAAGCACTGTTTCCCTCACCTTCTCTGTGGACCACACCGTGGGCAGTGACCTTCCACTGCACCAGTACACCCATCAGACTCAACACAGGGCAGATCCCGGTGATGGCCCAGCTGAACCAGCATAGCGGCCGTGCAGGGCCAACTTGACAAAGGACGTCGTACACGTGAACAGTCAACTTAAAGTTCTCCGCCAGGTAGTCCACACACACCATGACCGTGGTCGCCCCGAACACGGCCGTGGCGACCACAGTGAATGGCTTCTGCCACTGCAGGGTGAAGATGGCCGTGACGATGGAGGCGGTCAGCAGAGCCCCGACGGGGAGCCACGTCGGCGTCAGGCTGTGGAACTGTCCGATCAGCGCCAGCACGGCGACGGTGAGCAGACAGCCCAGCTGGAGTCCCGTGAGGAACAGTCCCATGGTGGAGACCAGCATGGTGACCAGACCACACAGCACGCCCACTCCCAGACCGATCCCCGCCTTGGTCTCCATCGCCAGCTGAGCGTTGAACTCTGGCTCCTGGTGGTACAGCAGGAACACAGCAGATGACCCCAGCGTGAACCCCGAGAAGAACATCACCATCTTAAAACACCGGTATCCTGGAAACAGAAGACGTGTCCCATATCGTTTATTCGTTTGAGCCTTGTCAAGCCATGGCCCACCTAGGGCAGAAGCCTGTCTCCTGTTTCTGTAGCGTGAGGCAGCTTGATGGAGAAGGGTCTGCATCTAAACTCTGTCTGCTTGATGTACTGTACAAGTACACCCCTGGACATGATGCTAGTATGTCACAGGGAGTGCCAAGCAGGGAGGCACTGGGTACCATTTTTAGAGTCTGTATAGTGACACGACCAGGGATCAAACCCTGACCTCCCAGTCTCAGGGCAGACATACTAACCACAAGGCCACTGAGCTCGTTCATCTTACATTGATTTAACTTTCTGTGGAGTTTCTAAAGTTAATTGATTTCACTGGTTGCCCTCAAATGTTTAACTGATGTACGGTACAGAAAGTAGAATAAACGTAGAATCAACTTTTCCAATCAGATGCCCACAGGTGGCACATCTTCCGCTATACACCCCCCATCTCATCTGTCTCCTCTACCATGCCAGCTATCCGCCCTGGCAGCTCATTATAATTCACACACACAAACTGTTTAGTTCTTCAGTGGTTCAAGTGTGTTTTGCACATTTCAATTTTGCTGACAAATTACTCCCATTAAAATGTTGCTTTTAGCAAACACAAATATGTGCCCATTAAGTATTATTAACATATTTGCAATATCAATTTGCAGACCTGCCGCACCGATTTTGTGCAGTGCTGTTCAGCAGACTGTGGGCCCGCTTCCCAGTGTAGGAAACACTAGGAAAATAGCCACAATTACATTTAAATATGGACAAAGCTCACCAGAAAAAAGATTGAGAGCCTATGTAACACATCTAAAATAAGTGCAAACTTTATATTAAGCATTTCAATTGTATACAGTATACTCTCAATCGTTTTTGTGATTGGATTTGGCCATATACACAGAAATGTCCTCAGTGTCGTCTGTCTACTGTGTGTTTCCTTAATTTTACAGTAGTCCTTTAAGCCGGAAAATGAACCTTTATTTATTTCATATAGGCTACAAGTATTACCTTTATTTCTTTGACTGGGCCCTGCAGACCATCTTGACACATATAGGTTATGAGTTACAGAAGGTTGAGAACCCTGCTGTAGATGTTCTCATGGTTCCTCAGCTTATTCGTTTTTGGCACCTCTAATGGTTCTACTAAGCACTATTTGACAAATGATTCAGAGCCAAATAACCACTTTTAGTGGTATTTTAGCACACATTAACAATTAACCATTGTTAATTACACTGGTATAAATTGAGTTGTATAATTATGTGTGTCTAGTGTCTACGTATGTTGTGTTTCTTTACCTAAAAAGCAGTAGATGAGTCCGAATACGATGCATATGGAGGAGAGAATGCAGGGGATGACGTCAAACCGGCCGTTAATGTCCAGCAAACACAGGTCCACGTCATAAGAGCCTATTCCCGGCTCCTCGGTGACATTCAGCGATGTGTTGGACATACTGGCAGATTATTAATATTATTTTTCCAGTTATTGTGTTATTATGCTGGGCCTTACAGGACGCCACTTTGAAGAGGAGATGTTGGAATGCCACTACCGTCCAGGGTAAGAGGAAGCACCATGATTAACATTGTAAACCATATCCTGTCTTGCACCTGCAAGAGAAGAGGGACATTCAGCTCTGCAGCAACTTCAAGTACACAGTCAAATGAAAATGGCAAATGATGCATTTATATAGTGCCTTTGCAGCCTTTATCCAAGGCCCTTCACATGGCAGAGGAAACCATGCAATACACCAAACTGCTTATTGGGAGCAATTAGGGGTTCAGCATCTTGCTCAAGGACACTTCAACACTAACTCTGGGGCAGGGGAGCCCAGGATTGAACTGGGAACCTTCTGGTTCCCAAGCGGTCACTCTACTCCTGAGCCACTGCCGCTGTTCATTTACAGTAACTCTGAGAGTTACACATATAGGGTCCGTGTGTGTACACTGTCACTGACACGCTCAACGTTAAATTGACACTCAGACACACACACACACACACACACACACACACACACACACACACACACACACACACACACACACACACACACACACACACACACACACACACACACACACACCTGGGGTGTTATTTAAGTTCACGTGAGAGAGTTAATTTCTTTCCTTTTCCTCACATACAGGAAGCAGAGTAGGAAACCAATGCTAATGTCTCTATTTCCTAAACCATGGGCCTATGAGTCACAAGTCACACAAGAGGAAATGACCCGCTGTCACCTTCAGGGAATCGTATTGTTTTGAACATGTGGTTAAGTGCTCCATCTACCCAAACAATGTTAAACAAACACCCCGACAATAGCTCACACTGTTCCACAATGTCAAATAGGAAATACCAGTTTTGCATTGCATACAATGGGCTAATTGTGGCTTAAAAAACTGATTCAAGTAAAGGATCGTTGCCAATAACAAATGCCACAGAAAGAAATTACTCACCTTACTCACATTACTGTGTAATGCGAGAGTGTGTGTGTGTGTGTGTGTGTGTGTGTGTGTGTGTGTGTGTGTGTGTGTGATATTGTTGTAAATATCACACACACACAAGATGTGTGTGTGTGTGTGTGTGTGTGTGTGTGTGTGTGTGTGTGTGTGTGTGTGTGTGTGTGTGTGTGTGTGTGTGTGTGTGTGTGTGTGTGTGTGTGTGTGTGTGTGTGTGATATTGTTGTAAATATCACTCACACACAAGATATACACCGAATCCCTTCAAGCTTGTTTGTAGATCTGCTATTTTAGCCGGATATTAACCCCAGAATAGGGACAATGGGTTCATGCGGTTGCCTAAGAGAGTTAATAACAATTCCAAATCAAACATTCATTCAACAATATTGGAACTTAGTGCACCGTGCCATCACTGCCGTGCAGCGCATTTCACAGGTTCTGGATTTAGTCCAGTCAGGTGGAAACCTCATGTGTCCAAAATTGTCACTTTTCACGATTCAAATAAAAAAATAGCAAAAGTATCAGATCTACAGACTCAAAATGTGTCACGTTTCCAGCTCACGGATCTGATACTTTTGATACTTGTGTGTGATGCTGATGAAGTTAACAAAAACAAAATGTTAGAATATGGAGATGAGAGGTTTCTGCCCGAGAGCAACGATTTGTTTCCATACGCTATGGCTTATTTCAGATACGGTTCTCAGAATCTGGGCCCTGCTCAGGATGTCTGTCTGGGGACCCAGAACTCAGAACATGTACTGTACTTTAAAAATGTTCCGACAATGATCACAGAATATCACAGAACTTCAGAGGTTCTGTAAAGTTTCATTTGGAAGGTTCTGCATTACCCTCGCTCGCTGCTGACTTGTGTGTAGGATATTGTAGTGTCTCTGTCTCCCAGACCCTAAGCTCTGCAGGCTGAGCCTCGGCTCAGCAAATGGAATTACAGGAGCTTTAGCAGCCCTGCAGTGTCTCGCTCCATGTTTGTGAGTGCTCAAAAAAGGACACACTGTCTTTCTAAAGGATCTTTGTTGGGTATAATCAAAATTTATTTCAAAAGAATATGCCGAAAATAAACAATGAATATTTTTTTTGTATTTGTGCTGTTTGATAGTGGGACCCAGCAAAATTGACTTGAAATTGACTTGAAATTTGTTTTTTGCTGCTATACTGAATGAAGAATTTAACAAAAAAGAAATAGAAAAGAATCAATGACTTGTCTGACAGACAACTAGAAGTGCTCAAACAGTTGATCGCAGACAAATTAAAACATCACTTCTCTGTAGAAATTGTTTATAAGTTTCCTACCTGCTATGATGAAGCATTATCTTCAAGAATCAAACGCGATGAGAGAAAGGAAAGTCCTCTACATTTGCCAATTTGTCAGGTACTAAAAAAGTTCCTGGGTTGTGCATTTCCCTCCGTGTGAGCTGCCCGAGGCAGTAACTCCCTCATCTGTGATTCTGTGAGCAGCTGACAGTGTTCCACTTTGTGAGAGAGGCACCATCTGTCCCCAGCGTGCTGGACAGTGACGGCACCAGGGTGCTGCCAAGGCCAAGTCAAATCAATCAGCTCTCAAAAGAGCTCTCACTGTCATTGGCTTAGTCCAGTGGTTCTCAAATGTTTTTCATGTCAAGAACCCCCAAATTAATATGTATTTGACCACGGACCCACATATGAAGATATTGTGTGGCCAGGGGCCGCCACACAATGTTTGTAATTTAAGGTCTACAAGTTATCAGCTATTTTCAGTAGCTGTTGTAGGCCTACAGTACAGACTACAGAGTCTCATATGGCACTGGTGCATAAATAGGACAGAAATGTTGTATTTTAAAACAAAATGCCAGACGCCAAATGGTTAAAATGGTTTAACTGGTTTTCATGCCATTGTGGAATCATTGCTGTGGACCCCCTGTAACTCTTTTAAGGACCCCTCCTTTAGTCTGTATTCTAACTCTATAGAGACCTTATTAAATATATCAACTCTATCAATCTCTATATAGAGAGCCATCACTATAGCTGAGTATTCATCTACAGCTTTCCCTGTATATGCTTATGGTCAATGTGCTGGAGTTTGGAAGTGCTTGTTGACTCTAACACCCATGTGTACCACCTGTTTAGAATTTGCACATAATGCAGGAGGCAGCAGGAGGTTGCTTTACTGATAACGAGTGCTTCCAAACTCTGACACTTAGAAAAATAATCATCTGCAAGGAATTTCTTGACAGGAAGTAGCTCATAACATGTCTACGGTGGATTGTTATGAAACAAACACTTTGCAGATAGTAAGACGATAATTCAAGCTTTTCGTACAGCTGCAATGTTGGTGAGTTTGACGTTATTTAATACAATAAAATAGGTCTTTTCTGTTTGTATAAATGGGCTGTCTATGGGAAGTTGCACCTACATAGGTAGCACCTTGCTGGCAAGATGGCAGCCGTGTGCATATCATCAATAAGAGGCTCTGGTCCCAGCTCTGACATTTACATTCAGACACTTAGCTGATCTCTTCTCCAGAGTGACTTAATGGAGCCAGGATATGTTAGCAGCCAGGTCACATATGGTTGGTCATCATGGACCAGCCAGTCTGTTTCAAGGATCAGATCTATGGCTCAGTAACAGTTTACAGTACCGTATCTAAACAATAGCCCAAGCTGTTTTCTTCAAGGTGCCTTCATGGGAGGTCTGACTCTCTGGCAGTTTGAATCAACAGGTCAGAAAGTGAAACTGCACAGACGGTTAGCACAACCGTCCGGGCACCTAGGCTGCTGAGCCAGCCTGACGGCATGCCACGGATTCGGCTCCCGATCCCGACGGCCTTTGCCATCGGGATCTTCCCCCCCATCTATCTCCCCATTTCCTGTCAATCTACTTTCAAACTATCAACTTTAAAAAAGAAAGAAAGTGTAACGATCACAGGCTAACATGTCAACAGTCAACCCCATGTAATGCAGCAAAGCAAAGTGAAAAACTGAAAATAAATGGCATTGTCTTGACATGAGAATATAAGATGTTTGATTGTTTTTCACAATTTGATTTAATTGAAAAAAGATTACATTTCAAAATAAATGTTTTATTCGAATACTGCATAGTTAACCTAAGACAAAGGTTAACATTTATTCATTCTAATGTAATCCTGGGCGCTATACACTCCCTCTGCCAACCCGGGGACAGCAACGGACTGACCTCATGCTTCCTTCAATGCATGATGAGTCCATGCTGCTTCTTTTCACCTGACAGGACTGCAGCGATGTTGACATGACCAGACATAATAAAGCTGACCTAAATTTAATTTATGCATTTGTCATTAGACGTGTCAGTAGCCTATAGATTTTGTGAGGATTTGTGGACCTGTGTCAAAATAACGACAGATCAAGTCACCATCGATCGACTTGATCTGCAAAAGATGAATTGACACGATTCATCTTCCATGAAAATGATTTATAAAGAAAAGTGTATAGACCCAATAGAGGTGCACTGGAAAAATGTAACAGTGACCCCATACGGGTCCATTTGATTCCATTTGTACAATTTCGGAGTCAACCAAAATCAATAAAAGCATAGGCTACTGGTACTCGACTTGCACAATACAAGAGCAACAAGCAAAAGGCTTGAATAAGGTCTTGGTGACTGAGGTGCATCTAATAAAGTTTTGCTCTTGCTGTGCAAGTCGGGCAGTGTGTGGGACAGGCACTTTATTGATCCCATTTATCACTGATACACGCACGCACGCACGCACGCACGCACGCACGCACGCACGCACGCACGCACGCACGCACACACCACACACACACACACACACACACACACACACACACACACACACACACACACACACACATGGCTGGATTAGTGTTATTGATACAGGGTTATGGATGGTTTCACATTAAGAGGACAGGAGGTGTGCATGATTAATCAGCTAGAAAATTAACAAGCCGCATACCGTATCATTAAGAGGCATAACATATTGCATAATAGGCCTACTTACATCATGCAGAATCAGAATGGTGCGTAGAAAACTGTCGAATAACTCCCTTCAAAAAAGTGTCCATATATTCATTTACAGGTTCATTAATGCTTAAAACAGTTCTGTATTCATGCGCCCATCGTTTTTTATTATTACAGGGACTGTTGAATCGTAGCTACAGTAATGACATGCTATTGACTAAAACAAAACAAGCTCACAGCCTCAGCAAAGTGCAAAGTACAGTGTGATAATGCCCACTAATCGATCTCAAATGTTTACATTGTAAAGCTGAAAGCTTTCCCTATCATACTCACATATTCCTGTGACTGTCCATGTCTCTATTACAAGACTCCAATTCACTATTCTGACATTGTGAATTAAGTTGACTCCCTTCCTAAATAAACACATTGTAACTTCAAACTCCATTCCAACCATGTAAGATTCATTGAAAACACATCACAAGAGCAATACGTGAATCCCAGGTAGGACATATCTTTAATTTATAATACCATATCGTGCCGAATATAAGATGACTCTGATTATAAGACGACCCCCATTTTTCAAGACTCATTTGTGGAAAAAGAACATTGAATGTCACATAGTCTAGTGGTCCCTGATTACCGGGATAATACAACCCTGTTTTTCAGGATATTTTCATTGGAAAATAATGTAGTATTATGTTCAGCACAAACAATTACTAATGCAGACAAGAATTGGATTTTCAAGCCAGCAAAGCACATTGGTTCTTGGCAACGAGAAACAGTGTAGTATATAGAATTTCAGTAGTGTACTATAAGGAATACAAATGAAGCTTAGGGGTCGCTGACAAGGATGAAATATTCATGGAACCACAAGTGGTTTGAGAAAGAACCTTTGAGCCAAATGCTGCACACACACACACACACACACACACACACACACACACACACACACACACACACACACACACACACACACACACACACACACACACACACACACACACACACACACACACACATGGTGAGAGATGAACCTGAAGTGCCCTATGTCAGTGTCTGTCTCGTAGCAACCAGTGGCCTATTCCCGCATTATGATGTTAATAAACTCCAATAACAAACAAACTGTTGATGTATTTTGGAATTTGAATGCTTTTCTGCTTCAAGTAGTGTAATACGCTCAATTATTGTATGTAATATTCTATTATATAATGCTATGATTCACTATCATAGAGTATATCGTTAATGTCGGGTGTTAACCTAGTCCGAAACGTTCCTTTTTTATTATTATTTTTAAAATGATTTAAAATAGTTAAAATAGGTCTGATATGTATAATGAAGTAGGGCAAAAAAAACATAAAAATGTGAAACATGGTTTCTGCCCGACATCAATAATATGTAGCCTAATATTATTATATGATAATATAACAGAAACCGAAAGGAACAGAAAAAGATAAAAACACATAAAATAGGGTCAAAAACAGCACCACACGAGCACACAACCACAAATCTATATGAAATGTAAAGACATAAATACATTGTGATGAATGTATGTGGTTTGATCAATAGAAAAGCCTGTAAAAAAAGAAAAAAAAGAAGACTTGGTTACATACTGTAAATTATATAACAATTACTGTTGCTGCTTAACATAATAGCATCAGTTGTGTGATGAGTGAGTGTCTCTTAAACAGGATCTTAAACAGTGACAGTGCGAGTTCAAAACAGACTTTAGAGACATACTGTTTGTAATGTACAGATACTCACACAACTTACTGGATCACCATCCTTCATCATCTATTTCAATGTTTTCCAAACATGGAGTTGAAACCCATTTGGCCCATTCTTAGGGTCAAAGTAAATATCCACTCTTTTAACCTTTCCTACAATTTACAATTTAACTTCAATTCGACCATAGCCACTTGCTCAAATGTGATGCTGTTTTTAGCCTAAAAGGAGTGTTTTTCGTGCAAAACTAATGCTTGGAATGGATTCAGAATCATGAAAACCCCCTAGTTTGACACGTCACATGCTACTTAAAGCATAATGAAAATTAGAATGTTATATAGGTTGTTAATGGTGGCCATATGGATTTGGACGCTGTGGCGACCCTGAAGGTCGCCGGCTCAGGCACCCTAGCTAAATCATTAGGGAATGCCCTGGGCTACATCTGTGCAAATGTGGCGCTTTTAGACGGATTAGCACAAAATATCCCTAAGCTCCTCAACTAGTATGCTGATACATTTAGCAAAGCCATGCCTTCAAACTCTTATCCTCCTCAGATAGCCAACCTTACAGCAAGCTAGGGATCCCCTGAATGAATGCAGCCCAGCCCTTTTAAACCCTGTCTGCAAATAAGGAGCACATCTGCACATGGCCGATCCTGTCATAGTAACAGGTCTACCTGGTTACTGCACGTTGTAAAGCGCTTTGGATAAAGGCACTCATTGAACCATTTACCATTTAATGAGAAATGAACCTTGACCTCTGCTGTTGATACTGAGAAATATAGTTTCTGGTCTCAGCCTGAAGATATTTCAAATATCTTCAGGCTGATTTGAATACGTTAGAGTTAGGCTATACATCAAGCTTTGTTTAAACAGGTTGACAAATTGCTATACTCAGTGATTTGGTGTCAGGATGTGTCCTGCCAATAGGCTCACTAGTTTAGAACCACCACTTAAGTTTACTGTCAAACAAAATTAAACAGGACAAGAGACCTGTTGTGGAAGTGTGGTGGTCTACTCTACAGCAGTGATTCTCAACCTGTGGGCCGGGACCCCACTGGTGGGCCGTGAGCTTCTAGCAGCAGCTTCTAGCTTCTAGCTGCTGCTGATTGGCCAGGCCGTTTTGTGGCCGGGTATCAAGTCTGCCTGAGAGTTCCCAGATGGGAGCAGGAGGGGGGAACCCAGTGTACTCTCTGCTGCCCCATCTGGCGGAGTCAGGTTATTCCTAACCTCCTTCACCTCAGTAAAACGGTGCCAAAACCTAACCCTATTCCTAAACTTAACCCCAGTAAAACTATGCCTAATCCTAAACGTATTTCTAACCTTATTCTACAAATACAAGAATACAAGAACCTCCCCACTGAGCCTCTTGGTGTGAGGTCAGCTGGTCGGCGGAGAAAAATGATGGTGAGCGTGTTTTAAAGCGATCATTTCTGTTACCGGTACGAGTGGTCTGATGGCTGCGGGCCATGAACGCTTTAGAGATTTTCAAGTGGGCCCTTATCCACAAAAGGTCGAGATGAACCACTGGACTACAGAGAATAACAAGCAAAGCTAGAAACAAAATTAAAAACAAATCTGTAGGCAAGAACAGATCGAAGAAAAGAAAAACTAATTCTGGTGCTTTTCACTTCTTTTGTAATGCCTTAAAACACACTAAAACACTCTTCAACTAAAGGACATTCACATTGCAAATGTGTCCCTCTAATACGGCAATGTAATGGTCACTTAGTGATATTGTGTGTGTGACTGTGGTACTGTATGAGGAAGTCTGGAGTGACAGAGAAGTATGTTAGAGTGGTGCAGGACATATGGAAGTTGTAAGACAGTGGGTGTGACAGAGGAGTTCAAGGTGGAAGTGGGTCTGCATCAAGGATCAGCATGCTGATCCTTGATGGATGAAATTAAATGAAATTAAATTAAATGAAATGATGAAATGAAATGATTACTATATTTACCCAGGGTATCTGGGCTAATCTCAAGAACTTGTTTCCAGCCAGGCCCTGCTCATAGAACATTTCATCGTAGTGGTTCAATGCCTTGTTCAAGGGCACTTCAGCGGTGGTAATTTTAACGTGTCGGACCGCTGATTCGAACTGGCAACCTTCCGGTATCAAGACCGCTCCGCAATCCGTTCGGCCACCGCTGCCACTAATCAGACGGTCTACATTTAGACCTTGATTAGCCAGGCTAATCAAGGTCTAAATGTAGACCGTCTATATATAGACGTTGAAACGACGTTGTTTCAACGTCTAATCTAATAGCCTAGACTATTTTACCCCATTTTTAGACGGTCATTTAGACGTCTAAAAGCCGACAATTGCTCAGTGGGGAGTTCCTTCTTGTTCGCCATGATGATGGACAGGCTGACAGTGAGGTTAGACAGGAATCCCCATGGACCATGATGTTTGCAGATGACATTGTGATCTGTAGTGAGAGCAGTGAGCAGGTAGAGGGGGGATAGTGAGTATATCGGTAGAAGGATGTTGAGGTTGGAAGGAACTGCCAGGCAGGAGGCCTAGAGGTAGACCAAAGAGAAGATTTATGGATGTAGTGAAAGAGGACATGAAGTTAGTTGGTGTGAGAGAAGATGAGGCAGAGGACATGGTGAGATGGAGGCATGATGATTTGCTGTGGCGACCCCTGAAGGGAATAGCCGAAAAGGAAAAGAAAAATGGTCACTTAGCCCAAACTACGCCAGCATTTATTGATAACTGTGATATAATTCACGCCAGCATTTTTCCGTATTCAGCTCTTATTTTGAAAAGCCACATTTTCAGACTTCCGGTGTTCTTATATTAGGAAGTTTGACGATGCGTGGTCATGTCCTGTTTATCAAACGGAGCCACCCGAGTCTAATAGAAGGCAGCACAGAGTCTGCTCTGGGCCGTGGAATAAACCTTGCTTTTACCAAAACTGCCATCTGGGACAAGGAATAGGAGATACAGGCGATTGAAAGAAACAGATGGATGTTTATGGGCACGACAATCATGATGGCGCGATCGTGTGTTATTGACAACACCAGCTAGCAACCCAATGCTAATTTGAGTAGCATTATGACTTGTAATATCAAGTAAAAGCACTATAAATCACCAATTGCCGGACATCAACGGCAATGGTGTGGAGCGTAGCATTTATTAATTGCCGTAGATCTACGCAAATGGCGCGATAACTGATAATGATGATCTCACACATCCCAAACACAACAATATGAAGTACATAATGTAGTGAGAGCAGTGAGCAGGTAGAGGAAAATCTAGAGAGGTGGAGATATGCCCTGGAAAGGAGATGGAATGAAGGTTAGCTGCAGCAAGACAGAAAAAAAACGTGTGTGAATGAGAGGAACCCAAGTGGAACAGTGAGGTTACGCAGTCGAAACACAGCTGAAAGCTATACAACAGACCATGTGACCATGTGAAATGCATTGGGGGCGGCCATGACACTCACAACAAAAATCACTGCATTAACCGTGTGAGCTCAGTTAATGTTCACACGACTGAATAGGGTCACTTAGGGTTCATGTGGTTATTTAAAGTGACATATCTGTCAGTTCAAAAGCAGTTGAAATAGTGTATCTAGTCGCGTAATCTCATTTCAACCACACTTGTTATCTAAGAAAAATACTGGAAACATAACTCTGTCAAGTTGCATTTAATTTCACACTCATAAATATTTCAAATGACAAGCATCAGACTACAAACATTTTCAAGGAATTACAAATATTGCAATAAAACGGTTCAACAATATCTACAAACCCTCTTTACCAAATATGTGACCGGCAACAAAGTAACATTTTACAATAGATGCTACATGCTGAAACATGTATAGTTATACTTTTTTTAAGTTAAGTGCTTTTTTTAGTGTGTGTGTGTATGTGTATGTGTGTGTGCGTGTGTTTTTTTTTAAAGTTTTGTAAAGTTTTTTTTAAAGTTAAGTTTGTGTGTGTGTTAGTGTGTGTGTGTGTGTGTGTGTGTGTGTGTGTGTGTGTGTTTTTTGTGTGTGATACAGCTGCGCCCTCTGGTGGCGGGCCGGTGGTGTTACAGCGTGACACACAGACACACACAGTTTAGGCCATCTTCTATAGTTAGTGCTCACTGCGTTCGCAATAACATGTACAAATATATTACACATAACATCTCATATCATCTTTTTTATTTATTTTTATTTTTATTTATTTTTTTACAAACTATGGACTCATTATCATGATCTTAGTGTTTCATGGATTGTACATGAAAAGCTTAGCCAATGAACCACTTAAAGTCTTAAACCCTATACTTCAGGGTTTTCAACCCTTTTCATACCAAGGCCCAGTTATTTATTGGGTATTTGAGCCACGGACCACCATTTGATGAAATTTAGCCTCTCAGACCAAAAACGTAGAATATGTTTGTCCACAATTCCATGCTGTATTGATGTTGGTACCATTAGGAGAGATAACAATGTTTATCAAAATAACAATTCTTCTACATTCTTTAATTGTGGAGACTTCTTGTAAATTAACTTAAGTAATAGATGTTTAACAATAATTAAACTCTTGAGAGTGTAAAATTAAAGTTTCATTTTACGCTCTCAAGAGTTAAAGATCCATAAGGGTCCATCATTTAGGTGGGGACCACCTGGAACCCCCTCAAGGCCCACTGGTGGTCCCCGGGACCATGGGTTGAAAACCACTGCTATACTTAATTGACTGATTGGGACTTCACCCAAAATAACAGATCTACAAGCTCGCAAAGCGCCACGTTGCCACACCATGTGCATGAGCTTGCAGATCTGGTATTTTCTCCAGTGGTGGAAAGTAACTAAGTACATTTACTTAAGTACTGTACTTCAAAATTTCAGTACTTTTACACTACATTTCAGTGGCAAATATTGTACTTTTTCTCCACTACATTTATTTGAAAACTTTAATCAAAATCTACTTTTTAGATTTTGATTAGTATTACAAAGCATACCTACTTCAGACCTTATACATTTCGGCCATTTGAAAATAGCTGATCTACAAGCTCACAATGTGTCGCATAGCAACGCATTGTGAGCTTGTAGATCGGCTATTTTCAAAATGTGTTTATATACAAACTTGAAATGGAACATTCTGCATAATGAGTACTTTTACTTTTAGTACTTTTAAGTGCATTTTGATGGCAATACTTTTGTACTTTTACTCAAGTACTTGCATTCCGGACTTTTACTTGTAACAGAGTATTTCTATATTGCAGTATTGGTACTTTTACTTAAGTAAAAAACTTGAGTACTTTTTCCACACTGATTATCTCCAAATGTTTGCTCCAGAATAGGGATACTAGAGTTCATGTGGGAAAATGACAACACTATACAATGACAACGTCATTACAACTAATCTGTCATACTTTCCCAGAAATAGTTATGACATGGTATCACATAAGAGTTACAATAAAATACAATATATTTGATTGGGTATAAGTCATGGACTTATACCCAATCAAATATGAATCAAATATGAATGGCTTCAGTTCCATTCATTGCGATTTCAACTGAAATTGTCTCAACACTTAAATCTAACTTTACAATACCAATGTTTAATGTCCATTGCACTCTCCCGATGGCGAGAGGTCATTGCAACAATGTTGAAACTGCAACAAAGATGGTTAGTGGTACATCTATAGTGTCCAATCCGTCACCTTCAAATAACTTGATTGACATTGTCTTTTTTTAATTACATTTTTATCCCACAAGTTTTGTAACCCATTTTTTCACCCACTGTCAATTGTCTAAATTAGACAATTGACTCTAATAATACTCTTGACTCTAGTAATCCTACACTCCCTCTGCCAAGCTGGGGGCAGCAACAGACTGACCTCATGGTTCCATCAACGCATGAATAGTCCAAGCCGCTTCTTTTCAATTGACAGGGGGGAGTTTCCCCCGTTGGACATGTAAGAAACACGTTATTCCAACCAGTTCCTTTCCCCTCATCATGCACCCCGGCTGGCCAGTATAGAGACCAGGATTACTGCATATCTTTAACCCTAGGCGACATGGGGATAACATGCAAACTCCACACAGAAAGGACCTTTTGCCAATCCCACCTAGGGTATGGGAACAAACTGATGACGCAGAGGAGATAGTTAATTGACATTGTCAATCAATTGGTGTCCTACCCGACACAGGGTATTATTGTCTCCACCAGCTCCATCCACAGCAGATGTCCTATTTACAGTACATTGTATTAACATAGTCTATCATACAGATCGGTTAAAATAACTAATAGCCAAAGTATAAAATAGGGTTAATGTGGGTAAACCATTCCTCATTTTTCTGGGGACCCCAAGGAACCCCCTCAAGTACCACTGGGGTTCCCTGGGCCCCACTTTGAGAACCACTGTCCTACACAGGACCAGCAGGGACGTATTCAGGTGATACTGAATGCCATGCCTGTGTTATCATCCGTGAGGTTGAATCTCTTGCTCTCCTGCTTCTGGACCGGCTCAGTGCTCCCGTGTGACGAGTCCTTGATAACACTGTAATACATGGGTAAGTTGTACTTGCTCACACTCTCGCCCCGGCCTTTGCACCTGCAGAGATTTCGAAAGGCGGTGCGGAACTTCTGAGACATGAGGTTGTAGATGACCGGGTTGACGGCACTGTTCATGTAGATGCACATCCGGCAGAACAGCACCAGCCAGGTGTTGTGATAGGGCGGGTCCATCAGGGAGTTGACCACCACCAGCGTTCGATACGGCAGCCACAGCAGGGCAAACAGAACCACCACCACGGCCAACATCTTTGTCACCTGGAGGTTTTAATTAAGGAGATACAGAGAAATAACGTCTGATGACAATTAGGAGGGATAAAATAATTATCCTGATGGATAATAAGTATGCAAGCCCTTTGGGCAGAGTCATTGAAAAATGATATGTTAAAACGAGTTGAACAAAAATAGCATACAGATGACATGCAGAAAAGGTGGGAAATCTATTAGGAAGAATCTTGATATACTATAACAAATGTTTCAATTTTCCAGTTACCAGAAATAGGCCACTTAATGACAATCATTAATATTTTAACAGAGGGCACCGATAACTGTGGTTAAGGCCTGTACTGTACCATACGGTAGGCTCTGCGACACCGGTTGGATTCCCGTGGGTCCCTGGGTGGACCCTTGTTTTCTGGCATTTATTTATAGTCATATGTGGCATATTTGTGGCAGCGGTGGCCGAACGGATTGCGGAGTGGTCTTGATACCGGAAGGTCGCCAGTTCGAATCAGCAGTCCGACACGTTAAAATTACCACCGCTGAAGTGCCCTTGAACAAGGCATTGAACCACTACGATGAAATGTTCTATGAGCAGGGCCTGGCTGGAAACAAGTTCTTGAGCTTAGCCCAGATACCCTGGGTAAATATAGTAATCATTTAATTTCATTTCATATACAGAGTCTGGGAGTGACATGTTACACTATGACTATATATATATAAAGGCCAGAAAATGTCCTGAACTTATTTTATGACCAATTTTCTCAGGAAGTCACTTTATTTTCTATTCCTTTTGGGCTGTGACGTGTGTTTGTCTCTTTTGTGGGTACCTGTTTCCTTGACGAGAGTGCCCCTCTGTTGGCCCTGGGCCCCTGGTGCACGGAGCCTCTCTCGCTGAGATGCGAACGCAGCGGGCTCACGAACAGAATCCTGGCGATGAGTCCGTACAGCACGATGGCCACGGCGAGAGGAACCACGTAGAACAGGGTGAAGTCCAGGAAATAGATGGGCATGTAGAGGTTCCGTGAGACCCGGTAGCCACAGGTGACCACCACGCCGTTGGTGTAGACCCTCTCCTCCGTGTCCACCAAGAAGAACCACATGATGCAGTAGAGCGACGTGAAGACCCACACGCCAGCGATGATCCTCTTGGCCCGGGAGACCGTGCATATGAACTGAGCCTTTATGGAGTGACAAATAGCGATGTAGCGCTCGACGGTGAAGGCCGTGATGGAACAGGACGACACGTTGATGCCCAGGTACTGCAGGTAGGTGATGCAAACACAGCCGGTGTAACCGTACACCCAGAAGGCCAACACGTTAGAGATGTTGGGTAAACCGGCGACGAGAAGCACAATGAGGTCGGCAATGGCCAGGCTCACCAGATAGCAGTTTGTTGGGGTCACCATGTGCTTGGTCCGCAGCACGACTAAGACCACCATGACGTTTCCGGCTATTCCCACCCCGCAGATGAGCATCGTCAAAACGATCGTTATCACCTGCTCTTCCACTGGGTTCAGCGGCATTTCAGTCAAGTTCAGGACGTGACTGGAGTTTATGTTGTGAGCGATAGTGGTGGTCGTGTCCATGGTGTCCATCAACTTATCAGGGCCATGAAGCAAGAAGCCTATAAAAAAATGAGACAAAATATACTGTGTTCACACTGTTACTTCCTGACAAACTGTGTTCTATTGCACCTAGGGTGTACTTGGTTCAATGTCCTAACAGCACCCCGACATACGTGGCCGGTTAAGACTCACCCGAGGCTTCCGCCTGCGGTTAGGGTTAGGTTAGGGTGTTGTTGTAATATTGGGACGTCGGACGCTACGCACCCCATTTCCAGGAGGTCTCTCCCAGGCTTTTCTTTTCTCTTTGAGGCTAGAGTAATGTTGACTTCATAGACATACAAAACAGAAAAAGTACAAAACTATGGCACCCCATCTTTAAAGCAGATATTAACACAATCCTTCTCACTCAGGGAAATGTAAGCACATTATTATAGTCACAGACTTGGTCTTTCTAGGTGTTTTATTTCTAGTTCTAGTTGTTTTGGTTCTATGTTCTTGTCCTCCCAGCTGTTTCCCATGTGTAATCAACCCTCATAGTGTTGTTCCCCAGTCAGTTCTTGTCGGATCATTGTTTGTGTTGCATCATTTCTTTGTAAGGTTTTGTGTTCACCTGTCCACTAGTATTAAATTCCCAATGGGTTTTGAACACTATTTTGCCTCACTGTCCTGCATTTGGGTTCTCACCACACCACCAGATCGTGACACACATAGCATTAGATAGTTTCTTTTAATTCCTGCATAGATAGAAAAAAACACTCATGAAACACCACTTAAACACTACTCTGTTGGTCGGGGTCCCCACTTGGTCCCCTCCCTTTTTCCCTCTACACCAAACATCTTAAAAATAGCTGGACAACAATATACGGTAGCTATATGTTTGTTGAATGATCGCCTATTTCTGCTGAATGTTTGGATGTTAGGATTCATATGGTTATCATTCTATTTTATTGAAGTGATACGATTCCACACAAAGAATACAACCAAAACAGACATGTTTCATTAATGAAGAAATTAGAGTTGAGGCACTCATAATTTAACGTCTGACAACTCAATTAAGAAAATGAAATTTAAGAGCTTACCATATCCATGTTCTGCAAAGAGCCGGACTCAAATAGCTCCTTGAAGAAGAGCTGCAGACCTCCGGGTTTAAGAAACAGAAATGATCACTCCTATAGACATCACACTAACCACCAAGTCTCTCTCTCTCTCTCTCTCTCTCTCTCTCTCTCTCTCTCTCTCTCTCTCTCTCTCTCTCTCACTCTCTCTCTCTCACTCACTCACTCACTCACTCTTGCTTTCTTTCTGTCTATCTCTTTCTCTGTCTGTCTGTCTTGCTTTCTTGCTTTCTTTCTGTCTATCGCTTTCTCTGTCACTCTGTTGGTGTCTCTCTCTGTCACACTCTGTCTCACTCTCTCTTCTCAAACTGTCTGTCACGCTCATTCTGATCTGTTTCTGTCTGTCTGTCTGTCTGTCTGTCTGTCTGTCTGTCTGTCTGTCTGTCTGTCTGTCTGTCTGTCTGTCTCTCTCACACACCCACCCACACATATACACACACGCACATGCGTGCGACACACGCACGCATGCACGCACGCACACACGCACACACACACACACACACACACACACACACACACACACACACACACACACACACACACACACACACACACACACATACATACACACACACACACACACACACACACACACACACACACACACACACACACACACACACACACACACACACACACACACACACACACACACACACACACACTGACAGACTATATCCACAATGCTATGCATTGCAACGTAGAACCACCTACTTCAAAATCGATTCGTGCTCCAGCCTCCAGCCAACCGTGGTGTCCACTGCGAGCATGGCTCCCATGATAAAGACCCTGTCATTATTGTTCAACACAGAAGATAGCCAGCAATTCAACACCTCACCTACTTGACACTTTTCACCCTTCTTCTGGGCATGTCATTATAGGCAAACACTCACTAAAGAGTGAGAGAACATCACACATGTAGGCTACATATCCAACCGCTTCTCACAATAAAATTCATACAGTGACCAAAAAAGGAATAGGCTGAAGCCCAACGTATTCTAACCAGCTCTTGACGTTTGTTTGACATTCAATCCCTGGCTGCATACCAGGCTATAAAAATGGTACCCAATTGCCTCTCTGTTTGGCACTCAGCATCAAGGGTTGGATCGGGGGTAAGTCACTGCGACATACTAGCGTCATGCAGTGGTGGCCAAAGACCTCAGCTTGAAATAGGGCTTAACTGGTCAATTCATAAAGTAATGTACCATTTCCCTTTCAAAAAATGTAATGGAAGTGGGTGAAAGTTGTAAGTATCCAAATACTCAAGTAAAGTACAGATACTCAAGTACAGTACCAAAGTATATGTACTTCATTACTGTCCACCACTGGCGTCATGTACTGTACAGAGGGTGTACTTGTACATCAAGCTCCCTCACAGCTACAGAAACAGGAGATAGGCTCCTGACCTATAGGACCAATGGCTCGGGAATTGATTGATTGATTGATTGATTGAAGTATTTATTAACAGTTTGCAGAATTACAGTACATTTCAAGCACAACTCAATACAAAAACTGATAACTGTGGACTACACCATAAAGCATTACACTTGTTTACAATAGGGTCCACCATTTTCAATTCATCAGAACATTTAAGACATAACATTTAACATTAAGTAGCCTTGGGAAGCGTTGGTTCCCAAGGCTACTTAATATGTTTAAAGTCTTCTAGCCAGCCTCGTTGCCATGTTGTTACAGCCTTTACGGCCAAACTAATCAGACAACGTAACCATCTGTAGATCAGACAACACATTCTAATGAAGCACTTAAAGTCCTTCTGGCCCTAGAGAGCTCTTGAGCCCTTTATCTACATAGGACATATGAATACTAATGCATGACAGATGAGTGTGAAAAACTGGTTTTCTATGACTTGCTAAATACGAGGAGAATAGCAGATTACAGCCTTTCAGGGCTTATTTTACAGGAGAGGTGCACAATACCTAGATGTATATTCTGTTAGACTTCAACAGGGGAAAGGCACACAATGTCACATTTGTTTGTTTTATATTATAACAAACTCTGAGTCTGGGTCAATGATCCTATGCATAACTGAAGAGAAGCAGTCTTTAGGTTTTGGTTTATTTGAACAGTCAATCATTTTGACTATCTTTCGAACTGACAGCTTATACATTTTCAACACATTGAATTTGATTGATAATACATATTTTAAAGCATCGTGATCGAGTTGAAGACAGAGTAGATAGGTAGAGTGATGATTGCATAGTTCAAAGGTTCCAAATCTCTGCTGTCACACTAATAGTACTCTTTATTTAGCACATTGAGTTGCATATTTATTTTACCAGAAATGCATGAATAATTCAATATCCAGACCACACAATCGCAAAGTCAATCTTCTTCACAAAGACTGTGACATTTTGAAATAATAATGGTTAGATGTGGCTGGATAAAGAGCTGGGTTCTATATTCTAGGAATATGAATTATAGTAGCATTTCTAAAGGTTTGTTCAGTCCAACGAAAACAGTTTGATGTCTGATTTTTAGTTTGTTGCGTGACAGCGTTGCGTGCTAAAAAAATATCATTGTTGAAAAACGAGCATAACTTCAACATTAGTGAGTAATGTAGGCACTAGACTAGGCAGTCTTGGGAACCAATGGTTCATATATGGCCTGTGACCTATGGCTGTTAGGTCAGGAGGAGCTGCCCCTTTCGCATGATGCAAGTACAAGTAGCCTACACCCCTTGAACATGACACTAGTGAGTATGTCGCAGGGACATATTACCCCAATCGATAGATAGATAGATCTTTATTGTCTCCACCAGGTCGAAGGCATGGGGAGAGAGTATGTTTTGCACTCCGTCCATCCGTCCGTGTGTGTGTCCGTCTGTGGACAGCTAATCTCCGGCACCGCTGGCTTGATTGCAGCCATACTCTGCACACACACTCCCTGAATGCCACAGCTGAACCTCTGCCCCAAGGTTTTCACATTGGCTCTTATAGCGCCACCAGGAGGCCGCTTTCTGCAAAACCATTTTTTGGACAGTACACCTACAGATTTTGTCCAAACATCACACAAATTGGTACACAAAACGGGTCTTTCAGATTTTTCAGACTCCATCCTGATTGGCTAAGATTGGCTTCCAAAGTTCGCAGGAGTGCTCAGTTTAAAAGAAAATGCCGCAAATCATGAACACATTGTGTGATTTCCGTGAAATTGTGCACACACATTCCGACTGGAACATTTTCAACTCAGCCTCATGGTGGCGCTATAACTGGCTGATTAGTGTTTTTACATCTAACTGCACGAATCTGTGTAAAACTTTGTATGCACACTCCCTAGAGGCCAAGGAAAAACCTCTGCCTGGAATTTTTCACATCTGCTCTTTATAGCGGCACCAGGAGGCCGACATATGTAGAACACATTTTCTAATATTAGACGATTTGTACCCGTTTTCTTTGTACCCGTTTTGTACAAATCTCCACAACTCCTCAACGCAGCGTCCGATTGCGGTGAAACTGTGCATGCATATTCCCACTAGGCTGAGGAAGAAATGCCACTTGACAGTTTTCAAATCAGCGTCATGGTAGCGCTACAACAGGCCAAGTCGCATCACATACACACACACACACACACACACATACACACACACACACACACACACACACACACACTGAGCAAGCAGAGATGCATGCATTGGGTACCATTTTTATAGCCTTTGTTATGTCTCAGCCATGGATTGAACCCTAAACTCCCAGTAACTATACTGAGCTGGTTAGAAGACTTTAAACATATTAAGCTTAAAAAAGGACCACTTCAGCCATTTTCAACCTGGTCCTCCTCACTAACGCTCATTATATGGTACCAGTCTTGTCGTCTCAGTCACGAGGGCTGTGGACAGTTCAGAAGCCCACCTACCAGTGACATCATTGATGGGAATCTAAGCTATGAAGGCTTTCTATTCTAGCTTGAAATTGCCAAACCTGTCTACTGATGATCTCACTGGTAGGAGGGTTTCTGAACTGTCCACAGCCCTCCTCTGAGACACATGAGGGACTAGATGGAAATGGTACCATGAGGGACTAGATGAAAATGGTACCATGAGGGACTAGATGAAAATGGTACCATGTGAGCATTAGTGAGGAGTCGGACCAATTATATGAAGATAGGTTGAAAATGGGTGAAGTGGTCCTTTAACCATCCGTACCTTATAGTCTTATATAAGATCTAGAATGAAGAAAAATCAAGAAAAAGGCTTTCTTTAGTCCCCCAGGCTGGGCCGGTTCCCCCTCTACACCGAATGCTATACGAAATATACATAATTTAATTCTGTGGTAAATTGTTTAGGATGTTGAGGTATTGGAGATTGTTTGTGGAATGGTCATTAATGACATTCAGAGTTTTCAATAGAAGCTAAAGCATGCTTGCTTATAAAAAGTGTTCCACTGCATCGCCATGTTCTCTAGATGGGATCCAAGGTCAGTGGTTCCATCTAGTGGAAATATATTGTAAAGACATCAAGTCTAATAGATTTTAGTTTCCTTTGAATTAAACTGACCAATATCTGTGTTGGCTATGTTGCTGGTTAATAATTGGTAAGTATGCAGATATTGGGATACTGGTATGGGTATTTACTATTTAGAACCAGGTGAGTAGAGGTAGATTCAATATCTTTAGCTATATGCTATATCAGCTGACATGACTTCAGCTTGTAATTAAGAAACTGAGTGCCCTCCAACCCCACAAGGCCACAGGCCATGACAACATTCCCTCCAAATTTCTCAGAGACTCAGCCATCTCTATAGCTCCAATCATCACCCACATAGTAAACCTCTCCATCAAACAGGGACAGGTCCCCCAAGATTTCAAACTGGCCAAAGTAACCCCCTTGCACAAGAAAGGGAGTAAATTAGACCCCGGCAACTACCGCCCTATTTCTATTCTTAGTTCCATCTCGAAAGTGATGGAAAAAATAGTCTATGAACAGGTTGAAAAGTATCTTGCCACTAATAAATTATTGTACGAGTTCCAATCTGGCTTCAGAACATCCCACTCCACTGACACATGCCTTCTCTATTTGAGCGACCACATCAAACAAGAGGTGGACGCTGGCAAATACTGCGGCATGGTCATGCTGGACCTCCAAAAGGCTTTTGACACCGTGAACCACTCCATACTGGTTAACAAGCTAAAAGCAATTGGTTTCGATAGCACATCAGTGAGCTGGATGCAATCCTACCTGGAGGGGAGAGAACAGATGGTGGAAGTGAACGGAACACTGTCCCCCCCCCTCCCAGTGAGCTGTGGCGTTCCACAAGGAAGCATACTAGGGCCTCTACTGTTCCTAATATATGTAAACGACATGACTTCAGCTTGTGACTGCAACTTGTTCCTGTTCGCAGATGACTCAGCACTGCTGGTCTCGGACAGGGACAAACTGCAGGTTGAAAATGCCCTCAGCTCTGAACTCGGTAGAATCTGCACCTGGCTCGCTGATAACAAACTATCTTTACACCTGGGAAAAACTGAATCCATTCTCTTTGGCTCTAATAGTAATCTCAGCAAGGCAAATGGCTTCTTGGTTAAAGTGGGTGACAATGTTATCACACGTAAAGATGAAATTACCTACCTAGGTTCCATCCTGGAGGCTAATCTTTCCGGTGATAAAATGGCCACCAACGTAATCAAAAAGGTCAACCATAGAACAAGATTCCTTTACAGGATCTCCTCACTGGTCAACAAAAACACCTTGAAGACCTTAACAGGAGCCCTTGTACAGGGTTTCTTTGACTATGCATGCACCTCCTGGTACCACAGCACCTCAAAGGCCCTTAAAACCAGGCTCCAGACTTCCCAAAACAAACTGGTCAGGCTCCTACTTGACCTAGCCCCCCGAACCCACCTCACCCCTGCCCACTTCGACAGGCTGGAATGGCTTAGGGTCGACGACAGAGTACAGCATCTTGCAATGGGTCTGGTCCACAAGATTCGATACACCACCAAGATACCCATGTACCTGTCTAGATACTTCCTTAATGTTAACTTAGTCCACACCCACAACACCAGAGGGAGTGCAACGAACCATGTACAACCCAGATTCGGCACAAACAAGGGACTAAATTATTTTCGCTCCTATGCCACCAAAATGTGGAACGCCCTACCAACTGTCATTAAGACATGCGAATCCCTTGACTCTTTCAAAACCGCTCTCAAAGGGCACCTACGGACGGCTGCAATTCGAAACTGGCCCCTGTAAAATCGGAATCCCTCAAACACGAACGCAAGGACAACACAAGAGACGGTCGCGGCCACACAGCCAACTCAAGGTATGGCCACTGAGCCAACTTGGGGACCCAACGCAAGGACAACACAAGAGACGGTCACGGCCACACAGCCAACTCAAGGTACGGCCACGGAGCCGACTTGGGGACCCAACGCAGCTCCTCCAAGGAAAACAAACAAATTAACGGAGCTGAACGTGAATCCCCCCCACCGACCACCCCTTTTTTTCCACTCACTGTATATGTTTATTTTCCCTTTTTACCTCCTTTATGATGAATTCCTGTTCTGTCTATAGAAGTGTCTATTTGTACGTCTCTAAATGTTTTGATGATTTGAACATGGTGGACCCTATTGGAAACAAGTGTAATGCTTAATTGGGTCGTCCACTCACAGTTAACAGCCTTTGTATTGAGTTTGTGCTTGAAATGTACTGTAATTCTGCAAACTGTTAATAAATTCTTCAATCAATCAATCAATCAAAGCTATATGGAAATATTTTAAGAACTCTTGAGTCTTGACAGATTTTATGTAACTATCACATCACCTTTTCCAACTGGGGGTTCTTGGCCAAATACATATGGGTTTGGGCAACCTGGGGGTCCTTGACATTGAAATGTTTGAGAACCACTATAGCTGCCATATGAGGGGCCCATAGAGGAATGACGTTAGTGTTTATTGGACCATTGAGTGATAATTGATAGAAATAGCTTTCTGTGAGATGACAAGTTATGCTGTTTTGGTTTGGTGTCCTGTCCTGACCTAGGGTATTCAAATGTGTAATTTTGGCAAACTTGGTTCAGTGTTGTGTTTTGCAAAAGTGACTTCTGTTTGGAGACATGTGCTCAATCAATCAAGATGAAACTGAGTGCTTTATTATAAATTATTTTCAGCCTTGTTTCAGCTGATGTGTGTGACTCTTGTTTCAGAAACACAACTGTTTGTCATGTTTTTGTGAGCCCCCTCACTGCAGTGAAGAGGCAGTGGAGTGTCCTGTGACTCTGACTCACATCTGCAACATGGTCCTTTTCTACAAATACAACTGTAGAAAATGCAGGACAAGCAGACTGGAGAAGTTCAACTCAAAATGTTAAATAACCAACAAAGGTATCACCAAACAACAGGGCTACAAAGCAAACTCAACTGGTAATACATTGGATCACAGCCTAAACACTACACTCCCACTGACACTAAAAATGACAAACTGAAAAAGAATCTTCAAAACAAGCAGGCATATATCAGACAAAATTCTAACTAGACACAGGAGAACTCAAACCACAATCAACACAGGGATAGGCTGGGGCAAACTGGACATAGGTAACTAGGGTTAACAATAAGGTGACAAGACAGACTGGTAACTAATGGATACAGGAAGCACAAGAACATTACAAGAAAATAAGATAAACAAGAAAACAAGAAACACCTGGGGAATTAACAGACCTCAGACCTAGACACATAATATACAAACACAGAGCTACAGAACTAAACAAGTACATGTAAATCAGGTGCTGGAAGTCATAATTCAAAGTTGACTGAGGGCTAAAACTCAACTGTAGAATTACCATCAAAATAACACCAATACCATCCGTTTTAACTGGCTGGGATAACAAATAACTTCTGCTTTGTTCGCATTTTCTGCAACAAGAAGTCAACTCTCTTTTTTTCTTGCTGTTTGAAGAAGGATCCAGACACTTTAGTGCGTATTCGCCTGGCGTAGACCTCCAGAAACACCAAGCAGTAGCTCATCAACCATAGAAAACCCAGCAGGAGTCTCACACCCAGGTGTGGCGGTGACATCGGGTTGGACATCGTGACATCACAGAGAGACAGCTCAGGGCTGAAAGTCAATTTATAATCCCGGTGGAAGTTTGTCAGCTCCTGTTTCCCACACCACCATTCTGGCGCAATGGGATGGAAGATACAAGTCAGTGGCATAAACCACTCGGCCTATCAAAACAAAACACATGATGGCACATGAAGAACACTGGAATGGTACTTTGTCAATGTATCTAAACTCAATGTCCTGCATGTGTGAATCAGATCAGTCAGATGTATAAAAGATGATATATCAGAGAATTAGAAAATCAGAGATTCAGATTAATCAGAGATTCAGATCAATCAGACAGAGTCAGAGAATCAGATGAATCAGAGTCAGAGAATCAGATGAATCAGAGTCAGAGAATCAGATGAATCAGATTAATCAGAAAATCAGATGAATCAGAGAATTGGATGAATCATCAGCACGCAATCTGTCGTCTCACCTTAAAGTTGACACTGATTCCTGCAGAGGTCGGTGGGAAATCCAAAAGCCAGGAAACACTAATCTGAACGATGTAATACACAACATGATCCAAGGCAATTATGAGGCTGATCGCAAGGAAATATAGAGTTACCACAGCAAGTGAAATGACACACACGGAACATTCGTCACTTGTTATTTTACAACTCGTCAAACAAGTCTTATTGGCTGATTTCTGGGTTGTACCATCACCAAATTTTCGCAATAGATCTTTTGAAAGGTTGGCGTTATCAAAACGCACCGATGTCAAATAAGATTTCAAGTAGCGCGCTGACTCGATGATTAGAAGAAAAACAAAAATAGCTGCTAGGATGCGGTTGGACAGCAACTTGTAATCATTTAAGAGACTCCTGGCATGTGAAACATTCATCTCTATCTGCCCACTCATATCCTTAAACAACCTTTTAACCTCTGACACGTCAATATGTGTGAACTCATCAAACTTCTTCAAGTTAGTGACGATGTTCAACTCTCCCTGTGTCTGTTTCACTTTGATGGCCGCGTCCACGAGGTCCTTCTTCGCTCTGGCCAGAGGGTCGGTCGAGTTCAACAGAGTCCTCACGAACCCCTCCGAGCTGCACTTCAGAACGTGTGCGACGGCCCCGACGTTCACCGCGATGTTCGGGATGACGTTCAGCACCAGGACCATCACAGCCGCGGAGACGTTGAGTTTGCGTCCCTGCGCGGTGCAGACGGTCGGCAGCGTCAGGGCGAGGACGCAGCGCAGCGGGTGACAGAGGAACGTGCACAGGAATGTGCACGCGCCGTAGATGCCGGCGGTCCTGACGGACATCTCGTGGTCGTATCTCAGGGTGTTCCACAGCCAGTGGTACAGGAGGCCGCCCGTCACCACGGCGACCATGAGACACAGGGACAGCAGGGTGAGGACCTGTCTGCCCCCTGCTGGCCGGGGAGTTGAGTAAACATGCCAGAGGTGAAACAAGGTGGACTGTAGGACCTCTCTGATGCAAGGAGGACCCTTCCTGGGAACAAAGTGGAAGAAGGCTGCCCTGTAAATTCCTCCTGAGTATTCATTTAACTCAGAGAGTGTATAAATGTAACCAAATTGACCCGTAAATGTCTGTTTGGTTGCATTTACTGTACAGATACGAAAATAAGTAATTGATCCGAATGATTTAGACACATTCAGCAACTCCAGAATATTGTGACTGGGGTGACTGGGGGGGGGGGGGGGGACTTGCCATTTAGAACGGGGGCTAATGAATGGTTTACAATAGAAGTTGGGTTTGTCATGTCAATTGGGTTTGTGGGGAGGGGAGGCTTGGGGGGGCTAAGCCTCCAACAGAGGGAGCTAAATCCCCCCCTTTCCTAGCCGTCCCCTGGAGCCATCCCCTAGCCTGACATGAAATGCCCCTCTTTTACTTTCTTTACAGATTTCACATGATTTCACATGTTATTTTATTTTATGCTATGATGAAGAACTACAGTAAAATGGTGATGTACATAACTGGCCAGTGGCCATGTCAGAATAGATACATTGATAAATGAACACTGAAGATTCTACTGTATATTCATGTTTCATTTGTATTATGAAAATAAAAAAAATCCTCATTATGTTTGACACTTTTGAGACATGAATAGGCCTACATAAAAAATGGTACAACAATGGAAAGCTTTTGTATAACCAATATTGTTCCATTATTATCTTTAACATAATACAAATTGTATTACACCTTGATAGTATGCCGAGTGGTGCCAGGAAAAAATATATCCCCAAAATATGAATCAGGATGTCAGGATATCATGAGACAAAGAGAAATAAAAAGTAAAAACATCCAAATACGAAATAGTATTAATATTTCTTACCTGAGAGTGTTGACAGAGTTTAGAGACTTAATGAAATTCATTCTGTTTTCAGGGTTTAGATGAGCATGTATGTTCTAGAATATGGACTATATATGGACTCAGGCTAAAAGGGAAGTAGCTGAACAGTCATATGGATATTTGTGGAAGGCCACTGTGTTCCCACGTGGAAATTCATATTGTCATGTCATGACACAAACAATCATATGGACAGGCATGACACATTTACATAAGTTTGGTTGATGAAGGTACGTAACGTTAGTGGTTGTTAAATAGGGAACTGTAAATTACATCATTTCCCCTTTGCTTTGCTTTTTAATCACTCTTTTCTGTGGTTGCACTTTCTGTATGATTTCTCTTTAATCACAATAATTCTAGCGTTTCTGGATGCGTCTCCATGCTATTTATGGCAAAGAGCTTTTTTTATTTGATCTTTATTTATCTTGAACAAATAAAAAAGTACAGAAAAGAAGTCTATACTGCATACATCCTCAACACAATAACAAAGCACAATATTTTTTCGTTCAAGAAGGGACAGAGAGAAGCAAAAGCTTATATTGTCCGGCCCCCTTCATACCTAGCATATGTTATAAAACAATATGTTATAATACAAAAATGAAGTTTATATAATAACAATAATAATAAAACCCTTATATTACATACAGTAAATGTAATGCAATCAGAATAGAGGAGAAAGATAAGGTCCCCTTAATAGAGCCCTCCCAATATATTAACTACTGTACAGTATATTGGGTTTAAAGTTGAAGTCTGTCTGTCCGTCCGTCCGTCCGTCCGTCCGTCCGTCCGTCCGTCCGTCCGTCCGTCCGTCCGTCTGTCCGTCTGTCTGTCTGTCTCTTTTAATCATGCTGCATACTCCAGTCCGGGGGAAGGTCATGGGCAACTTTTTCATACTTTAACTTTTCAGAACTTGAATTTTACACAGAAAAAAGGACAGGAAGCTTTGTCTTTGCCCAAATATGGAGATGCTTGACAATACTGGCATTCTGATGTCACAGACAGTACTGACATCATAGATTGACCTGGTACTTTGTGCCAATTTCACCTGGAATAACCCTGTCAGCACTGGAAACCCTGGCAGTGAGATCCATAAATAAAGTTGGATTTGGTTTGGTTGTGATAGGAGGCCAAAAGGGAAAAGGCAACTAACTGCCTAAATTCATCAAATGATAGTTTGATAAAAACAGTCACACTCGAGACTGCATACTTCCATACAATGTTGTTCCTTCCTTTCCCAAGGTGATTTAAAAATCAGAAAAAATGCAATCCCCTTCTTGCTCAAGTCAAACATGGTATTTTTTTCCCATCTAACACGTTACACATCATGCTGTCCATTGTGTCCAAGTCATCATTCTGGTGTTGGGTGACTTATAGTTTAAGACATTTTGAACTGGGACACTCAGGGCCCCTGGTCTTCACTGACCCCACCACTAACTAACAGAGTTCAGTTAACCATTAAGTTAACCATTGTGGCAAACCTTGTGACTTTCAGACAATTTACAGCATCAAGCAGACGTCAAGGTATTTACAACCTCATGGTCCTTCTCAAAGGGGCTCATATGTCAGACTCAGAGACACTGATGCTGGTAATAATACAAAAGAGTAGTTACTACTGTTTGACTTGTTGTGAGTATATCGTTGCTGTCGAATGGCAACCTTGTATGTCCAAAACCGTTGTTTTTTAATGAAAAATAAAAACAAGCTCACCCGTCGAGATGTTCTGCGTTGTAAGCTTATAATTCTTTTTTAATGTGATGCTCTTGTATGATGTAGGTTAATAATTTACGAAATAAACAAAAATTTGAAACATGGTGTCACATTTAGTAAGTTGTAGTATATGGGTTCTAAATGATAATATGAATGAGGAAATACATTTCATAATACACACGCACACGCACGCATGCACACATACACACACACACAAACGTTCGCTCATATATCATATCATTTCTTAATATACCAACTTACTCTAATCATGACCACTATATCACTCTTAATCAAATGAATGAACAACTTGCAAACAAATAACACAAACTTTTGTTCAGTTTATTTTAAATGTAACATGTTATGCAATACAAATCACGCAGTAATTTGTCTGGATTCATATAGACTACACTCACTACAGTAAGACAATAATTGTAATTTCATTCGGACAAAACAAACCTTCAACAGACCATGATATAGCAAAACATATATATATTTATAATAACTAAGAATGGGTTGATTTGACCTCTGAGTGATTTAAAGAAAAACCAAGGAACAAAAATATTTGAAACACAAAAAAATACAGAAGGACATTTAGTGCCAGCAGATGTCAGCTCAGCAGCACGCACACACACACTGTGACACACACGCACGCACGCACGCACCCACGCACGCCCTTTTTTGTTCTTTATTTGAATCCACAAATTACAATTAATTTTAAAAGAAGGAAACAAATATAACAGGGTCAGTTTATGTTCACTTAAGGATACACATGACACCTCCTCCTCCACACAGACAAACTGCCTATAACAGCCGAAACAGAACAGTATTTGGCACGCACGCACGCACGCACGCACGCACGCACGCACGCACGCACGCACGCACGCACGCACGCACGCACGCACGCACGCACGCACGCACGCACGCACGCACGCACGCACGCACGCACACACACACACACACACACACACACACACACACACACACACACACACACACACACACACACACACACACATTCTGAAACACTTATTCTCAAATGGAAAAATACTTCCTTGCAACTACAGGTCAAGTTGTGGCCGCTCACAGCAGGTTAAATGTCTGTCCTGTTGGGCTTTATCGAGTCAGACAGTACAATAATGTGTTCCCCATCATGTTTTTAAATTCTGCATTCTTGAAGCATCAGGACTTGAAGCTTCCCTCTGCTAAATACAACAGCTCACAGCATGAGACTGAACACAGATGGGCTGCAGACTCCTCAATACTTGAGAATACAAATATTAAAATATGTTGAGTATTATAAGCTCATTTAATGCATGGCCGGAGGTAACAGCTTCCATAAGTTCCAACCTTTATATGACCCAGAGTGCAGTTTAGTTTAGTGTCTATTAATAAACACAATGTTATCAACTAAAGTACAGTATGCTGATAGCGTTGTGAATAAGATAATTTAGTAGTATATAAGTATATAATGTACAGTATATACTGATATATATACACCTAATTGAGTATGACTTCAAAAGTAATGCTGTTATCTTTATTAATAAACGGTATACTGATATATTTATTAACCACTCGCACCCTACGTATATACTTTGTTGGCTGGGGTCCCCCAGGGATCTATAGCCCCCTCCGTTTTCCCTCTACACCAAATCTCTACAAGCTCACAATGTGTCGCAACGTGACCTATTTTTCTATGTTCGCCCAACTTCACACCAAGAGACTAAATCAAAGTGTAGAATTGGTCACTGGGAAGGATGGGATGCGCACATCGATGACATCACTGGTGACGTTGGGGTGGAGGCGAGCCCAGTCTGGGAAGGTGTTCAGGTCGAACATGGCCACGCCCCATGTGTTCATGGCCAGAGCAACAGACAGAACACCCAGAACATTCATGACCACCCCAGTCTTTACCTGTGATCAAACACACATATCAAACGTATTATCCAAGAGTGTTTCGTTATTCAAATTACCACCCCAGTCTTTACCTGTGATCAAACACAAATATCAAACTTATTATCCAAGAGTGTTTCGTTATTCAAAAAATGTTACAAAGGTTTCTTTGTATGGGAACTTCTCTAGAAGGAGTATGAAGCTCAGACTACTTCTGCCCATGTGGGTGTATAACATCTAAGCTCACTGGTAGAAATGTCATCTTCTAGGTAGGAGTCCTGGGTTTGAATCCCAGGAAGGGTATCAAATCAATCTCTTGGATTGCAGCTTTAATACATATGTCAACGTGTTTTAGGAATAGCAGCATGTCAGATAACGCCATTCAAGAGAAATTAATACGTGGTTTACTGAATTTCCTCACCATGTCTTTCACCATAAGATGTCCTGAAGCAAAGGCGATGGAGTTTGGTGGAGTGGAAACGGGCAACATGAACGCGTATGAACATCCTATTGTTGCCGGCATCATGAAGTACAGAGGGTTGATGGAAACATGCATCGCCTACAAGACACAAGCACACAGCATGTCAACAAAACCACAACATTTGGACCATGTTGTTACCGTCAGGCAGAAACCGCCTACCTCTATATTTTAATTTATATGTTGTTGTTTTTTGTGGTAAATAAATGGCCTACTTCATCATAAAAGGTCACACAAAAGTAGCAAAAATAGCAAATCTACAAGCTTAAAACAGATCTGCTATTTTTGCTATTCTGAAAAGTAACCGTTTTGGACATGCGACAACAATATATAAAGTAATAAATGCACCAGCATGTTATTCAAAGAAGGTAAGCCATTAACTGCATGAACACTAGCGTTCCTATTCTGGCCTGGGGTCAACATTAGTCAAAATAGTCCATCTATAAGCTCACAACGTGTCACGTTGCAATGTATTGTGAGCCTATAGATCTATAGGCTCGATCGAAGAGATTTGGTATAGGGTGAAAAAGGAGGGGGCCAAGACCACTGAGGGACTCCGGTCAACAGCGTATGGGTTTAAGTGGTAAAGCTATAGGGTGTTAAGGTGTATCAGATATATGCTGCTGACATCTACAAATATGGTGGTGTGGTTAGTGGGTATATGCTCCTGTACTTTTAACAGTATTGCAAGATTTGCAAAGCACAACAAGTCCTCAGATAATGATTACTGTCTGATAACTGCTGTTAATGTCCAACACATGCGCCATTATGTATGTCAACTGTGAGAGTTTAACAAGCCTACTGTATGAATCCACCGTTTAACCAGGAGGTCATATAGTATAATATTATGCTTATACGTATAGAGATTTTGTTCATTTATTATAAGATATGACGATATGGTTTATTTATGAAACTACAGGAATTATGGGCTGTAGTCCATTGTAACCCAGAATAACTGAGAACTGTCCCCTCATGTCACAAGGGAAGAAATAATATTCAAACCGGATCTCCATATATGCCTATATAAGGGCATATCATGTTTGTTTATGGTTAAGTCTGAGTCATAGTTCAGTGACATTCTGAGTCATGGTTCCACGCGTGGCTGTGGTCCTGCCTATATATGGGCGTATCGGGTTTGTTTATGGCAGAATCAGAGTTACGACATTGAGGGGGCAGAACACAACCTGGTCACGTGGTTCATGTACTCGCGCGAGCCCATAGACTCCAATGCATTCCGTAACTTCCGGTTGTCCCTATTTGAAGCCTTCAAATAGGGACAAACCAATAGAAGTCTATGTAGAAGAGCCTGGCTCCATGAAGTAAACGGAGTTGTCGTAACTCTGTCGTCTGAGTCAGAGTGACATGGCCAAGGTCTGCCAGCCGGCTGGTCGGTCCTCCCAGTAGCCAATTTTCAATATTTCAAACAAATTGGAGGATGATCAGTGCTACTGACATAAAGCATGCATGTAAACTGTACAGAATAGATAATAATAGTAATGTTATTATGATGATTATGATTATGATTATTATAAACCATATTAACCATGGCGATCATCATTAGTGAGCAGCAGATGTGTGTAGATATGCTGGAGGCACTCACCAGTTCAGCGATGACAGGTAGAAATATGATGATTGTGGCCGTGTTGCTGGCGAACTCTGTGAAGCAGGCCAGGAAGGCTGTGATCAACATGACAGCTGCAGCTGGTGGGACCTCAGCGATAGGCTGGAGGTGACCTCCGATCCATGCGGCCAGACCGGACTCCTATAGGATGCCACCACCACATCACCACACAACATGAGCAGCACCATGAGATAAAGCAGGACAAATGAGATTGGGTTGCAAAATTGTGATTTCAGAGTAGTTAAGGGACAGTGTGTGAAAGATATACAATGTACTGTTTACATCCTGACTATGCAAGATGCTAGCTTGTCTAGATCTGTCTGTCTGTCTGTCTGTCTGTCTGTCTGTCTGTCTGTCTGTCTGTCTGTCTGTCTGTCTGTCCAGAGCTTTTTTCAAAAACCACTGGACCGATCAGCAACAGACTTTGCATGCTGCCAGTAGGCCATAGAAGTACCTCCACAAGGCCCGGACTGCAGGCGTAGCGGTCAACCTCATGTTCTATCAATAAAGCCATAAAAACCATAAAATAAATCTTTAAAAAAAGAAGTACGGTAACCTCCACAATAATAATAATTCTTCACATAAGTATGTTTTATATTTGTTTTAAATATTGAACGTAATATGTATGTATATAATGGACATCAATGGGGCTCTGATCGTGCTGAAACTGTGACTGACATCATCATGTGCAATAATCAACAAACTCTACCTCACAGCCTTTGGCCATCGCAAAACCTCCACCAAGCAACAGAATGATGTTCCATGGAACCGAGTCTTGGGCTTTCTTCCAGGACAGCAGAGGAACATACGGTGTGTTTGATGCTGAGGACAAAACAGTTTAACATAGTTAATTTGCATTGTTACTTCCCACTAGGTTTGTTACAGTACATGATGCAAATTACTTCAGTAAAACTAAAACTATCCAGGTTTCCAAATGAAACCAAATGGACCCTTGTGTTTCCATTTTGTTCCATTTGTAAAATAAATGAACACTGAGGATTTCTAGAATATCCTGGTTCTAATTGCTTTCTCTTTTTTTAGAAAGAAAAGACTTCTACAAATCCATTCATGAATCTCACTGATGAAGCAATAACTATTATGGTAATACACCTTTAGTAATAACCTTAGTCACAATATTGCCACATGTTTTTCTTCTTTTTATTATAATGCTATGAGTACTATGAGAATATTGTACTCCAGCGTAACATGTAGCCTACTGTAAATTCTGTGCTCAGTCCATGAAACATAAAAACATAAAACATAAAAGCACCTTGGTTTTGAATGAAATTTGGTTAAAATTAAATGAGAAATTCCCTAAAAATGGAACTGTTTAACCCAGTGAACCCAATGATCTTTTGGGTTCATTGTGAGCTTTTTTTCTATTCTTCATGCAAGTCCAGTGGTTTGTTTGAGCAGCTGAACACACACACACACACACACACACACACACACACACACACACACACACACACACACACACACAAACACACACACACACACACACACACACACACTCACGCGCGCGCGCACACACACACACACACACACACACACAGAAATGAATTAACACACATGCGTGTGTGCTCATATACAGCTAAACACACAGATGTAAAATGCATGCATGCGCGCGTGCACTCACAGAGCGAGACTGTGGCAACATTTTCTTGTGAGATTAATATAATCACACAAACACCTTGTTCGGACTCTAATCTACATCATTAACATTCCTCTGACGATTTACTACTTATTTGTAACAGCTGCAGTCCAAGCTCATATTAGTAGCCTGGCTAATAAGCCAGACCGAATCAGCCGTTGGCAAAAAAAAATTGCCTGTGTGATTTGAGTCTGGCTTATTAGCCAGGCTACACATTAGAGCCTTTGTGGTGGTCTGGTTAAAGCTGCAAAATGTTTTAATTAATAAAACCTTATTTTAACCAATCTGTATGGTAGAGTATGTTAATACTATACAACTAGTACATCTGTGGTTGCTGCTCTTCCATTGAGACATTTAGACCCTGGTGTCTTGTAGGACACCTACTGGTTGACAATGTCAATAAAGTTATTTGAAGCAGACACAGCGCACCAGGTTAATTCTAATTCATTGGTACACTGAGTCAAACGTGTTTGTTAATGTTGTGTGTGTTTAACCTTGAGGGTTGGACCACCAGCTGAGAGAAGGTTTCTTGGAGGGGAAGAAGAAGAGCATTGAGACGATGATGACTCCTGTCACTGCGTCAGAAACATACCTGAAGGAAACACCATCGAATTAAGTTGATTTGAATAAAATAATTTAAAACAAAATACTAGCCGTTCTTCAAGCTCACAATGCGACACGTGGTGAGTTCTAGATTGGCTATTTTTGCATGACACCATTGTAGGACAAAGCATAACATCCGTCATAGGGCTTAAGTGGGTTAATCAGACTAATTGATTTAGTCAATTAGAATGCTTTCGTTTTGATTGGCTGATATGATATATAATCTTATAATAATAATCATACATCACTAAGTGTCTCTCTGTACTGAACATAAAGATCATAAAACGATGCAGCGTTGATTTAACCACATGAATCCTATAGTGTTTCTATTCTGAGCATGTCATAGGTGAACATTCAGCAAAAGTGGCCAATGTACAGTACAAGCTCACAACCCATGCCATCACAAAAGCTACAAGCTTATAAATTGCCTATTTGTGAAGAGTTTGGGTGTAGAGGGGTAAAACGAAGGGTGCCAACAAGTACAGGCCCCTGGGGGACCACGTTAAATGAAGTAGTGTTGCCGTCGTCGGCAGAGACCTTGTATCTCCAGATTTCACCTTTTTTTCTCACATTAATTAATGCCCTACTTCAGCATACAAGTGTGTCGCACTGCACAAAGGAAATGAGCAGAGCATGGAACTGAACGGGGAAGCATCAGCTTTCACTTGCATTCTAATAGGAGCAAAGGGGTGGTCGGTGGAGCTGCCCGTTGCGGCGGGTTGAGGGTGTTGACATGTGTGTGAAGTCCAACTAACACGTCGTTTTCTTTCAATGAGCCAACACGCCAACGCAAGTCATAATTATGAAGTCCAAACCAGAAAACTGCCACAACCCACACAAGACTACAAAGACTAAGAAACAGAGGCATCTGCTGCAGATGAGTGACCATACCCTTGGTTAAGACTGTCTGTTGCGCCTTTCTTTGTATCTTAGTTATGTACTCAACCTATTGGTTTTATACCTGTATATATGTTGTGTGTATCTTAGTTATGTACTCAGCTTATTGGTTTTATACCTGTATATAATTTATGTTGTTTGTATGTCTGGCCTCGTGGGGAAAGATGGTGGGTGGGTGGGGACTGGGGAGGATTGGGAAAGGAGTTGTGGGAGAAAATATAAAAACAAAGAGTTGTATTTTCTTTCTGTGAAACTTGCATAATATGATGTCATACTCTTTGAATAAAATGTATTTAAAAAAAAGACTGTCTGTTGCATGTGTTTCTTACCCTTTCTTAAAGAACACAGACCAGCCGGTGACAAACTTGGGGTCTCGCGTGAACAGCAGGACGGCGAACAACACGAAGAAGAAACAAATGGACCCTTCAGCAAAACTAAACAAAAGTGTGTTGAGAAAAATTAACGTCAGCACGAAGTAGAGTGACGTCAATGTAAACATCTAATTTACGTTGCATGGGATTGACACACACAGAGATCCTCACTTTATGGGTCCCAGTTTTCTGTAGTCATCATCGATGACGGCTTCTGCTTTGGCTTCTGCCATTGCTCTTTGATCCTGTCGTTTGACACACAATCTGTGCAACATGAAGATGTCATAAACTGTTGAAAATGATCAAACATCACACAGAGGAGAAAGAAAAGAAGAAGACGGAAATGCTTTGCTTCCAGAATCACTTCTCAATTTCAGTGCAAAATGACTCATAGGGTCATGATGTCCTAACGGGCAGGGTGGAGGCTATTGGTTTAAGTGGTTAACCACTGTCAACATGGCGTCCCTAGATGTCATCATTTATGTGTGATCAAAAGATTTTCTGAAAGTGCCGAGATCTTCACACTCACAAGCTTGTAGATCACACGTTCAAATATGTCATTATAGAATCTTTCCGCACCTTGTGTTCAATCCCCCGTAGAGAAACGAAATCCAGATCCAACCCAAGAACAGAAATACCACCATGAGAGGGAACGCAAATGCAAACCAAGATCCAAAGTTGAGGACATCACAATCTGGAAAGTAACTACAAATCAAAAACAAAGATCAAACACTGATCAATACTTTCCTCCTAAATCACAAAATCTGCCTACATTTTAGTTTTGAGTCGGCACCCAACATGACATGTCATTGACCTTTTCAGTTGTCCAATCAGGATGAGGTTGGGTGCGGTTCCGGTGAGCGTGGCGGTGCCTCCGATGCTGGCAGCGTACGGAATGCAGATCAGGAAGCCTTTCCACACCTTCATCTGGTACTCTGACTCTGAACGCAGTTCTTCAGCCGTCCTCGCATCGCTGTGCTCTGTTCCATCGATCCTTTTCAAGGTGTATTAACAGTATTTATTGAACTGTGCTTAATTCAGTTAAGCCTGAATTAAACTTTGTCGTATGGCAAAAATAGCAGAATTACAAGCTCACAATGCGAACTTGAAGGTTGGTGACGCCGTCATATAACAGAGCATAAATTAGGCTTCAAACTGCTACGTTTCATCTATAATGCAAATGGAGTAACGCTGCAATCCTATGTTTCATGCATGTCTGTTGTCTTCCTCTTCCGATGGACAGATGTAACTGCAATTGCTGTAAAAGCACATCTAGTATCCAATTCTGTGCACTGTCTGTTTCAAATAATTGTGAATCAGTAGGTGTCCTACCCGACACCAGGGTCAACCATGCACTGTAGATGTACTAGTTTTATTGCATTAAAATACCATAGTTTAGTTAATCCATTAAAGTCTACCATTTTTGTCATACCCTGACAAAAATAAGTTGTATTTTAAAACAAAATGTATTACAAATGTAATATACCAAAATTCCATCAGAGCCGTCTACTTATATTATTTGGTAAACAGCACGTTGTTTTCATGTCGGCTCATCTCAGATTCATGTATTTATATTCTCCTTACCCGTCTTTTGATAATATTTGTTTTTCTGACGGCAGCGAGTTCACTGACTGCAGCTTTAAGTTTGATTGACCTGAGAGAAGTTGAAAAGAAGAAGTCGTGTCAGGTTATCATCAAAACCATTTCAAGATACTTTGTAGCTAAATATAAGAATGATACTGTAAGTCTTCTTCGATGTTTAATATCTGACTTGAAAGCAGCCTAACATCATCAATAACTTACTTTTTTAACTTTGCATCCAGAGTTCAATGTGTTGGAACAAATGATTGTACAAAGTTCACATCCTGGTTTACATATTACAACTACAAGAGAAATACACATTTCTGTGCACATTTCTGTGCACATTTCTGTGCAGCCTGTATGAATAGATAGAACCTAATCACAGTATTTTAACACAAGCTTTCATGACTTGAATACATTTTGTGGCTTTGGTCTGTCAGAGGGAGCAAGTTTCACACTACATTCCACACATACGGTGTCTGGGTGTGAATGTCCAGCCTCGACACAACGCTGCCTTGTTAGCTAGCAGAACACAGGAGGTTCACTGGGCGTAACTATTACGGCACAACATAATCACCGGATTAAATTCATTATTCGCGGTAATAACAAAACTGGATGAAAACAGAGATTATTTAACCTGGTTTCCTTATTTTGGGAATTTGCTGTCGGGGAAAAATGTTTAAATGTTATCATACATGTTCAAACAGAGTCCAGACGGAAGTATGCACATCCCAACAAAAATGTGTAGGTGCTGAAGTAAAATACGTGCATTAGAAGAGGAAGGGAAGTCTGCACACTGAATAATAGCTCCCAGTAGAAAAATGTATTAGATTAGGTACAACGTTTTGACCTTAGCTATAGGGTTGAAATATTATGAAGTTATTATACAGAGTGCGGACATCCCTTCTTCATACATTTTCAAACATTTTTGAAAATAGATCTAGAAGCCATTTCTTTGTATATATTTCAGTAATAGGCTTTGTATGAAATATTTGTCATCTTCCCTGTGCAATTTTACATAGTTTACAAAGCCTAAAAGTCAAATAGAAATGTCATTTTGATGTACATTATGTTCCAATGTTCAGTGCCAAAATCACAATGAAATCATGAATCACAAATAAATCGTCAACTAAAATGTCATGATCGTTACAGCCCTACAGCAGTTACCATTTAGTATGTCATTGTCTGACTCCTCTATGGACCTGCAGTTCCGTTTCAAGTCCTCCAGGGGCCCGTAGAGACTCTCCAGGATAGCGTTAGCGATAGGAAGCATCATGGCGGTGGTAGCAGTGTTGCTAAGCCACATGGACAGGAAGGACGAGGTCAGCATCATTCCCAGTATAAGCCTGGGAACAGAATGTGGTACAAAGTCATCTACCAGTAAGGTTTGCATTTAACATCGTTGACTAGGGGTCCCCCATGCAGGTGTCTGTACTTGGCCCCTTCCTTCCGGTGTTCGTCCCTCCCGACATTATGGACGCAATCAAAGTTTCAGGAACACCTTGAAGGAATTTCATAACATTTGGTACAAACGTCCACTACTCCACTTGGATTTAAGGATGAACTGATTAGAAGTAGGTGGTCAAAGGTCAAGGTCACTGTGGCCTTTAAAAATAATTCTTCATTGACTACATATACTATAGGCCTATACAGTTGGAGGCCATCGATATTGTCCTTTTCTTTTTGCTGAGGTTTGTGTGATCTGCGCAAAAGGACAGTTAACCCATTTTGGGCGGGAACCCCTTTTGGTGTTTTAAACATTATGTTATAATTTAGCTATTGAAAAATAGCAGACCTACAAGCTCATATCGGTGGCGCGCTACGAGCTTGTAGGTCTGCTATTTTTGAAAAATCGTGAAAATTTAGAAGGATTTAGAAGGATTTTTAAAAGTTTTGAGGTCATGCCTAAATGGGTCAAATGATAAGGGACAATATCGGTGGCACCCAACTGTATGAGTCTGGACAGACACGGATGTAACTAGACGCCTACTGAATTTACCCCTTTACACCAAATCTACGAACTCACAACAGCTCACAACGCGTGTTGTGACCTTATGTTTGACTATTATGACAAAGGCTACCCAGAAAAGGGACGCTAGGGTTCATGTAGTTATAACATACGACAATAAACGTTATTTGGACCTTTCGTCTAAAGCAGTGGTTTTCAACCAGTGGGCCAGGGACCACCAGTGGTCCTTGAGAGTGTTCCAGGTGGTCCCCAGCAAAATGATGGAGAGTTGGTAACCAAATGGACTAATGAAACCAAATGGACCCATACGAGTCCATTTGGTTTCATTTGACGCCCCCAAGAGTTAAATTATTGTTAAACATCTGCATTATTTCATTTACAAGAAGTCTACACAATTAGAGAATGTAAAATAATTGTTATTTTGATCTCTCCTATATGGTACCACATCAATATTAATACAGCATGGAATTGTGGACAAAATCGTAAACAGAATATTCTTTGGTTTTGGGTCTGAGAGGCTAAATGTCATCAAGTGGTGGTCCGTGGCTCAAATGCCAAATAAATAATGGGCCTTGATACAAAAAGGGTTGAAAACCCCTGTTCTAAAGTTTAGTCTCCGCCTCACCAAGCAGGCTTCACGCCAACAATCTTCAGCACCTTCAGGGCTATCCTGCGATGCAGGCCCCACTCCTCGATGGCCGACGCCATCACCAGCCCGCTGAGGAAGAGGAAGTTGGTGTCAAGGAAGTACTGCGGGCAAACGGTCTTGGACGGAAGGATTCCCATGGTCGGGAAGAGGCACACGGGCAGCATGGCGGTGACGGCCAGGGGAAGAGCCTCGGTGCACCACCACGACGCCATCAGCAGAACCACGTAAAGACATTTCCCCTCCTGAAAAAGAACCGATGCATTGATGTGAATATTTGTGATCTCCTGATCCCGACAGCCCTTACTGCATGCCACCCCCCATCTCTCTCCCCATTTCCAGTCAGCCTACTGTCTATCCCTCTATACAAATAAATAAAAAAATAAAGGCAAAAGCCACACAAAAAAAAACATAAAAAAAAAATGACTACATGGACGGTCATCATAGGTCACCAGGTCATTCAGTGGAAAGATTTTTATTTTTTTAAATCAACAAATACGACATTACTAAATGAATGGTCCCACATGCAATATTCCACAGACCACCACCAGTGTCGCCCGTATTTATTGTTATAATAAATAATACTGCATGTAAATAATACTGTATTTGCTGTATAGAGATAAATAATGCATTTGTACCCCTTCTCACTGCATAGCCTAACTGAGTAGAGGTTTATCAGAGCCTAGCTCTGGTCCATAGCTCTAATGCCGTTAGAGCCCGTAAAACCCGCCTTTGTATTGGTGAGTAGCAAAAACGTTATTTTTATTTACGCTAAAGACGAGAGGCTGGTCTACATTTATGCAATCCCCGGAAGTCATCGGTAACATAGCTCTAAATGCAACGGCATTAGAGCTATGGACCAGAGCTAATCAGAGCCTACATGTCACCCTACCTGTAGTTTAAGTCTATTTTTTACCTTGTTACATTGAGTAATATTACTTTTTCTTATCTTGTTATATAGTGCTTATAATAAGTAAAAACAAAAATAATAATAATTTGCATAACAAACAAATGCTGTACCTGAACCCTGATTATATACTATACTTGGCTTCTGATAATCACAGTAGGTCTATATCACAAAATATATATTAATTTGAAACATTTACAAAACATTGTGCCATCTATATAATGAAGTAATCAAACCAGCCATGGACTGTATAGATAGCTGCAGTGGTGGTCTGGTGGAACACAAGTACTCACAAGTATACCAAAAACACAATGTAGAAATACTCTGGTCTGGTATTCAAATGTACTTGAATAAAGTACAAATTACAAAATGATTTGCATTTAATATAAGTACGGAAAGTAAAGATACTCATTTTGCAGAATGTCCCATTTCACAAGTTTCCAAATGTATAAAAATGCTTTGAAAATAGCAGATTAGATCAGCTATTTTCTAATAGCCTAAATATGCATAGGGCTGAAGTGGTTAATGGTAGGCCTAATGCATGTTTTGTAATAATAATCTAAATCTACAAAGTAACTATAGTAACTAAAGTTGTCAATTGAAGTGGAGTAAAAAGTATTTGTTTCAGATGTAGTGGAGTAGAAGTATAGGCCTATTGAAAATTGGATATATAGCCTATGGGGCCTAGGCTACTCCATAAAGTAAAAAGAAATCGGACCAGTCTGAAGCGAGTAGTGCAACAACACCCCCTATTGGTACTCTAAACATCGGGACATAGGGACATATAGGACATAGGTTAGGACATAGGGACATTGCTGTTCCTTGGAGTGAAAAAAAATCCTCAAAAGTGTAACTACAATGCTTGAGTAAATACTTTAGTTACTTTATACACCACTGCTGATAAGCAGTAATGACGAAGCAGATCTGAACATAAATCCATCTGTTAATTTTGAATGTCCAATATTAGAATGATAAATATTAGCCTATAGCCTATTGTATTATAGCCTATACAATTATTGATGTAGCCATACAGTATAGTAATTGTATAGGCAATGATGCAGCTCTAAAGGGAGGGGTTATTTAGCTACTTTATATAGCCTGTACTGCTGGACCGTTTGTGACATTATAGTCGATAGCGTCATCTTAATCTATTCTAATATTAATACTATAATCTGTGTTGGTTATATATTGCTTATCTCAATGTGAGAACTAAAGGTAGGCCTAGTAAATAATATATAGTGGAGTAAAAACTACAACATTTAGACTATTTTAGGTCATGTTCAAAATGTAATGAGGCTACCCTATAGCCTACTGCCCTACTCTCAACTTAAATCAAGGAAAAAGCTGCGCACTCTGACTTCAGAACTATAGAACAAATAATTATAAATGTTAACCATCAAACCAACGTAGCAATAAAACAGGTCTAGCCTGCATGCATGTAAATGCATTGAACGGGTGAATTTAGTAGTTTAAACCCGATTTTTGTCAGGAATGTAGCCTATCAATTGAATTGATTGTGGAAATGCTGTGAAACACGTGCACTAACATAAAGCCTAATATTAATGTCAGCAGCATCATGAAACCAGCACAGCATAGCCTACCTTCTCTGGAAGAGCAAAAATTATAGGCAGAAACAGAAGTGGAGCCAGAAGGACTATCAGCTGTTTCCTTACGCACCACAGTTTCTTTGACACAGCTGAAAGTTCCATAATATCAAAATATCAAAACAATAGAAGGTCCGTCCTGTTTAGTGCACGGACGTCTGAAACTGCTTTGTTTCTGCGGCGTCTGCTGGGCAGAACATTGCAGATCTGTGTTGTTTTATTACTTTGACCTCCGCAGCTAGTTTTGGGACAGAAGATTAACCATCTGCGCTTACAGGTTAACTCCTCGGATGATGGAGTTTTGGACGGACATCATCATGACTTGACTTGTATGAACTTAACTCAAAGTGTTTTCATAAGAATAAACACGTGAGTGTTGCAAATAGCAATATTGCACACAAGTGTTTCCCGAACGTAGGGCCGCGACCCATTTTGGGTCGTGGACCCGCTTTTAAGGGTCGCGATAATAAAAATCACACCCGTGTGAACTGTGAAGTGAGGGGCGCTAATGGGCCTATATTAAAGTCTAACTCATGTTGATTAGGTGATTTACTTTACAATAGATTGAATAGAAGAGTGTTCATTTGATTTAACCCATCAAGGCCCTTATGCATCCATTGGTTCCATTTGTAGGCTACACTCTCTGAGATACAAATGGATGCATTAACTAGCAACCATTGTGTTGCTTGCTATGGGAACAGTTTGGGTCCAAGTTCATTTCTTTTCAGCATACATAGTAAAATCCAGTGTTCATTTATTCATTTGTAGTCTTCCAAGTGTAAAAGAAGTAGGCTACAAGGAGTAGGCTAGTGGAAGCACTCCAACTTTATATAAAATAGCAAAACCAAAACCACAATGTAGAAATATTATTTTTTTCTCTCTAAATGCTTTATCCCACAATTTCACCCAGTGTCAATTATCTAATGTAATCCTGGGCACTACACTTCCTCTGCCAACCTGGGGGGCAGTGTACTGACCTCATGCTCCCTTCTATGCATGAGGAGTCCAAGCTGCTTCTTTTCACCTGACAGAGGGGAGTTTCCCCAGTTCCTTTCCCCTCCATCAGGCACCCCGGCTGGCCAGGGGGAGGTAGTTTAGAGACCAGGATTACGGCATGTTTTTGACTGCGGAGGAGGGAACACACCCCCAGTGCCCACAGTGTCCCCAGCGGGAATCGAACCCAGGACCTCCTAGCTGTGAGGAGACAGCACTCACAGTGTAGAAATATTCTGTTACAAGTGAATTGCATTTGAGTAAAAGTATTTGTATCAAAATGTACGGTACAAACATGAAAGTAGGCTATACTCATCATGGAGAATGGTCCATTTGACCATTTCACAATAATATTATTGGAATACTCACTTAACAATAACAATCAGGCCAGGACATTGATGATCGATTGCAACACTGAAATGTGTTCGTGTTCAATGTAAGCTACTTTTAAATGTATATTGCAATGATTTGAGAGCTTGTATAACTATTTTCAACAAGAGACACCATCATGACAGTAATAAGTACAAATCATGCTTCCGTGTCCAATCTTTAGAAATCAAGATTTAATACTTTCAAACCATCCTATAGAATGTGGTTCAAATATGCTGTCAGACTTAGGAGACCATTAGGATTTGTGTACCATTTCACCTCTAGTGGTTTAAATTGGGATGATCTATCTTCATAAACCATCTTTGGTTAAACTGCACCAGAGCTTCCAACCTCCCTCCAGATGGAGATCAACATCTGTTACCCAACTATGAGGACTGGTTTTGGGCGTTGGGGACTACAGTACCATGACCTGCCTGGAGGTCATGGTACGTCACGTGATTTACGTCATATTTGAGGCACATATGACCTAATTTCTCCTTTCATTGAACTGAATTTATGTGATTGGTTAGCCGATTTGCTCATCTACATTTGACCTAATTTCTCCTTTCATCGTCAATGGCCAATGTGGGGACAAAAGCTGTATGGGGCTAGCGCTCCTCAAAACCATCACTCACTCATACAAGTGCAAGGAGATTGCTTGACAGGTGCATGTTATTATTGGTTGATTGAAATTGGGCTAGTACATGCTGATATAATCACTTATTTTTGTTTGACAGAAAGTACAAATTTAAAACTAAACTGTACTGAACGAAACAGAACAGAACATTTACAGATACAAAGAGTGAATCTTTTTTTTATTTTAATGTTTTTTTTTGTGGCTTTCGCCTTTATTTTATATTTTTTATAGAGGGACAGACAAGACAGTAGGCTGACAGGAAATGGGGGGTGATGTTTTCTCATGCCAATAAAGCCCTTTGAATTGAATTGAATTGAATTGAATTGACATGCAGTAAAGGCCGTCGGGATCGGGAGTCGAGCCCACGGCACACTGCCAGGCTTGGGCTACCGGCCAAGGTGCCTGAAACCCAGATGCTATTAATCTTTGGACACGTCACAATTTTAAAAACACAGTGGTGAGAATGAAAATGAGTGATTGCACAGTATAAGCCTATGTCCATATCTGGGAATAATCAATGTTCACTGACATCAGGGATCTCCATATGGTATGTGACGTCAGATATAACAGAAATGTGATCATTTGAGTGACAAAATGTGCACAGACTGCAGGGATCTCAAATACATATTGGCATAATGTGGGCATACAATGCATACCGGTAATAAACATACTTTGATTTCAATTTCTAGTTTCACCTGTCCACATACATACAGTAGATGGCAGCATCCAGTGCTTCAGGAAATGAAGCAAGTGGATCCATAACAAGCGACATAAGTATTAAACCTGAATGTATGGACGAAAGCCCCCCATCTACTTTGACAGTAGTAAAAAGAGACCCTGTCGTAAAGCTGAAGTCACCGATGAGCGGCTCTCAGCCGCTGCAGTGGGCTGCAGACCACAGGCTGGCAGCATCAACAGCTACTGCAGATAGACATGGCACAGGCCTGGATCCAGAGTGCTGAGCACCATATGGTGAAACAGCATGTCAAGAAGGTCCTGGCCGAAGTCTGTCTGAACATCTGCACTCACGTAACGAACAGCATACCCACATGTGGGTTGTTGGACTACCTGTCTAAACACTCTGAAGACAGGAATGCAGAGATCCTGATTGGTCACATCCGCCAGAAGGTGAGCAATCAGACATTCACAGAGAATTGCAGCCTGTGTGGAGCGAAGCTTGCCTTTCACTGACCACAAAGAAGCCATGTGTGACAACGGCCACATATGGCTCAGGTGTGGGTTGTCATATCAAGCTTGCCAAACGCTGACGTTCAGGCACTGCCTGCTTCTAGATAGCATCGGCAGCATGCCTGCACCTGAGGAACCAGAGTGGATCAGGAACCTGCTGCAGTGGAGTTGTGCTTTTTGTGACTCTCCCATGATCTGATCTTAAGAGGAGCTGCAAGTGACACGTCGTCAGTGATCAGAGACATCAAATACATTTTTGAATAGTGCTAACCGCTCCAACACTTGACTATATGTGTTTTGGTGTATATTTGGGTGCATGTCTATTATGTATTTATTTATGGTGGACAAACCTTATGTTGCTTGATTTGATATCGATTTGAATGGGGAAATGCTAAAACTCACTATTCTTCCCCTGTGTGTCAATACATCATCAGACATCATCATCATATGTCATCATAAAATACTTAATAGTGGGTGCAGCAGCACTGAGCTAGGTACTTACTGCAAAGGCACCGCTCACTTCAGTCACACTGGGATTACGTTTGTGTTATGTTAAGTTTGTTCTTGGCTGTAACAGCATGTTGATCTAAGACCATGTCTTAGATCATGTTTTTATTATTGATTAAACGTATTAATAATAATTAAAAGTATAAGTTGAGTGTTTTAATTATAATATTGGATTAATATGTTGCTACTCTTTAGGCAAAATTCACATGAAATAAAATAGTATTTACAGAAATAGGCCTAAATATCAATAATCTAAATGCATAGAATATCAAACAGATATGCTAAAACTAAAACCAAAGGTAGATTCTTGTGTCATTAATATAGCTTACATAATTTTAGATGCTTTAGATGCTCTTTATTAGCAAATTGAAACTGCCAATCATAGAACTTTGGTGTTTAGCTATCTAACTATCAGAGGGTGTCTGGTCTTTAGTTTGAAGTAGGAGTGTGGTAATAATCTGTGATAGTTTGATTCATGGCATGTAGGTGCGCCATGGTTGCCTGGGTGGGACTATGGCTGTCAATATGAACTCTGTGAGGAGTTGCTGAATGAACGAAAGAAGCCAGTCCAGATGTTTTCTCATCCTACGGTTCACTTACCTAACGATGAGAAATGGAATCAAGTATTGCATGTCAAGGACAACAAGAGTTAATTCACTATTGCTTGCAATCTTATCTACCATATGCAGAACTATTGGAACTGTGAGTGACCATAATTAAACTAAAGTCAACTTTCAAAGAATATGTCAGTTCTTACCGGACATCCTGGGGTGGTAAGTAGCCTGATATGTGGCAATAAAAGTATCACATTTTCTTGTATTAATCATTATATTTCATTCTGCAGTGCAAAGATGCATTGTATTGTGAAAGGGTGAATTTTAACACTGAAGCAGAAGGAGCTGGCATACAAACAGCTGTTTACTTTGCAAAGTACTTACTTACTTACTTACGCCTGACACCCCTACTGGGGTATTGGCCGTCGACAAGGGTCCTCCAGAGTTCTCGGTCACTGGCATTCGTCTCTATCTGCGACCAGGTGCATCCCAGCCTCTTGGTGTCTGCCTGGAGATCCCGCCGCCAGCTGTTTTTGGGCCGGCCTCTTTTTCTCTTTCCCTGAGGGTTCCAAGTCAGAGCCTGTCTGGTGGTGTTTGATACTGGCTTGCGCAGTGTGTGCCCGATCCATCTCCATCTTCTTTGTCCAATTTCCTCTGTTGCAGGGAGTTGTTTCGTTTTCATCCAGAGATCGTTGTTACTTATCTTTTCCGGCCAGTGAATTTTCAGGATTCTCCTCAGACATCTGTTTATGAATAATGAATAAGGTATCATATTGCAATGTATATAGTTCCGTATATATATATTTTCTGTCTTTACTTAGTTTTAATAGAGTATATTTCATGAAATAATAAATTAATTAGAGCTAGTGAGAAGTGATGAGGTACTGGAGACACTAATGGAGATCACTAGAATGTGTGATCTTGACCTGTCTTGTGTTTCATTTGTTCTTTAGGAAAAGGGAATATCAATTATTGATGACCAATATAAGTTGGCTCAGGAGGTAGAGTGGCCGATTGGTAACAGGAAGGTTCCCAGTTCCGATTCCGGGCTCCCCCAGAGGCCAGAGCTAGTGTCAAGTGCCTTTACTATGGGTGACTGTATAATGCATCATTGTAAAGCGCCTTGGGAAGCACTTTATAAATGCACCATTTACAGCCTAATTAATTGAATCACGATGCAACACGTGTTCGAAAAGATTTTCATGAACAGACAAGAAAAAAACAATGTATTGGTCCACCCCCTGACCCAAGTGTCATGAGGGGGTTTGAGAAAACACAGCACAACAGATATTCAGACAAGATCTGATCTATAGAACTGTTGTGTTCACAACAAGCAGCAAATAACTTTGTAAATACCTACACACACCTTCAGGGTAAGGCGTTGGCTCACACAACTGCAACTGGGGAGGATATTGATCTACAATGGATGCTTACATGGTCAAAGGTGCATGCCTCAACAAGAACACTTCCCTATACACATCAATTGTTCTAATGGATATACAAACACAAAGAAACTACAGTTCTCTTAAATTATACTTATTTCAGAATTATTTTTAGAATTTCAAAGTATACAATTATTGAGGAGTACTCTGTAGTTGGATGTTTGATTGCAAAAGGTCATTTAGATTTTATTTATTTGAATAAAAAGCATGTTCTTGTATATGCTATGTTCCAGCAGCATAATTAACATTTTAGGATATCCTTTTCTTTTTCCAATTTTCATCTTTCCACTTTCCATGTCCTCCTGATTACATCACTAGTAGTGAATATTCAAGCTATTAACTCTGTATAATAATGTAATATAATTTTGTGGATATGCATAATGGAAATACACAAAAGCAATGATTTATTCATAATACTGGTTTTGGTTTTTGGTACAGTAAGTTAACAATTAATCACAAGCAAAATACAATACAATTTACCTTCAAGTAAAAATGGAACGTAAAAGTAAAGGGAAGGGAAGTTATATAAGATACTTATATGTAATAAGTATCTTAATAAGGCTCGTAAGAGATATCAACAATAAATCACAGCTTTCATTAGTGAAACTTTCATGTCTACCATTTAATATCTCATGGAAATTAGCTTTTTCAAAAAGAGTGTATACAAACTAAGTGCCAAAGGTTTCACAGCTCATTTTCAAAATCAAACTGGTTGTCATTTATTTATTTCTGCCAGCAACTAAAACAACATATCAAGAACATAAGTTCTAAAACGACTTTTGTGCTAACTGACATTGCTGAAAAGTACAAACAGTGCATTTATTTTCCAGATTGTCAAATAGGGGAAAGGGAAAAGGTGTTAAGTCACTTCAAGTAGGCCTATCACATATATTTTACAATATATTAACTTCTTAACTTATTATATTATATATTATTTTATCAGCAGCAACAAGTCAAAACTTTAAATTAAGATTACCAAGAACTTTTACCAAAGGTAAAGAAAGACAAGCTTATGGTTTAAGAACATTGAAACCAACCCTATATCTGATAAACCACATCTTTCACAACATGGTTAAATAAGTGGTTAAATTGACTGCACTCCAAGTCATGGCTAGACTTATTTTGGTCCTGAAAATTTGACATTTTGTCTTTGGATGCCGCTTGTTACAGGTCATGGTCAGAGTTGTGAGGATCAGGAAGCTTCTGAATGTCGCCGTTTTGGAACAGGTTGAAGTAAAAAATTATAATGTCCTCATAATTCTTCTTAGAAATCCTTTCATTGATGCCATGGATCCTGAAAACAAATGGCTAAAATGTTATGTTTTCCAAAACATCATACTTGAGGCCCATTCATACTCCTGCCCCCCCTCCCGACGAGAGTGCTGCTATTCTTCATGCAGATCGGCTATTTTCGCTGTTTGCGATGACGCACACACGGCCGCTCGTTATTGCGTGGCGGAGCCGCGGTGAAAATTGTTATTTTGAGGGTCGGTTTGGCACTTTTTGGCAAATTTTGTACATTTTGTACTGGCACTGTAAGTGAGAAGTGGGCGGAAGTGGCGCCGCTATCATGCAGCCATTATCATGCAGCCATTATCATGCAACCGTTATCACTGCCCCTACTTTCCATTGCTATGCTTTTTAGTTTTATACAAACGAGTCACGTCCCCATAGAAAGACGCACAGTGGTGTCAGGCTACGAGGGAGCACTTGTTTTGTTTCTCTGCATATTTCCTAATTAATTTAGTGAGGATGATCGCCATTTAGTGTGACATGATCACACCAAACTTGTTTTCAATGAATGCTAGACTGAAGACTAGATTTTAGTTGTAAAATGCTCCCGATGTGCTGGTTGGTACCTTGCATGGCTTCCGCCGCAATCTGATGAATGGGTGAATGTAATGCACAATCTATGTAAAGCGCCTTGGATAAAGGCGCTATATAAATGCACCATTTACCATTCTAATCTAGTAGTTATGTTGACAGTAGCCTCGGAGAACGCAGGTGTTTCGTTTTCACAAAAAGAAAAGCCTGGGCAAACCACATTTCCTGGTCTAGCAGTGAGAGTGAACAAAGTGCAGAGGGGTGTCGCTCCAAATTTGGTGATGTCAATTAGGTCCACACGCCCCAGAGCCTCTTCCGGCTCTGGGGTGTGTTCTCGAGAGGAGGCAAAGCTTTCCAGAGATTCCTTGCGAAGCATAGCGGAAGCATGAGCGGAAGCTTCCGTGTGCGTCACAGAGCGGATGTTCGGGAAGTCCCGGAAAATAAAATTCTTACCTTTGAGCATCGCCAGGTTTGAGCCAGATAGGAGCAAAGCGATAGATATCCTTGGTCAGCTCCGTGAAGTGACGGCTGTCTGTGTTCCCAATACAAATACCTGCATGTTGAACATTTTGGATAAAATAATTACCTCATGGTCATGGATTGTAAGAAATAGAACCACCACTCCACCAGTGAAAATAATCCTATCCCATTTACACATGGTTCTGACCTGGTGCCACGGTTACTTGTGGGAACATGTCGAGCAGAGTTTTCTTGATGATCTGGTAACCGAAGGAGGTTTCATCATACGAACTGACAGGCAGAGGGTCGAATCCTGACACAAGCTCTATCTTCACACGCTCGTCCCCAATAGTGGACTGGATCAGGTCCAGAATCTGAACAACACACATCTCAGCTGCTACACATTCTCACTCCCAGGCTGTAACATGGTGATGAGTTGGGTATGTAACTGTACTATACCTAGCAACTTTGTCTGAAAGGGGCTGAATCTCACCTCTTTTAACGACTGTGCTGAATGGATACGCAGATTGACGAAGGCCTCAGCGAGCGAAGGGAGGATATTCACCTGGGTGGAGGAAGGAAAATGTTGAACAGTAGGGAAAATTAATTCAAAATATAACAGATAGGAAAAGGGAGCAGCTAAATGCTTGATTGAGGTAAGTGTCCCAGAAATATACTGTACAAGCACCCAGAAAATTATAAGCACTTGTAAAGCTGTGAAGAACTAATACAGTCTAATGTCTGTGTAGTTTGTTTGACCCAAAACACTTCTTCTCTCAGAAACCTTCCGGGTGAACTTTTCTTTCATACATATAGATTTTCGGCGCACCCCAACGTTTCCATCACCACATGGTAAAAGACTTGGCACAATGCCGGAAGGTAGGCTAGAAGCCTACGCTCATTTTATTTCAAACTTGTATTGCAATGTATGTATGTTTGGTTTCACTTGATTGATGTCATACAAACACACATCTTTAACTTAATTATTTGATATGAACATGCAGACTCGACGTCCGCCAAGAACCCTTTCAGCGTGTCTTGTTCCACTGCCATATTGTACTGTACATAATAACCTTATTGTAAAAACGTACCTTAACTCCTGCATTAAACATGGTGACAGCAGTGGTGGTTCGTACAAAAGCATTGGTGTCAGGTCTTCGTTCCATCATTCTGCAACATGAAGCATTCTTATCCATTTATTCCTATTTATGCTTAATTAAACATATTTAGTCCCCCAGTGGACATTTAATTACCTGCCAATAAGTGGAGAAAACAGCCACAGGTTCGACATGATGAGTTTCAGTGGAAGCCCGAACTGTTAAATCATAGAAGTAGAACTGGTGATAAAAATATTGCAAAGAGATGTTTGATGTCACATGACTGGTAGCAGATTTACAGCAGTGTCTTGCCTTATGAGCCAGATGTTCAAAGGTTCCACGTTCAGGTCCGTGTCCAAACAGTCTAGGCATTGGGTTCTCCTCTAGCCTGAGAACACAGCAAGTGAAGAGACAGTACAAGTCTTGGATATTACTAATTCATCTCAACAACAAGGCAACTTAGAAGTTGTGCATAGTTGAGCCAAGTCAGTGGCTTTCTGCCTACAGTACGTTTGTTTTCAGCTCCCTCTAGAGGATACGCTGGGGGGAAAAAACTCTACTGTAGTCCAAATGTTGTATTTCTTTGCAGCACCTTTTTACTGCTGTAGCCAAGATACCAATGCTGCTCTCACTGGGAGGCATGGAGGAATGACCTGGAAATGTAGACACAGTCAGCTTTACTGTAGCTTGACCTTTCTCACTTACACCAATCCTACAAAACAGAGAGAGAGAGAGTGAGAGAGAGATTGTTGCTGTTGGGATCATAATGCATTGTATCTGCTACTTGTTGAAAGATGATAGTTCAATAAGTCGTGTGTTTCTATCTCTACTTTTCAGTTGGTTGTGCTTAAACTGTATAAACAAAACATAAACTGTGTTTCGTAATGGCTCTAAATAACAGGAAGTTTTGGAACAATGGGTGTGTTGCTTTTTTCTATGATGTCCGTCAGCGATGGTTCCTCACAGAGCAGCGGGTCCGTCCACACCACTGATGACTCCATCCAGAACCGCCAGACCCTCGTCCAGGACGAACGCCAGCTGCACGCCGCGTTGTTTCAGCAGACGCGCTATGTTCACGGCCCCCTGGTAACCTGATACCTTTACTCAAACATACACACACGTGTACTTAAATGTAATTTCTATTCTCAGTGACATGTTGAATGTCAGAGGGAAAATAATTGAGACATTAGTTGTTCATCATTGGTTAACGTACCTCTTCATCGTGTCCCATGCCGATATAAAAGCCCCTGCGTGGTTTATAGCCTTTCATCAGCAAGTACTCCAGAGCCTGGAGAATTCCCTGGGAGAAAAGAAGTTAAAGGGTGTTCATATATATATATATATATATATATATAAAATCACACCCGTGTGAACTGAGTGGTGCAGTGACGTCACACACTAACCATAGCAACCATGCTCACCTATACGTGGCCCCACGTACAGGTACACACATACATAGATACATAGATACAGACAAAGCTGGTTGTTGGAGTGGTTTGCACCAGAACATTTGAGTTAGCTGGTTTCTGCCCGACAGCAACGATATAGGCCTACTTTATACAGTATGTACATATATACTATGTATGTATTTGAGGAATCTGACTTGGTGCACTGCTAGCCTGTCACACACCATGTCTTACCATAAGAGAGTGCTTGTCATCAATGGTCCCTCTGCCATAAATGAAACCATTCATCTCCTTAGCAGAGAATGGCGGAGCTTCCCAGCCGTCAGCCTCGGACGCAGGAACTACGTCGATGTGGGCCAATAGCATGTAAGGTACCAGACGAGGCTGGGTACCTGCCACCCATAACAGGTGACTGTAGTTGGCAACGAGCTCATGCTGGACCAGGCCCGAAGAAAAGACTGTTGGAAAGGCTGAAACGAGGAGACAGGCGTACATAACTTTTCAACATATTTCCCTTTTGTGCATATTGCATACAGTGTTACTACCAAAACACTTCACCACATGAACCGTAGCAACTAGCATCTCTATTCTTGCCTCGACCTGTCATAGGTAACCAATCTACAACGTGGTGCATTGTGAGTTGTAGATTGGCTATTTTCAGTGACGGGATGTCTAGACTACACTCGGTTTAGAGGGAAAAGTCACACCCGTGTGAAGTGAGGGGTGCTCTTATCATCGTACATCATGACGTAAATTCTCCATTCATTGTCAATGGGAATTTAATGTTTGTGTAAGACAAAAATCTACACTAATAGCTGAATATAGCCTCACAAAAAAGAAGGGGACCAAGTATAGACCTGGGGGCATGGTTAACTTACAGTTCCTGATACACAAAGTAACTGAGGCTATAGTCTATAATGTCAGTACTATGCCTAGAGTCCTAGACTATACCTATACCCAGTGTTGCAGAGGTTATTGTGCGGTAGTTCAAGACCAGGCTATGATGTTAGTCAGCTCAGCCATTATGTCAGTACCGTCACATCAGGCAAGTCCAACTGTCCATATCATATGGATATCATATTTGTCCAGACAACATAAATTCAATTTCATGTGGATGTATATCAGGGCAGGGCTGCCAACATTATAGCCGCAATTTGCAACTCTAGATTTTTTTACAATGGGATGAATCTAGAGTTGCAATACCCTCCATTGACTCCCTACTCATCAATGGAGCATATTGCAACTCTAGATTCATCCCATTATAAAACAAATCTAATCAGATTGCAGCTCACAACATTAGACTGTGAGAATCCAGGATAGGGGGGACTCCCTAAACGGGGGTCTGTGCTGTGGGGTGCTCCCCCAGAAACCTTTTTAACAGTGTAGCCTATAATTGTTCTGTTTTGTAAGATGTGGTAGGATAAACACGAACACCCCATAGAGTTATATAAGGGCAATTAACCCCCTGTAAATAAACTGGCATGCATCGCATGGTTCGTTTCGTTACCTTTCTTCAGAAAAGTGTTGAACTCCAGCAGTGCGGTGGTGTTGAGTTCTGTCTCTGAGGTGGACACGGTGGGAATGCGGATTGACTCTGAACAACAAATATTGAAAACGAAAAGCAATGCTTATTATGAATAATAAAGACTAAAGGGCAGAATAAACCCTGCGATAGTCAACGTATACGCCCCTTTTATTTGGGATGACAGCTTGAAGGCTGAATCCTACTCTGAAACTCTCGCCAAAAAGAACAGATGTTCAAGCTATCAACGCGTCCCACTGCTACGCGTTAATAGCTTGAAGATCTGTTCTTTTTTGGCAAGTGACATACACAAAGCCGGCCGGGGCGTACACTCATGCACTAGTGTTCTTGATTTGAAGTTTGAACAGGTTATTAACCTCATCTGACAGACTTTCTGCAGTACCTGTGGAATGCCTGGTTTCGATTCCGAATTAACCGGTGTGATTCCTGTGATCCGGTCTAAAGCCCGCCTACTGTATTTGCTCATTTAAACACGCATATACACTGTTTCCGTATCCGCTCTGGACCCAGACCGGACCAGCAATTTGCTAAGCGAACTGAGCGGCCCCGTCTGGAACAGGTCAATGAGTGCACATTATCGTTACGTTATCCACTTTATTGTATTCTACTGACTCAAAATAAAAATAACTAAAATCACCTTTAAAAAGAGCGATAAGTTCTTCTCTCTGGCGCTGGTTTATGTCTGCCGACAGATTGTTGGTCTTCTCCCATTGAGCGAGCTGAAGTCCAACATTTACATCCAGTGACAGTGTCCTGATAGTGATTATCATACACAACACCAGAATAATAAATAACAAGCTACAAACGACGATCTTTAAGAATCTACATAATTTAAATTTTGTTCCACGGTCTGTCATTTTGCGTTGTTGTTGTTGTTGATGGTGTGTTCAAGCAGCTGACAGACTTCTCTCTCGCTTCTCTCTCTCTCTCTACAGAACACAACAGCAGTAAAGCATGGAGCCTGGGTGTGAGGTTTTGTTACAGCGACACCTGCTGGCCTGAACGCAGCCAAACAACCTATGAACTCAGGCCTGTAGCTAATATTCTGCCAACTCCAGTTGTACAATTGTGGCCTTGTCAAGCTTGCTATGTCATCTGACTTTGTCCACAGTAGGAACATATTATTCACATGATTACACAACCTGACAAATTGTAATATTCCTTGTATTGAAACTCTTGGTGGTAGACTGGTAGTGTCTAGTCAGGAGCATAGCGGAGGCATGTTCTTGATGGTTTATATTGTAAAATCTCTCGAATTAGAGTAATAGAACCTGCACACTCAAATTCTCCAATTTTATTTATGTTTTCGAGCCTGGGCTCTTTAATCTTTATTAGGCGGCCTGCAGGTTCTATTCTTCCTAATCATAATCCTAAAACAGCATGGTACGTACACCAACAAGTATTTTCTATCAGCTTTTTTATAAACCAAACACACTGCACTCCTGGACTGCAGAGGCCAACATGTTCACATACTGTAGTGTACACCCGGTTAGTGTTACTGTCATCAGAGATTTGTGTCAAACCACTGCACCGCTGTGTCCCTGCTGAAGCCTACTTGATTTACTGTATTATGGGTCAGATAGCTACACTGTCTCTACAGTTGGGTGCCACCGATATTATCCCTTATCATTTGACCCATTTAGGCCTGACCTCAACATTTAAAAAAATCCTTCTAAATCCTCCAGTTTTCTGAAATAAATATTTTCACGACTTTTCAAAAATAGCAGACCTACAAGCTCGTAGCGCGCCACTCGGTGGCGCGCTATGAGCTTGTAGATCTGCTATTTTTCAATAGCTAAATTATAACATAATGTTTAAAACACCAAAAGGGGTTCCCGCCCAAAATGGGTTAACTGTCCTTTTGCGCAGATCACGCAAACCTCAGCAAAAAGAAAAGGACAATATCGATGGCCTCCAACTCTATGTGGATATGGAGATCGACATGATGATGATGTTTAGGCTACTTTGTGACAGCTTCAACTTGTCTTTCATACAACGCATCAAAAGTCTGGTTTAGATGGGTTTCCATATCTGGAAAAAGATCTAACTATTTGAATGAAAGAATCCCCTCCAAATAAATTCATTTGAATACCACTCTCGTATTGCCATTGGAAATTGACAATTTAAAGGGAACTAGGAAGGTGCACAAATCTCCACCAGCATGCCTCATCAAAAACATAATCTCTCCCAGGTTGGCAGATTATATTTACATTGTAATACAGCAAGGGTTGCTGAATGTCAAACTAAGTCTATTCCCCCTCTCTTGTCTTTATTCTCTGCCTGCCTCTATCTCTACTTTCTATGGTTATGTCTATTATCTACTGTAGGCATGCATGTTATGTTTATGCCTATGTCTATATATGGTTATGCCTATGTCTATATGGTTATGCCTATGTCTATATATGGTTATGCCTATGTCTATATATGGTTATGCCTATGTCTATATATGGTTACTTATGTCTATGTCTATTGTCTATATAAGGTTAGGTTTATTGATTATATTTGGTTTAGTTTGTGAGATTAGCACACAGAACAGAGATGGCTACACAAAAAGAGTTCAGATCACGGTCAAGGCCTGGGAGCTCTGCTGGTGAAAATCCAGGCTCTCCTATCAAGCAGATCCAGATCGAAGGACTAGTGGTGCTGAAGATCATCAAACACCAAGAGATGCAGTGTGGTGAGGAGATCCAGGGTGTCTTGCTAGGCCTGGTGGTGGATGACTGCCTTGAGATCACCAACTGTTTCCCTACCCCCCCAAGTTCCCAACCCCAGGGGGATGATGCAGACTTTGATGCAAAACAATACCAGATGGGGTTTATGCAGTCTCTACGCCACGTCAACATAGACCATCTGCATGTGGGCTGGTACCAGTCCACCCATTATGGCTCCTACATCAGCCGGGCACTGGTCCAAACCCAGTTCCACTACCAGCACAAGATTGAGGAGTCTGTAGTGCTCATCTATGACCCTATAAAGACTGCCCAGGGTTCCCTGTCCCTTAAGGCCTACAGACTGACCCCTAGACTTATGGAGATCTGGCAGAGTATAAAGAAGGACTTTACACTGGATGGCTTTAAGAAGGCCAACATTGGATTTGAGCACATGTTCGAAGAGGTTCCCATCGTGGTCAAGAACTCCCATCTTATCAACGTGCTCATGTGGGAGCTGGAGGAGAAGTCAATGGTGGCTGCTGACAAGAACGAGGTGCTCACCCTCTCCAGCAGTAACCACATGGAGAAGAGTCTGCAGCTACTGATGGACAAAGTTGATGACATGAACCAGGATATCATCAAATACAACTCCGCAATCCGCAATCATAGCAAGCAACAGCACCTCCTCCAGAAACGGCAGCAAGAGAATGCCCAGAGGAATATCAGAGGAGAGCCCCTACTGCCCGAAGAGGACATCGCCCAGACGTTTAAGTCTGCTCAGCCCCCACCACGCATGGACACTCTGGTCATTGCTGGGCAAATAAACAATTACTGCGAGAACGTGAAGGAAATCACCTCCCAGAACCTTGGGAAGTTGTTTATGGCAGAGGCTCTTCAAGGCCACAACAGCAGTTAAGAGGACGACAGAGATGATGGAAGTCCTCCTCAGCCCACGATGAAGTGCTTTTGTTTTAAGTTTAGGGGGCACTATTATCATACATCACATTCCGTGCTTAACCAATCAAATAATAACATTCCGTTCTCAAACGGACATACACACAAAGCTGTGCATAGGAGGCGCTAGAGCCTTTCAAAAAAATAGTTGAAATGATTAGGTCACTCAGTGGTAGGCAGGTTTCGGAACTGTCCACAGCCCTCTGAGACACAGCTCGAGTAGAAAGAAATGGTCGGTATTCCATCTTATGAGCACTACTGACGGACCTTTTATATAAGATAAGGCTTTAAACGACAGGCCTGAGTGTGTTCTGCTGTTTGTAATTTTCTGTTACGGCTGTTGTACTACGCTAACTACGGTGTGCTGCATTATTGTTGTCTAACAAATGGTGCTGTGAAAGGAATAATCCCCTTTTAATTTCAAAGACCCCCTTAATGTCTCTGGGACACCAATCTACATTGTACAACCCTCAGTGTTAAGTTATTCAAGTCACAGTGTATAAAACATGCAGCAGCAGTTACATCTGAGGACGACGACCCGTTGGGTCGACCCGTCACCCAACAGAGACCACATCCACCCGAGACACTGCAGTCCAGATCCCCACGGCACAGTATGGTCGGTGCCACTGTCCAAGTGCCCTCTCCAGCCCTGCCTGACTGGAGAGGTAGCAGGGTGTGACCCGGTGAGACCATGATCATTCACCAAAATGGAGCTGGGTTTGTATTTGAGGGGGAAAGAGACCACTCCAACCGTCTGATTACAGATAACATACATAGGTGTCACAGCCATGTGCCATTTGTGAACATTGAATGAGGACTAAATGTGATGGCCTGTGTCATATATGGTTTATGGATCATAGTAATGTAATAAATGACTCTGCGTTGGAGATTTTGTAGGTCCCCTTTTACTGTTCGTCTCATCATCTCTACCCACTCTGGGGAAATCTAAATTCAACAGGACAAGCTCAGCAGAGTAGTGTTAGGGATGTCACCCCCAAAATGACTGTGTCTATCGTTTACTTACCCCATGGAGACTTGAATTCATCAATATTTGTTTGTCGGCTTTCCTATGCCAATAATTTGATGACCAGGCAGCAGTGGTTCCCTATGGATAAATGGTCTCCTTTGTGTCTATAGTCTCCATGGGGGAACCACAGCGGTTCATCAAATTATTGCTTATAGCCGCCGAGGAACCACAGGCCCAAAAGGAAGAGACTAACCTGTGATGTCATGACATACTTTTTATTTGTGTTTTTTCTATTAATTTGGTCAACACAATCAGTGCCGGAAGTCCTTCAAAATAGGAGCTCTGGGGTGCCGGAACAACATGGCCGCTTTTACTCGGAAACCCATGACCCGGAAACAATCCACTAAAAAAAAGTTCACTTTACATAGCTAGCTTACATTGCGATCGTTTATACAATATATGATCCAAAAAGCGTTCATATTTTGCGGGAGACGGGTGAGGAGCAGAAATGAAGCGCCAGTATATCGATCCGCCATTTTTGTATACCACACCATAGACCACCAATATAAGGCAAAATGTCATCATACATTAAGTAGCATGTGACATGTCAAATAAATAAACAGTATGTCATGACATCACAGGCCCTCTCAAATTTTGGGTGACTGGCTCCCCATCTATTAGGAATGTGACAACTTAAAAATATCCATTAATTCAAGTCTCCATGGGGAAAGTAATCTATAGAAGTGGTCCCTATAGAAGTGGTCCCTTATTGGCCAAGCTCTCCCACCAACATACGATTGGTTAGCAGATTTGCTCGTTTACATATGACGTGAACTTTACCTTCAATGTCAATGGTGTTTAATGTTTTGACATAGGATCACCCCTCAAAAATACATTATTTACACCCTGCCCCACACCTACAGAACTCCAAAATCATGGTCTTATGCTTAAATAAAACAATCCTACAGTATTATGAATCAACACTTTATTAAACAAATACAAAACATAAATACTGTAGATCACAAGCCAATTAAAAAAGAAAAGAAAAAAGAACCCGTAAGAAAAAAGCAGACTGGGTGCTTTGTGTGATTAATTCACCGTTTATCACCACAGAACTATTATTTGGTAATCCAATATTTGATGAACCTGTATGTATGAGGCATCAGCTATATGAATAGTTTTGATCCAAAACTGGTGGGGAAAAACCTTTTGCTCCCTTGTGTCACGCATCGAAATGAGTAGATGTACACGCAGGCATTACTCCTGGCCAGAGATAGGATTGGTCACGGACATGTCCTCCGATGACGTCAACAGCTGTTCCTCCTCGGACCCTTGACTCAAACTGTCCAGTAAGGACACAAGCGGGTTGTTGTCGTAGTTCACGTAGGTGTAAATGAGGATGAGGAGGCATGCCACGACGACAAAGACCAACATCCTGACCCAGATGGGCACGAGGCGACGTTCCAACTCCCGCCGCTCTGCCGTTGTTGGACTGACAGGGGTCAGAGTGGGGGTGACTGGGTATTTATATACAACAGGTCTCCCTGCAGCTCCCTTGATTGGCTTCCGGCGGGTGACACTGGGACATGACAAAATGACAACTTTGTATTATTGATCCATCCATCTGTGTTGTGCCTAATTTAACCACATGAACCCTATAGTTTACCTATTCTGGGCATGTTATAATAGGCAAACATTTGGCAGAGAATAAATAGACAATCTACAAGTTCACGTGTCACAAGTATCACATCGTCATCGTGTATTCCAGAGAAGAAAAAGGTTGTATATGAATGAATGAGAAAAGTACCTATTAAATACATTGTTCCATGAAAGTTGAACATTGATTTAATATACTTTGCAAAAAAAAGATTGATAATGAAACCCACAAACGATTTTAGGGTACTTACATGATGCCAGGTGGACTGCTGTATGAGTCAGTTGCATACATGATGCCAGGTGGACTGCTGTATGAGTCAGTTGCATACATGATGCCAGGTGGACTGCTGTATGAGTCAGTTGCAGTATCTGCCGACAGTTCAGTCACAGGCTCATCAACAGTCATAGGTTCCTCCGGAAGCTAGGACATGAATACAAATATTAATAAATGACCACACAGGATATAGAAGTAGTCACCGCCAATGTGCCACTGAACCAGGAGGTGCAGCCAGTCAGGTGAGAAATACTGAAATGTGACCCGTCTTCCTGTGTCGTAGAATCCATAAAGTTTAAGTAGAAAGTAAATAGTTGACTGAACAGGGAGTTACACTATTCCCTGATGTCACCCTGTCCCAAGTACCTGCACATTTCTCTGATTGCACCCTCTCACCCCATGTGGAGTAGCACGGTACAGTACAGGAGACGGAGACGGTGGACTGTGATACGATGACTCCTTCTGTTATTGGAGTGAAAAGTCATGTCACTCAGCTAGCATTCAGAGTAGTGAAAAGTTCTAGGTCTGTCCAATATTTGTCAAATAATCGATTAATCAGTTGGTTTGGTTTTAGACTTTTATGTGATTAGTCGTTTATGTTTTTTTGCTATGCCAAATTATCTCTTGAAAAGTAAGACAGCCCTGGAAAAGTTACAACGCTCAATAACCACTTGAACACTAGCATCCCTATTCTGGGCATGTCATAATAGATGACCATTGACCAAAAATAGGTGGACATTTGGTGAGAATAGCCCATGTACAACATGTCGCAATGTGACACTTTGCAGGCTAACTATTTTCATCAAAAAGATTTGTTGTAGAGGGACAAAATGAGGGGGCCAACAATAGACCCGGTCAATTAAGTATATAGGGTTTAAGAGGAGAAAAAAAGAACTTCCCTCCATCACCATCTCAGCGATACTGAAGCTCTGCGGGGTGCAAAAGGAACCAGCAGAGGGACCTGAGTCACTTGACCAGGATGGAACCTATGTATAGAGGTTAGTATTAATGACACAACAGCCGCCCTTTACAGTTGACAATTGAACTGTGAATATTATGAACCGTTGGTACCCCTTATACACCAGTGATTTTCGCTTAGGAGGGATGTAAATGCATTGGCAGTGCAGACATTGCCTTCATTGATTCTGCATGTTTAAAGATGGAGTGCCACAAATTTTTACCACCCTAAAACATGATCAGGTATTATTATAATATAAGGAGGAAGAACTTTTTCCAAAAAGTGTACAGTATTTGTTAAAATCATGCTTTTATGTGGACACGCCCACCAGTTCATTAAGTGTATGCCTGGTTTGCCTGGTGGGTGGTGATGGGTGGTGATCCACCTGAACTGAAGCCGCACCCACAGCTGTAGTTGTATGATAAAGGGGGCGGGGTTAGGGGAGGGGCTGATAGTGTGATGCCACTATTTTACTGTTTATTTCATTGGCCCGTTTAACTGTCAAGGGTTCAGCCTCCAGGAAGAAACCCTAAATACAAAGTTAATACACCATTGCACATAAAAACGACTCCAGTGTGTCTAATGAAGTACTGTCACCTCATAGACACATGAAAAACTGGAAAAATACAAAAATTGTGGCACTCCATCTTTAAGAATCTATACCTGTTTTAATGAGTTGACCGTGACAATACTGCTTAACTTCACCACCCAAACATTGCATTAGTGTTCCAGTGAGTCCAATGACAAACACAAGACAAATGTTGACAGTGATAAACCAACCTACAAATTTACATGGATTGTGTAGTTAAACATCAGTTAAGTGTGAGATTTAGAGGAGAGGTTCTAGGCTCAGCGTACCCCAGGCTCTATTGCTGAGGGCCGGTTTACAGAGGCTCTACTGAAACCACTGGCAATCTGTGAGAGGGGAGTCTGAATCCTCTGTGATGATGACTCCACAACATTCCCAGCATTCCTCTTGGCGCTGCCTTCCCTGTGTTCTGGGGGTATACTAAAGCGCTAGAGCAGGCCAGTGGACATCCAACCAAAATACAAAAACATCCGTTTTCATTTTTATCTGAAAAGTCAATAATTTTGGTAAAACAATGAGATGGGAATTATTTTAAGATTTACCAGTCTTGATGAGTGCGAAAAGCACCCATGGAAAACAAAGCCAGTATTTTGAGAACGAGACTCTGCCTATGAAAAGTGAAAATAGTTTAAACACACAGGGAGGTTGGTAGCACAACGCCATAGCAGCTAATGCCATTTTTGAAACGGCTGAATCCTCATACAGTATAATCCAAATCTTCTGATGGTAAACATACACTGCGAAAAGACCGCGTACATATGTACAGACATTATGTGCCAGTATATCTTATCTGGAGCCACTCAATTCTGAATATTTTAGCAAACAATTGGCTGTAGTGAAGATTTGAATTATATAATGGTGGAAACATGGATAACATGGAGTTATCGTTTTATGTTTTTTCAATAAACGCTAGGGAATGTACCAGAGCTTTTAATAATCAATGTTAACTGTAATTCATTATCGTTACAGGCTAAACCTAAAGTTTGTCATGCGTACGTCAGGCGTACTGATACCAATTAGCAAATTTCGTAGTAACTTTTCAAAATGTTAAATTAACTATATCTACTTATATCTACTTTAAAGACTTGTATTTTCCACTATTTCAACATGAATGATCAATGATGTTTAAAATGTACATTGAGATCTACTAATGTGTACACGCCACTGTACACAGCGGAAATCTATGCAAATGGTTAGAATCGGAGTTACAACTTATGACCACTAAGTGGTACTGCAGGCAATAATTCTGACAAAGTCACCAGTGACCTAAAAAATAAAGGATCACAATACAAAGCTTATTGACAGTGATAAAGACACAGAACGGATAAATTACTTGGCAAAATTAAAAGCTTGTCAGCAAAAGATGACATTATGATATAACTCACCGGGTTCTCTGACTGGTTCAAGGAGGAATCTGGTTCTTGTACCGCTTGTTCGGCAACTTTAATACAATTACAGACACAAATACAAAAGGGTTCATATTAAATTATATAAGATTTTATACTTTTACAAAAGTAGTGAAAATAGCCAATCTATGCCATGCATTGTGAGCTTGTAGATCATCAATTATCACTACATTTGAAAAAAAATGATTTGAAATGTTTAAGTTCTTGCTTATAAAAGGCATGCTCAAAATAGGGACAAGTTTAAAGTGGTTAAGTCTGTGGGTTTAAACTAGGGATGTCCCGATACAATTTTTTCGCTTCCGATCCGATCCCAATACCTCAATTTCTGTGTTAGCCGATACCGATACCAAATACCGACACCAGTGTCGTGATCTTATGTTGTGTTTATAGCTATCAAATGTGCACTTGCCGTTTGGGCAACTCCAAAGCAAACTCCACATGTCCCAACATTTTATTTACCTGCCATAGTGTCAACCCCTTACCCCTGTGTCGGATTGGTGGTTAGACTGGCGTATTCACCGATACCGATATGACAAATAAGGGCCGATCCGATACTTTTCCCGATACCGATACAGTATCGGGACATCTCTAGTTTAAACCAATGAAACGTATTAAGCACTTGCGACTAAATGGCCCATGGGATCCAATGAACATTGAACAAGCCAATTTGTTGAAAAGTAAAGTGTTAGCTATGCAAGGTTTCTACCCAAAAGCAACAATATGCTGAGAGAGAGAGCGAGTGTGTGTGTGTGTGTATGCACGCATGCGTACATATAAATGCTCACACTTTTACTATAGCCGGGGAGCCAGCCACCCAAAATTGGACAGGGCCTGTGATGTCATGCCGTACTTTTTATGTCTTCTTGAGTGGTGCAACCACTCCAAGGAATGTCCCCATGTCCGTCCCTATGTTTAGAGTACCAATAGGGGGCGGTGTTGCACCACGCACCACTCACTTCAGACTAGTCTGATTTTTTGACATGTCACATGACTTTTGTTTTTTGACATGTCACATGACTCACATGCTACTTGAAGCATGATGAAATTTGGAAAATGTTGCCTCATATTGCTTGTCTATGGTGTGGTATACAAAAATGGCCATAACTTTCTTTCGCAATGTTTCCGGCAGAGCAGACCTCTCATTCTGTGGACCTTAATGACCAAATGAAAGAAAAACACAAATAAAAAGTATGGCATGACATCACAGGTTAATCCTTAACCGTTGAGTTTTTGGGCCTGTGGCTCCCCGGCTACTAGGACACAAGGCCAACAGACAACATTTCTACTTGGACATACTCGAGTCCTCCTCCTGTGCGTTGGCCGCTTCCCCATTTTCCACCTCTTCCCTGTTTTGCACGTCTTCCACCTCTTCTTCTTCGCTGTCGGAGTACAGCGTAGCATCAGCGGTGCCGTTCAAGCTGGGCTGGACGTCAGCTTGAAGGACCTTTATCAGTCGCCTCTCGTACAGGGCTCTGGTGGTGGCTAGCACAGACAAAGTGCCCTCAGTCAGCATACTTCACTCATCACTGATGGCTTTTTTCCTTCCTTTTTTTACAATTTTTTTCACAAATGTTGGAAGAAAGAATGGTGAAATTAGCCAATCTACAAGCTCACAGTGCAACATATTGTGTTGTCAGCTTGTAGATTGGCTATTTATACCATTTCGGAGATAGGTCATAAATGTGTTTTTCTAAGTTTGGGTCCCAGTAAAAACAAATCTTTTGGGTCTCGAGTTGAAAAAGTTGGAACCTTTAGCATTGATATTTAGACCAACACTGAGCAATCTCACCAGTAATGGGTCCAATGTTAACCCCACATTTGAGCAGCGCTGCCCTGAGCTCATCATCCGTCAGTCCACTGGGATCCAGCATCTCCGAATCCCCCGAGTGCTTCGTCTCTTCCTGAAAAAACAAACAGTGTTAGCATGCATTATATAAAAGTTATTTACGTGTATAAAGGGCCATTCACAGTTCCATACCAAGCACTATAACTTGAACTTTATAGTTGTACAGTGGTCTCTAGTTCTCTAACTTTTTTTTAAACCATCTCTATCGTCATCGTGCTTGGTGTGGATAGCCCATAAGTACATTGTTCAGGGTCAGGGTGGGTGGTGATCTGGTATTGGTGATGGATGATTTAAGCAGTCACACGTGATCCGAGTCAAAATAATTAAGACCCGACGCTAATCGATTCACACAGGATAAATCAACCACCTGCGGCACGCCGTCAGGCTGGCTCAACAGCCTAGGTGCACACACGGGTGTGATTTTAAGTGGTACAACCACTTCATAAAGGGAGCCATGTGTGTCTGTCCCTGGCTGTGGGGGACAAGGCAGCTAGCCGGAACCGGCCGGGCCCCTGGGCGCGTTCCTCCGGAGTTGCACCACTTACACGGAGTTGCACCACTTACTTCACACGGGTGTGATTTTACATCAATAGAGACACAGGGACTAAAAATGTGACACCCCCAAAACCCAACGAAATGGAGGAGTGCCATATCCCAACAACTTAGTGAATTCTCCAGGTTAGTATTAATAATTAGTCTTGCAATATGCTGTTGGGATAATTTTCCACAAATAAAATAGTCTAAAATGAAAGACAAATGTATCTAGGTATTGAAAACCTCAAGAGATACGATGACGTATATACCATGCGAACACTTTAACTTGATACGAAGCTATCAGTTGACACACCAATGGGGTATATTATAGTTAGTACATTGTGGGTTGTATATTGAGATGGCAGTTACGTGACATTAAAAAGGACAAATCAAACAAATGGGACACTTTATTAGAACACAAAATAAATCACTACAGCCTCAGTAATCAAGCAGTGAAATTAGGGCATTTTATGCCTCTCATAGGGATTGCATTGACAGCTGCAGTACAGTTCTAACGGACCAGAAGTGGGGCCGCTGTCTCATTTGGGGGCGTGAAATTTGTAGTCCCTGTGTGTCTCTATGCCTGCGACAGCCCAGACCCAGAGCCACCTTGGTTTGTGTCAGTGCGTCACCCTTAGCTGTGGGAAGATGTCTCGGACAAGTGTGTGTGCACTCTCACATGCACACCGTTTAAATCACTTTGATCATTTTGTTCCTTTAGCTGATCCACAACACATTTGTTGCAGTTTTCCTGAGCAATATACAGTACACTGCTCACAAAAACTATCATAACATTGAGGGATCAAAAAATAAATACTGTAGGCCTATATCACGGAGACTGTAATATGCAGAATTCCAGGCCGTGAAATGTTTATTCTTTTTCAAAGTATCAAAATAGCAAGCAGAAAGTAACTGGTGACTCAGCTCTGCCTCCTGACACAAATAAATGAAATGTGGCAGGTGTTAAGACAGAGCTTGCAGTGAGGCAGGCAAGGCAACCCCTCGCTACAAAAATGTCCCTCACTGAAATCTATACCAACTGGTGGCAGCCAGTCAGTGTGAAGTGACCCAGATTGCACTGCCCCCATAGGACCCCCCACCACCCCTCCCACCACGCCCCCCGCCTCCCCCCACTGCTGTCCAACAGGCAGTCTTTACAGCTGCTGACCTTGCAGGGTATCAGTTCAAATGCATTCATTCACATTCACACAACAGTTGCCAGAACATCAACCTGGACAGCTTGCTCAGTTAAGAGGGGCATGCAACCAGTCTGATTTTGTTTGTTTTCCTGATTTTGAAGTTTGTTTTCAAATTCAGGTTAAACACTACAGAATGGTAATAAATAAATACATGCCAGACTATTAAATAGCTATTAGCAACGCATCATGCAGCTAATCAAATACATGTATGTGCATGCAGACTCAGAGGCAAAAGGTGTGCTGGTCAATGTCAAATCAAACAGCCATTAATCTTATTAACTGCAGATGGGTAGCCCCTCTCGGGACCCCCGGTTGAGCTCTTTTCATCGTTCACCCGTAGGGTCCCTCCCCATCGGTCCCAAGCTATATGGGATGCAGACGGACTTACCGTCAAAAACGTCCTTTCTGCGCTGTGTGAGTAGTCGTGATGGGTGTCAAAAGAAGCATATAGGAGCTATAGGAGACAACGGAAACCTCAATGAATTTTCCTTTGGCGCAGAAGCCGTTAAGTATTTTTTTTTTATACGGTCTTTGTTTGACCGTTTTGGCAGCTCTGAAATTCTCTCTTCCTTCCTTCCTTGACTTCCTTATTGACATCCTATTGTACCGCCTCCAGCGCCGGAACTGGCTAGCTGCGACAGAGCAGATCAGAGGCAGGAACGTAGGGACGCGCAGCTAGCCAACCTGGCACTGGAGGCGGTACAATGGGATGTCAAGGAAGGAAGGAAGAGAGAATTTCAGAGCTGCCAAAACGGTCAAACAAAGATTAAAAATACTTAACGGCTTCTGCGCCAAAGGAAAATTCGTTGAGGTTTCCGTTGTCTCCTATAGCTCCTATATGCTTCTTTTGACACATATCACGACTACTCACACAGCGCAGAAAGGATGTTTTCGATGGTAAGTCCGTCTGCATCCCATATAGCTTGGGACCGATGGGGAGGGACCCTACGGGTGAACGATGAAAAGAGCTCAACCGGGGGTCCCGAGAGGGGCTAGCAGATGGGTTGCATTACACAAGTTGTACTGTAATGGCTGACTACATGTTTTCTGCTGTAGTAGTTTAACCTGAAACGAAGTTTATTGTGCAATATTCCTGTCATTATCCACTTTCACCCTGTTATCAGTTTGACCAGGTCATTGTCACAGACAAATGTGTTAAAAGTTTAATAAATAGCATGAATAAGTGAACATTTATGTAGGATATTGAATTGCGAAGTGCCAGGGTAGGTGGTCTAGATTAGATTAGTGTGTGTGTGTGTGTGTGTGTGTGTGTGTGTGTGTGTGTGTGTGTGTGTACTTGAAGTATTTATTAACAGTTTGCAGAATTACAGTACATTTCAAGCACAACTCAATACAAAAACTGTTAACAGTGAGTGGACGATCCAATAAAGCACTACACTTGTTTACAAGAGGGTCCACCTTGTTCAATTCATCATAACATTTAGAGACGTACAAATCAAGGGATTCGCATGTGTCTTAATGACTGTTGGTAGGGCGTTCCACATTTTGGTGGTATAGGAGCGAAAATAATTTAGTCCCTTGTTTGTGCCGAATCTGGGATCACCATCTTGCGGAATAAACAAATCCAGCGTTGCACCAATCGTTGAAACTGACGGCTAAACTCACGGTGACATCATCCGTTGCCAGCAGGTCCTCCTCGTCGCTGGAAAAATCGGCTGCACTTTTGTGATCAATGTGTTTCAAATGCAGCTCCACATAGACCTGCTTATTGCTCTCCTCAGCTGGCAACGCGACGTTGTGCGCGACCAAGTCTGACTTCAGTTTAGACTTTGAAAACTGGCTGGGATCCTCCACAAACACCGGCATGATGACGACCGAGTCCGACCACGAAATAATGCAAAGTATCCGTCCCGAAATTACCTCAAAGCTCAAGCTGCAATTAAACAGCGTTCAAATATCCGAAAAAAACACGTGCTGACTGTCAACTACAATAACTAGCCTTGTCTGTCACACACACACAACTCTGAGCGGAGATTGAGAACAGCTGCTTCCACTAACAATCGCCATGCGCGCTTGCGTGCGCGTACACCGTGTGTGTGCTGCGTTCACGACAAATCGGGAATGACAGTACGTCAAAATAATATTGTCCAATTTGTCCTCCTATGTGAAACCTAGCTGGGTTGGAAGATAAGGGGGAGAGGTAGGCATAATACAAAAATAAATTCTCAACACATGTTGAATCAAATCATTATGCACCTTACCTGAAATGAAATGAAATGAAATCTATATTTACCCAGGGTATCTGGGCTAAGCTCAAGAACTTGACTGTTGTCAGTAGCCTACAGTACTATGGGTGCCATGTTAAACAATTCAAATAAACAATTCCAAATTCAACTAAGATACTATTTTGATATGTAGGCAAGTTGAAGTGCCTAGCTTTGATAGTTGCAGCAATGCTAATTTAAATGAGTTGGGTTAGGAGGATGGCATGGCATCCACCATTTACATGTTGTTAATTTTTAATAATAAAACAGATGGGGGAAAGAAACACATGTAAACTATGATGCATTGTTAACATAGTAGCTTATTTGATAACAGCAGCATTACCGTCCAACAAACGTGTCTTTCATCAGGCCAGGTGGAACTTTGTGTTCATCGCTGCGTTTTTGACTTGTTGTAGCGCAGCTGTTCGCACGCGTACCAGTGATTGAAGAAGATGCACATTTTGTTTGAAGCTGCGCCACCTGGTGGAGCGTACAGGAGTTGCAGCATTCTTCCATGTCCTGCAGATGCTTGGACTCACACCACAACCAGTGATGCAAAGGGTAGGCCTGTACACACAAAGAAAGAAACAATAAAGCACGCACATCCACTAACTAAAACGCCAGGTGCTGGGCAGAGGTAAATAATGGAAAAGAAAATAAGGTCTGTCTGCAGACTGGACTGAGCTCCAAAGCTTAAATATTTATTCTTTACACCAGTGGTTTTCAACCCTTTTCATGTCAAGGCCCATTATTTATTCTGCATTCGAGCCACGGACCACCATTTGATGAAATGTTGCCTCTCGGACCCAAAATGTAGAATATTTTGGTTGGTTAAGAAGATTTTGTCCACAATTCAATGCTGTATTGATGTGGTACCATTAGGAGAGAGAACGGGCAAACAGTAATTTAACTTGTTAACTTGTGTGAGAGAGAGAGAAAAATGAAACCAAATGGACCCGTATGCATGAGTCCATTTGGTTTCATTTTACATTCAAGTTAAGATCTATACAGGCTTCCATTTGGTTACCAACTCTCCATAATTTAGCTGGGGACCACCTGGAACACCCCCAAGGACCACTGGTGGTCCCGGACCACTGGTTGAATACTACTGTTTTTCACCAAAGTGGACATGACGTTTCAGACCGGTCTGATGAAGAGCCGTGAGGCTCGAAACGTCATGTCCACTTTAAAATACAAGAATAAAAAGCTTTGGAGCTCAGTCCAGTGTGCGGACCTTATTTTCTTTTCTGTACACACACACACACACACACACATACACACACACACACACACACACACACACACACACACACACACACACACACACACACACACACACACACACACCAGTGAATTCATAAGTCTCTGCTGTTGGGAAGAAACCACTTAACTCCAAAATGTTCATTTTTCAGGAAACAAAATATATATATATATATCTTTCAAGAAATGAAGAAAACTCAAGTTGGTGTTGTGACTTTATATAGTGTCAATTACGTCCATGAGAGGGGGAGAGGTGGTGGAGTTAGCTGTTTTAGCAGACAGTTTGAGGGTCCAATGGAGTCATTAGGGTTTTTTCCCCACGCCGTTTTTACTACTTTTCATTGGTTCAATTCAATATTTTCGAAACAACACACAGACCTAAAGTGTGTTCAATAGCACTGATTTATGCAAAAAAACTCAAATTTAGTTAGGTGTCTGTGTAACAGACAAATGCCAAAAATGTGACTTGACTAGATTGAGAAAAGTTCTGGTGTTTGCTGTTCGGACTGATATGAAAGAGACTGGTGCATGCCGGATGGTTGGATTTGTTTGCCTTGTAACAGCTTCTTATGACGGACGGGATCTAACAAGGAACCAGGTTTTAGATGGCCTATTTTATTTACTACAACAAGTCTGTCTGTATAAATATAATATTGATGGGGTGGTTTAGTACCTGCATGTTACTAAACTGTTATCGCGGTCACTCATGAGTGAACGATTAAATGACTCATTAGGGAGAGTTGTAATTGAAACAGTGTTGTGTATAGTTCAACACTGCTACAGGGCAACATAATTATAATCATTGTTTGAAGCTGAAGGTTGTTACATTTTACATTTGACTACATGCTTCAGTCATCCTTTACTTAGACAACTTTTGTATATAACAAAGGATTCTCACTTTAGCTATTATGGAGCAGCACACTAGAAAAAGTGCCTGTTACCATACCTATGTCACTATGTGTAATTACTTTCAATAGAAAAAACATTGGTACCCAACTTCAGAGACATATTGTACAACTATGTACAAAAATGTCTTCTTCATGCTATGTTTAAGGTATCCATAGCCCTTGAATGGCTGTGATGTTACATACATTTCATGTTTTTGGAATACATGGAATTTACATAGGCCTAAGGCAGCTGTCCCCAAACCTTTTTGGCCGTGCACCACCTGTTACCTCCTGACCTAGTTGACGCACCCCCCAATACAGTCTCGTTGTATTTGACCGATTTTTTTTTTTTTAAATATGATTATGGCAAATTATCACAGAATGTCACTGCACTGAGAGACATCCTGTTGCAGTATACTCCCGCAGCTACTCTATACATCTCCTTACAACAGTGTTTTACCTGAGTTTGCCGTGTGTGTTAAATAACAACATAAAACCGCCATTACCCGTTTCATGTCACGCACCACCTAGAGGGTGTGACATGTTTGGGAACACCTGGGCTAAGGTATCCAGTGGTCACTTTTCCATTTGGGCCATTCAAAATGTTGATGTCCTGTATTGACGACAAGGGAAATTCATTTTCCTGCTCTGATCAGTATTGACAGACAGACAAACTAAATATCTCAGAACTTCTAGATGGTTGCTATAGAAGTTGCTTCCACTTCTTATCTCAAAATCTAGTCAGCTGTTTGCTATGAAATGTCCTACTCCTACCTGACAGCAGAGTCTACATGTCTCAATTAGTGATGGGAGATTAATCGGCAAACACATCGGTATCGGCCGATTTTAGTTGTTTTTAGATTAATCGGCATCGGTAATCAATCAGCCGATTAATTAATCAGTCCGATTAATCGGTCTTACAGACAAAGAAGCCCAAAGTAACAGCTTGAACAGATCTACAACCTCACAATATTAAATATAAAGGTATTTAAGTTAAATCTGACTTGCCTATACCCTGCAGTGCGCTGTTACATGTATTCTTCAGAATGGACAAAATAGCAATTAATTATATCGGATATCGATATGGGCCAAAATGTCTCATCGGCACATCCCTAGTCTCAATGGAAGATTAGGGAGACCAACTACTGCAGATGTTCCATTAGTATGGTATTAACCATTGAAACCATATATATTTAGTTGACCATGGTCCCTCTGTACCAAATCTCGAAATTGGTACAAAAGTCTACAAGGCAGTGTGAGCTTGAATATAGACGTGTTTATGTTTAAGTCTGTTTTCGACCAGTGTTCACCCCAGAATAGGGACGCTGGTTCATTATGGTTTAGCCTATTCTGCCATACAGCTTGTTCATTCAAATCAAATACGTCCTGGATTGTAACTTTAATTGACTTTCATAATTTCTGAGTGTGCATATCGTTTTAATTTCAACAAACTTTTAGTCCAGTCACCTACTGTAAATTGCTGTTGAGAAAATGCCATTGTTTAGTTGTTTATTGACTGTAATTAAAATGACTTTACCCTGGAGGAAATGACAGCTGGTTGTCACCTTGTCGGGGGGCGGGGGGATTAGTGCATGTTGGCCCAACATTGACAGCAAACTCTCAACAGTGACAGAAAGTAGGGTAATTAACACTAGAGAGAATGACATTATACCTTTTGTTTTGTTTTTTCTTTCAGCCTTTGGGTGTTGTTTTCCCCAGCATCATTACCAGGGGTTTAGCAGCTACATTTTTTTACCCTTCCAGAGTTAAATTAACACTTTTGCTGTGCAGCAGCCAAATTAAAACACAACACCACTGCACTGTGAATAAATAAACAAAAACAATTCATCAGCAAAGCAGGGCAATTAAATGCCACACTGTCAGTCAGTCCTACCAACTATTCATCTAAAGAAATTGTTTCATATCCAATACTCATACTAGCTGGTATTAGTAATTGATGTATGGGTGTAACAGTTATTTGAACTAATCGATTGAATCGATTATGAAAGCTAATGGATTTTAATAAAATAATCGATGTTATGGGGAAAAGTAATTATTTAAAAAGATTATGAATATAGCCGATCTACAAGACAATAGATTGTCTATGTTCACTATTTTAGAGTGTGTTTAGTAATAATATTAACATCTTGAAACCTAGCATATTCCTGAGTGAAAGTAGCAGATCTAAGATGCGTAGATCGGCTATTTTCAGCAAAGAGCCCTGGGAGACTCAGGTCAAACAAAGTTTAGGATTTTTTAGGATTTTAAATGGTTAACTGTTTATTTTAGAAGTGGTATAGATTATCATACAAGTTGATACAACTATTAGGAAATAACCTCATCTCAACTCTAACCTCGTCTCGCAGTTACTGAAATATATTTCCGCTGCAGTATGTCTGAGTGCTTTCACCTGGCAGGCATTTTCCAGGGCCGTTTAGGCAGTTAATCAGTGTTGGGTCTCAATGGGAAATGAACTGCAGTAGCTTTTGTACAATTTCATTGTGTAGTATTTTACACATTCAATTGAAGTAACACACACACACACACACACACACACTTTCAACACACATTGTGTTGAATGTGCAGGGCAAGAATAACTGTTACTAAAGATTAATCCTATGTGAAGTGAACCTCGGTGAGACATTGGTGAACATTGGTGAAAACAACATGCAACATTAGGTTAGGGACAGATTGATCCACGCTAAATACAAAAAGGGTTCCAGAGATCAAATATGTTTTCTTCAGATCTAGATTAAATAGCGTGCCGACAGTGTGTCCAATGGTTGATGATCGTCCACTCTGCACCCAATGGCTTTAGACCCTACGTGACATGTTAGACAGAAATCACATAGGAATAGAAAGCCATAGGACACAGTTGTGGGATAACAAGCACAAACAGTAGCAAATTGATAAGCACAAAACTAAGCCACAAATATGCAGTCAAAACGTTAATACAGCTTGAGAATAGAGAGCAAGAACAGTAACAGAAATAGCAGAATTTGAACTGAAGCCACTTGAACTGAAGCCACTTGAACTGAAGCCACATCCACAGCTGTTGACAGCCTATGATAAAAAGGGGAGGGGCTGATTTTAGTGTGTCGCTAAAGCGGTATGTATTTTCGATTGGGCCTTTTGACTCGAAGGCTTTCAGCTTTCAAAAAGAAATAAAAAATAAACATGGTAGACCAAGCCCCCAGAAGGACTGGCCAACATTGAAGTGCTCGGCCCTACTGGTCAGAGCTGGGATTGCAGGCAGGCCCGTGCATTTAGCACGAGGGAACCCCATGCAGGTTTGGACACCACATTTTGGTGTCCACTCCAAATAGAAAAAATGCTGAAGTGTAGAGCGTTCTTCCAGGTGTTTCAAAACGCCACTGAGCAACTTCCATCGAAATGAATAGCAGGGACAGCCCCACGGCTGTCCGCCCTCTATCCTTTATAACTCTATGGGGTAGACATATCTGCATATTATAACCACACCCAGAAGTAATGTTAACTCCACATACAAAACAGAAAAAGTACAAAGATATGGCACCCCATCTTTAACACTAGCATGACTGAAGTAAAATGAGACACAAGTAGCATGTGCTTAAATTCATATTTAGAAAATGTTTCAGATGTCAAACATTTCTGAGATGATAGAATGGTGATGGATGATGATGGTCATGGAAGGGGAACATTCTGAAAGCTTCATGGGCAAAGATAATAAACTTCAAAACTTCAAAACGGTCAAAATGACCTGGCTGCCAGGGATGGCTTCAGGCCTGGAGTATAAATTAAGGCTAGGAAGTGATTAAATCCAGGAAAAGGCAACACTTTTGCCACATCATGACATTACAATATGCAAAATCCCACACGATATCTATTCTCATATCAAAATATTGATACATATCGATCGGTTGGCCCTAGCAGGGGAGAGGTAGCGGATTGTATTCACAGTTTAAAACTCCCATCTACATGAATAATTAACTAGAATACATGGTGGTGTTCATCTGAAACCTACACGGAGGGAATTAAATTATAGTATCTCATGTTTCCTGGGGGAATAAAAATCTATTTTTAACAGTACCACTACCAACTCAAACAGAATTAACAGAGCACTAATCTAATCTATCCACAAGCCATTCAATTCCCAAGGCTATTAAAATAATAATATTTGATTAAAATTGCAGCCTTAAATCAATATTTATGATGGGAAGGTACAGCATTAATCAAAGGGTTTTGTAATTTAATTCAAGGCGGGTTATGTAAACTCTGTCTTATGTATTCAGGGAAAGTCGTCTCCTTCTCTACAAAGGACTTCATTACTTTAGCCTTTTATTTAATTCATCTGGCTAAAAAAATCTCTCTAGAATCTGCTAATGAACAAAAATGTTTAGTAAGATGGATATGAGAGTAGTAATTGCAAACTTTCGATGCAGATTGTCTTACAGTATAATCAATCAACCATTCCAGACATGCTTACACATTTTTCATTACAGCAGTATTGGGCGCCATTCAATCAACACATTCTTAGTTTACATTAACCAAAGATATGATATTATCATATTATGAAGGATGGCTTCATTACAATCTGTTTCAGTATAATGTGTTCATTATATAGTTCATTCACATTCCTGTGGAACTGGAATGAGAACGGTCATTGGCCACTTGCCCAGATAATTTAGACACAGTAAATCCTCAGTGTTCACTTAACTCTGAAGAGAGTAGAAATAGAACCAAATGGACCCGTAAGTGTCCATTTGGTTCCATATGTGCACTCTTCAGAGTTAAATGCAGGCAGGGGTTCCCAACTTCCCATACCTTTTCAGCTGGAGACCCAAAAGAGAAATGTGGTGGTGCCTCCTGGGATCCAAATGTACATTTTTTTTTAAATAATTAATGTAGCTTAGTAGATCTGCTAGAGCTTATAGAACTGATATTTTCACTGTTCTTGGAATGTTTTATTATTATTATTTTGCCCCTCCAATGCATGGCTCTTGAAATGACATCATATGACAGCCAAGTCTATGACTTATATTGTTTGTTTATAGCACTTTTTAACAAAAAACGTTTGCTAGCCAAGTCTATGGATTTTAATGTTTGTTTCATGCCAACGTGAGACGCAATGTGGCCAATATAAATACATGTTGTGACTGGTTTTGTTTTTGAGGGTCGCCTATGTGCCCAGCTTCGTGTGTTTGTGTGTACCCCATAGCGATGATTTGATTGGCTGAGCACAGAATGTGATGTACAGTGATGTATGATAACAAGAGCGCCCCTCACTTCACACAAGTGTGATTTTTACAAATATAATACAATAAGACACTGCATTCATGTCTTGTGTAACGTATATAGTGGCAGTGAATCTGCGATGAATTAATGATCCCTGTGACGTTATGTGGCAGCCACAGTGGGCGCCCCTCACTTCACATGAGTGTGATTGTTTTTGTTTTTATTTACACAGTAATATTCTTGGGGGATTTCATGTTTTTAATGAAAAGTTAAACTGGATATTGACCAGCACACTGAGGATTTTAACCACTTAAACCCCAGGATCCATTATTCTCATTGAAAACCTTCGTGAGATCTACAATCTGAAAATGCCTAGATCTGCTATTTTCTGCAAAGATATTTAATGTATAGAGCGAACACAGAAAAGATACTAGCATAGAGCCCTGAGGGACTCCGCTCAACCATAGTGGTTAAGCAACCCAATCTCACCCAAACACGGTGAAATAACACGGATTGGCAATTCGGTACATTACAGATTACACTACTATAAAACCCCCAAATCCATATATATTACCCTGAAATCCTCCCCATAGACCGCGACGGAGGGGCGCCGTCTCAAGCCAACTTGAGCAACGAGAGCTCCAGGGGGTCCCCCCAGCTAAATGTGTTAATAGGCTACAGCATCACAATCATTTTAGCTACTTTATCCATTTATACATGGGTTATTCAAAAATAGCAGATATACAAGCTCACAGTGTGTCACTTCGTGCCGCACTGCGAACTTGTACATCTGTACATTTATTTTTTTAAATAGTGAAAGTGTTGTGAAAAATGTTAAATCATTTGTTTATTATTTTTAAACACAAATCTTCTCTTCTGGGGGTCCTTCGTATTTTCAGAAGGGGGTCCATGGCATGACAAATGTTGAGAACTGTGTAGAGATACTGTATACCATCGATACTGAACGCCGGCCCAAATCTGCCAAGCCAGATGCCTCCCTCCCCAGAAAACACAGTAGCCTTCACAAAAACATGAAAACAGCGAGATACTTGTGGACGTGGAGAGGAGGAGGACAGAGGAGGTAGTTGTTGACATTGTATGGAGTTCAGAGCTGAGGTATTTGAGACACAGAGGGGCCAGCAGGTATTTGTCACTCACTGTTTTGCTGCCTCCAACTCCCAACAACAAAAGCCCCATTGAGACGAACCTGACTTTTTTCCCCCCTCTCCCCCCCCCCCCCCCTCTCTCTCTCTCTCTCTCTACTAGCGCACAAAGCTTCCTGTAGTACTACGGCGACTCTGCACTACTGAGAGCATAATGTACACTCCACTTTGTATCCACCTGTTCCTAGCCGTAGAGTCAAAACAAGGAAGGTATTGTGAAAAAACTATTAAAGACACAACTTTGGTCATTACATCTACATTTATAACCATATATTTTCTCTTAACCACTTAACCCCATATAAATCATTGACTGGACTCTATACTTTGTCCAATTCGTTTTTTTCCTCTACACCAAAAATGAATTTTAGCCGAATGTTCACCCCAGATTAGGGACGCTATGGTTTATGTGGCACCTCTAGACTTTGTAAACTGTACTTGGGCCTCTTTTTTCTGTCAACAACACCAAATCTCTTAGCCAAAAATAGCCAATCTACAAGCTCACAACAACTTGTGAGCTTGTAGATGGGTTATTTTTGGCTAATGTTCAGAATATGGATGCTGGGGGTAAAGTTATTTGAAGCAGATGGAGCACTTGATTGGACGATAGATGCGTCGCCATCTTTATTGCAATTCCGTCATCGCTGAAATTACCTATCTCTGTTGGGAGTGACATTAATCTTACAGATTGCAGCTTTAAATGCTGGAAAGACTGGCAAAGGTCTGGCAATGATTTTAACGTTGTTAATTAAACTACCAATTAACGGCTCATGAATTAAATTAGCTGTCCCCTGTTGGCCTCATACACTGTACGGATAAACAGGAGTTCACACTTTCAAGTGGTGACAATGAATATGTTCTTAACTTGAATCGGAACAGAGTCATCTGAAGCACGTCACCAAACCCAACAGTAAAATCCCCGGCCCACCCCCACCCGCCCCCACCACCACCACCCCTGGTAAACTCTAAGACCGTAATGATAGGTCAATTTTACACTCAGAGTTAACCTCAGAACCTGTTCTGGTCATAATAGTCGAACATTCAACGAAAATAGGTATTTTGCGCCAAAGACATTTGGGGCCCTATTTTCGCCAGTGCCTTTCCCCTTATCTCTAAAATTCTTTGCCTTTTTGAGTGGTGCAACCACTCCTATATAGACAGCTATCTGGGTCTGTCCCTGGCTGGGTGGCTGAGTCTGTCCGAGCCATAGACTGTAAAAAAAAAAATAGGTCCGAGCACGAAAATAGCGTTATAGCATTTGTTCACCACCAAATGTCACTGTTGCACAGCCTAACACACTCACACGCACACACACACACACACACACACACACACACACACACACACACACACCCACACAACACACATTGTGTTGATTGTGCAGGGCAAGAATAACTGTTACTGAAGATTAATCCTATGTATGTGAAGTGAACCTCGGTGAGCCAGGGATGAGGGCTTGTACAGTACGTACAGCACAAGTACAAAAATGTTTTTTTCCAAAATAGTAAAAAGGGTAAAAAAAAGTTTAGGGGTAAGGGGTAAGGCACTGACGGAAATTTGGTGTGTGTGTGGGGGGGGGGGGGGGGGGGGAGTATAGACCCCTGAGGGGACCCTGGTCGGTCAAAGAAGTATGCACTGTTGTAGGGTTGAAGTGGTTAAATGGGCACTGAGGGTTTCACTGCGTGCTCTCATGCATGTCTCAGAATAAATGAGTAAAACCTCTAGCTGTGTCAGACTCGGGCCAGACGAGATGGTGAATCTCTGCCACAGGGAGGATTAGCTGTAATCCCAAACATCCTACACTCGCTCCCTCTCTACCGGGAGCCAATTTGAGCCCACAGTCGCTGGCCAGATGTTTCTATGGAAAGACAGACGTTGTTCGGATTAGCAAACGTCAGGTGTCTTTCTGTCTGTAGTTTTTTTAATTACCTTTTTATTTCTAAGTGCAAGCAGACTTCACCTGTAACCCCACCCCCAACACACACACACACACACACACACACACACACACACACACACACACACACACACACACACACACTACATTCAGAAAATCTCTCTTTCACACACACGCATACACACACACTGACGCAGGTGCACGCTCACACTTACGCGCACACACATGCACGCGTGCATACATCCCACACCCCTTTTACAATAACAATGCACAACAAAAATAACATTCCATAATTTGACAAAATACTTTCTTAAAGACTGTTGCCTAGATATTCTGATCTAATCACTGTGGTTCCTTATCTCTGTCTGACTGTACAGACGCCAGACACTGGAACAGTTTGTGTAACACATTAAAAACCTTAAAACAGCAGTGAAGCCCTCCTCTCTCTCTCTCTCTCTCTCTCTCTCTCTCTTCTCTCTCTCAAATATCTCTCTCTCTCTCTCCTCAGTGCACTTGCTAGTTCAAATAGTTTAAAGATTAACGGCTCTATGCATTTTAGTGACGGATGCATTCTCAAGGCTATAAACTGACACTTACCTCCCTGTAGCCCTCCTGTGTGCCCCCACTGGTGTGACTGTGGCATCCTGATACTGTATAGACAGAGAGAGACAATGGGGTAGTGGGTGGGAGGAGTTACTATATGAGCAGGAGGAAGACTGGAGAGATACAGAGGGAGAGGAAAGCCAGAATGAAAAGAGAGAGAGAGAGAGAGAGAGAGAGAGGCTCTGGGAGATCACTGTGCGCTCACAATGCAACGCTCAAATCACAAATCTGACGAGAAACGTTTCTTGAATGGCAATTCTTGAAACCCCCAGATGCGAGCCTCGATCCGTGCAGAAATCCCTCTCTTCACATGGGAAATGTAAGAGGAAAAACAAGGGCAGAGAGAGAGAATGGGTCCTGTTTTTTTCTTTTTTTTTTAAACAAGTCCCTTTCTTTGGCGTTCTTTGAATGAGTTCTTAAGATTCCAAGTTGGCAGAGTGCCCATGGGTCCTGGATGGAAGGGATAAAAGAGAGGGTGAAGTGGAAGGGGGGGCTGCTATTGTGTTGTGTTCCCTTCCATTCAAAAGTGGCTCTCTGGTTGATCTTTGCAGGCCGTTTGCTGAATATTCCAGTTGAGCCTAGTTCATCATCATAACCCAAAATTCACGACGAGGTGAAACCATTTTAAAAACCCAATTTATACTTTGTCTTATGATGACGGTGTTGCGGCATCGATCTCCAACCTCACAGATCTACAACCTCACAATTTGTCACGTCCGTGAGACACATTGTGAGCATGGAGATCTGCTATTTGAAACCTTTTGTTTTCCACATATTCTCTGCGGTTCCTGATTCTTTCATATCATATATTTCATTGTCCCACTTCAACTTCCCCTTTACATGTTGTTGGCAGTCTTGATGATTCAATGAAACAAGCATATTACACAACAAAATGCTGGAAGATTCCCATATCCCCATAAGAGACCCCGTTTTTTTTTTGTTTGTTTTGTTTTTAGTTTTTTTTCCTGAAGTCTTTTTTTTTTCTCGAGCGCCCGTTACTCGTTTCTTTGTCCTCCTAACAGTCCATTACTAGTGGGGGAAGAATGCTCGCTTCGCCTGGCGAATCTCGGATGAAGACAGCAGGTGCCGTTGCCCCCTCTCTCCGAGACACATTCAGTTTTCTACTCGTCTATCGTTTCCTCTGCTAATACCCCCCCCCCCCCTCCGTGTTCTGAGAGTGTTGGGTGGGGCGGGGTAGGATGGGTGCTTTAGTGAGGTGGGGGGAGAGAATGAGCTACTGTATAATGAAGCGGTCCAGAGAAAAGATACAGTTTGTTAAAAGATCTCGGTGAACGGAGTCACGCCGCGCCGACGGGGGGGATGAGTGATGAGGCCGTCGATGGTGTCACAGGGGGTGCGAGAGGATTAATGCTTAACTGTGTCTCCTTCTCTCCTCCACCAATATGCTCGCACACTCTCTCCTCACCACGGCTTGTGCTGCATCAGTGCCTCAAGAAGAGACCCCCACCCTCCTCCTCCTTCTTAAAACCCTCCCCTCTCTCCCCCACTCTCTCAATATCTCTCTTCCTCTCACTCTCCCACTCTCGCTCTCTCCCTCAAATAGACACAGAGCTCGCTTCATTACTATTCACCAGGTCTCACTGAGACACGCATCGCTGCTCTGCTCTCTACAATTGGGTGGGGTGGAGGGGAGGGATTGGGAAGGATTTGGGGGTGGAAAAAGGGAGTGATATCTCATAACAGAAAAGGAGAATAAATCACAATAGCGTTATCTCTGTCCAGATGTGTGTACAAACATACATCACCATGCAGATGTATGCATCAATAGTTTTGCGTCTGGCTCTGACAGGGCATGTACACACCAGGTGCATAATGCTGCTTTAATCCGCTACACAGCAGCCTATTAGCTATGCGTGGAAACAAATGGCATGTTTAAGGCTTTGTGTAAGGCTTTGCAGAGTTCAAATTAATTCACCACTCGCCTTTCATCAACCCCGACGAGGTCTTGTGCCCTAACACAGCACCATTCCAGTTATCAGTGCCCATATGCAGATAAATAATTTAATCCATGAAAAGGGATAAAATGGCTGATTTATATTCCTGTGTTTTCTCTTGCGTGAGTCATCTATAGTCTTGAGACGACTGATTCCACTGTGGAACTAATCTCCTGTTATCCTGTCCTTAATTTGACATTTTAATTTGCCATGCTTTTCCGAGTAATCATAACCAGTCCCGGGATGATAGAGAATCACTAGAAAAAGAGATTGAGCTATTGCCATCATTACTAAATAAAATAACATTACTTAATAATAACATTAACCACACCATCTCTATTCTGTGAGCGAACATTCAGCAAAGATACCAGATCTGCAAGCTCACAACAGATCGCAACACAACACATTGTGAGCTTGTAGATCTGCTAATTTTGACATCGAGATTTATTGTAGAGACAAAGTGTATAGACCCCTGGGTGACTCTGTTCAACGAAGTATTGAGTTTAAGTGGTTAATGAGTAATTTTCTCTACAGTTCAGACTCTTGTATAGTACCCTTCTGTGGTCCATCATGTAGAAATGTGTTGCTTGTCTTGTTTTGGCACATTGACCTGAGCTTTAAACATGAAATGATTTGCATGATGTAACATCTGCACTGAAGAACGATGTTCTCTTCTCAAGGCAGCGGGAGGAGGAATTCATTTCACTTCCACTGTGCTTGTTGTTGGGATGTTTCTGTTCAGCTGAAAATCTATGAATATCCAGTAGAGATTCTCTGGTAACACCCCGCTCCCTCCCACCGACATCTGAGGGCTTATGTTATACATTTGTAGAGAAACTACTGTCCAACGATAACATTGGAGTCATCTGCATGGTTTACATGTGGGCAGCATGGCTCCATGCTTAAGATTTCAAAGAAAATAAAAAATAGCATCAGGATTCCAGCAGTTAGATGTTTTAATTAATCTATTATAATGTAAATGGGGTATAATGTAGAATAGACTGTCTGATATGACCTTGATGAAGACCTTTTAGGTGGAAACGTTAGTCGTTTGTATACTAGCACCTAAATAAAAGGCTTAAAATGTCCGTGCTGCTCCAGTGTCCTCTCCTCCTTCTGCAGACTGTCTGATATGTTTGATTATGATATTTATTGATATTATAATATATATATTTTTTTGAGTGGTGCAAACCACTCCAACAACCAGCTTTGTTTGTATCCGTGTTTGTGTGTACCTGTACGTGGGGCCCAAAAGAATAAGCATGGTTACTATGGTCGCTGACATTACGTCAGACCACAGCTGATCAGGCTATATAAGACCTTGCACCACTCAGTTCACACGGGTGTGATTTATTTTAAGTATGTTAACCACATTAACCCTATAGTGCCCTATCCTAGACCTGTATTGATCCTGTGATGGGGGAAGTTCAGTTGTCATGCACATTACAGCAGTTATGAATATGAAATACACTATACGGGTATAGGGCACCCCCCCCCCCCCCCCCTAAAATCACCTATGAATACGGGTACGGAAAAAGTGATACAGCGAGGACTAACTTATATAGTAAGAGGGGGAAAAACGAGTCAAAAGTCTTTAATGCACAGGGATTATGAAAAAAATGGTGTACTAGAGAAATCTTGCATGGCCATCAGAACTTGGACTGCATGGAAAATGGTGTGGTGAAAGTGCTTATAACAGGTGTGTATATACAGTATGTGTGGTCAAAGTGCACCAGTCCACTGTATAAAAGTACAGTGGGTAGAACAGAACAGTAAGTCTACAGTGGATGATGAAAAATATGAAGAATGAAAAATATGAAGAATTGTAATCAAAGTATTGCTTGAAATTCATTTGAATAATTTGGAGATTTCTTATGTGTACGTGTGTGCGTGCGTGCGTGCGTGCGTGCGTGTCAAAACAACGAATAATTCCCCCTTAAAGCAACGAGCTGCAGACCCAGGCTCTGGGTGGGCATCTGCCTTCACTGTGTCAGGGGATAAAGAGAGCTGGAGAGAGACAGACAGACAGACAGAAATAGAGGGAGGGAAAGACAGAGAGAGAAAGCAATAGCAGCAACAATAGTAAAACTACGATGACAACAATAACAGGTATAATAGTAGGCTAAGTATAATAATAATGCAAGATAATAGAAAATGGTGTAATATAACATAGTAGAAATCCACAGTGGATCCTCGGCAGGAGGTCCAGAATCACACCCTCCTCGCTCTAATAATGATTCCAGACGACAGCATTCAGAGCGGGGTGTTAACAGTCCGCTGTTCATTTAGATGACAGAGTGAGAATTGGCTGACAGAAGCCATTACGGTCAGGAGGCTCCAGATGTGACTGTGTGGTGAGCCCTGAGAAACCCTGCATGAGAGGTTCTCATTGAAATGTCTGAACTTTAATCTCATCTCACAGAATGAGAATATTGGTGTCTGAAGATCATTCACGCTAACGATGAGTCTCTATAATGGCATTGAACAGCTGGATGGATGTTAGCGAGTCAGACAGCATGTTAAAAGTTGCTGCTGTATTTGCATGTGTAGCTCGTTGACTTTTAAGTGAGGATATTTCACTTTCAAACATGTTTGGGGCCATTTTAACATCTACTCTGGCTTTTGTGAATAACCCAGACTGACAGTTTGATTGCTTGATTCAGTATTTTGATATTATTTTTGACATAACTTTATTTCCATTTTCCCAAAAACTTTTAAAGTAATGAAAAAAGTAATTTAAAAAATCACACCCGTGTGAACTGAGTGGTGTAAGGTCTTATATAGCCGGTCTGACGTAATGAAATCATGTCTGACGTAATGAAATCACACCCGGGTGAACAGGGTGAACATAGCAACCATGCTCATTTTTTCTGCACAGACTAACAAAGCCAGTTGTAGGAGTGGTTTAAATCATGTCTGACATAATGAAATCACACCCGGATGAACAGGGTGAACATAGCAACCATGCTCATTTTTTCTGCACTAACAAAGCCAGTTGTAGGAGTGGTTTACACCACTCAAAAACAAGGCTCCCTCACATATTAGATGTTTTAAAGTAATCTAACACAGTAAAAATGGGGTTTGAAGTTACAATGGGTACTTTGTAGGGGGGCATGTATGATAAAATGGATATCAAATACTGAATCAAGCAACTTAAAAACTGTCTGGGTGAGTGCTAACAAAGATCTTGTAGATGTAGATGTTAAAATGACCCCAAACATGTTTGAAAGTGAAATATCCCTGCACACATTCGGGTCCCTATTCTGGTCATGTCATAATTGACCATATGCAGAGATTGCAGACCATCTTGAAAGCAAGGTGGTAAATAGATGCACTTTCCCATTGACAGCCCATACATCCAAACAGAATAGTCCTATCTGATTGTATTAAACAACTTTCAAACTCATCAACATTGCAGCTGTATGGAAAGCTTGAATTATCCTGCAAAGTGTTTGTTTCATAAAAATCCACCGTAGACATAATGAGCTACTTCCTGTCAAGAAATTCCTTGCAGGTGATTTTGGAGTTGTGTGGAGTTTGGGAAGCGCTCGTTTTCAGTAAAGCAACCTCCTGCATTATGTCCAAATTCAAAACGGTGGTATGCTATGCAGGGCCGTTGATTGATATCACAATCAACACAAAAAAAGATCACCTGCAAGGAATTTCTTGACAGGAAGTAGCTCATAACATATCTACGGTGGATTTTTGTTGAGTGGTGTAAACCACTCCTACAACTGGCTTTTGTGTGCAGAAAAAAATGAGCATGGTTGCTATGTTCAAAATAATTTCTGACGTAATTAAACCACACCCGGGTGAACTGGATGACCGTAGCAACCATGCTCATTTTCTCTGCACAAAAAAAGCCAGTTGTGAAATCACATCCAGGTGTGATTTCATTACGTCAGATCAGAGCTGATCAGGCTATATAATACCTTACCTTATATAATACCTCACATCGGACAAAAACTCCAGCTGAATCAACTTCATGGTCACAAATCATCACATCAGAAGACGAGTCTACCTAGCCAAAGATCTTTAACGTCAGACATTACGTCAGACCACAGCTGATCATGCTATATAAAACCTTACACCACTCAGTTCACACGGGTGTGATTTTTATGAAACACTTTGCAGATATAAAGAGGATAATTCAAGCTTTACGTACAGCTGCAAGTATTGAGTTTGACGTCGTTTAATACAATCAGATAGGACTTTTCTGTTTGGATATATGGGCTGTCAATGGGAAATTGCATCTAGTTACCACCTTGCTGGCAAGATGGCAGCGGTCTGCATATGGTCAATAGCAAACTTTTAGTGAACACGCTCACAATGTGTCGCATTGCAATTATTTTTCAATTTACAATTTAGGCATTTAGCAGACGCTAAATGCCTAAATGCCTATCTAAGCGGCTAGGGTAAGTGCTATGGGCCATGGTGGAGTCTGAAGAGGTGGGTTTTCAGACTACGGCGGAAGATTGGGAGTGAGGCTGCAGTTCTGATTGTAATGGGAAGTGCATTCCATATTTTTGGAGCCAGAAGGGAGAAGAGTTTGGGACGTGTGGAGCGTTGTCCCGGCGTTTTTAGTGAAGGTATTTTGGCATTTAATTTACAACGAAGTATATACCATAGGGTTTATGTTAGCTGCACGTACACTAGTAAGAGACCTCCTTAAGTTTAACAGTTTATTGAAATGTATAATGAGATGAATGTGGAATGGGATGAGGAACCTATGGTAGGGCAAGGCTCAGGGTGGGGGTGTAGTCTCTGGAGCTGACGGCCATCGTTGCTCTACTCGGGGAGCAGACGTCTGCTCCGTCACTGGATTTTATTTATAATCTCACTTTAATCCTAAAGTGAGATATGCTATTCTCATTACTTTTGAAAAAGTTTTTGACATTTTGTAAGTCCATGGGCAGCTTCTTTACCATCTTATATCTCTGGAGTTCTGTTCAAAAGGGATCAAATCACTAAGTTTTTCACTTTTCTTTCACACAAAAAGGGTTCCAAAGTTTGGGTGCCCTGCCAAGCTTTGCTTTGTATTTAATCCGAGGTGAGTCTAGCTGGTACAATAAAGTACATCTGCATGAAAAGATGAGATCATATTACCCTCACTTTAGATTCCTTTCATGTTCCAGGCCTCTGTATTACAAGCAGTGGAGTTGAACTCAAAAGCTTTGTCAGCCATTTTAAAGTAATAACAGTGACACTTCTGCAAGTGCAGTATAGAAATACTAATGACTTTAATCTTTTGACCCCATTTTAATCCACTTTGCTGTGAAGTTTCTCCAAATCATTTCTTGCAGACAAATTTGGTCATAAATAACACATAGGTCACAATAATTATGTCCAGGGTTGGATTTACTGGGGGTGGGGGTAAGTCTGGGGTCATCCCGCATAGAGTATATAAAAGGATAGAGACTGATCTGGCGCGAAGCTGCAGAAGTGCAAACGCGCTCAACGTTAAAGCACAGCTGCATGTGTTTTCCTCGTCATACTTCCACGGGTCCGCCTGCAGTCCCTCCCCTTACAGTCATACTTATAGTATATGGTTTATGTATTTATGTAAGTGGTTAAATGTCCCCCTCCTACCCCACTGTATTCTTTTTTTTCCCTTTTACAAATAGAACCCTACACATAATGATGTATGTCTTCAACTGGATCACCAGCAGGTGGTTCAGTCGCCATGCAGATATGTATATCTCCATACCACATACCCACATATCCACGGCACTATTTTTGGGCTTGGGGGAGGTGTTGGGGCACAACGGACATTTATGTCCAGGGCAGGCAATGTCTGAGAACTGTGGAGAGGTTCTCCATATCTCCATGAGAACTGATGAGCCTCGCTTTTGTAAATGCATGCGTGTATTAATATTAATATCCCTTCCTGTCAGGAGAAGTAATATTGAAATAATACTTTTGCATTATATGCTCTTGCTTCTCGCAAGTTAGTATCTTGTGGTCTTATGAGCAGATATGTTGACTCATTTAAGGAAGAAAAAATACATTTAGAAGGTGCTCCATGATCCCTAAGGATTCACAGAAACAACTGGACCCTGAAGGAAAAGCAAAAGAAAAGCCCTGCTACAGAAACGGAGGGAGACAGAATCAAATATACAGCCTCATTTATACTTCATCGTATGACAAAATAAATTTTCATCACATGACACAAAATGGGGTCATATAGGCCATGCCAAAGTATAAATAAAGAAGAACGGCCAAATAATGGCTGCAGATTAGGATTCCTGTCACATTGTGACCTGGCACAGTTTCAGACCTCTGACTGAGTGTTGTTGGCTAATAATGCCTAATTTATGTTCTGTCGTACGGCGGTGTTGCCGACTGAAAATAGCCAATCTATACGCTCACAACCTGTCTCATCTGTGACTGTTGTGAGCTTATAGATCTAGCTATTTTTGGGGCCGCAACACAGCTGTACGACCAAGTCTAAATCAGGCTTAAATGTCAGCCTATGGAGATGAGCTAGAAATGAGAGAATCTGCACTCTTGGCCCAGTTGTCCTGATTGATTTCCATATGGTAACTGCCACCACAACACAACAAAAATATATGTGTATGTATGTGTCTCTGTTTGAAAGAAATATAATTGTTATCTTACTGCAAAAGCTCAGCTCTTTGGGTAATATTTTGTGGTTAAATATAGTTAGTGAGACTGATATGGCTTGGAACACTGCATAATTACAGAGCAGCAGCACCATCTGGTGTTGAAATTGAGACTATATTTCATCATTAACCATCTGCCTGTGGTCCATTGGGGGATGGGGTCTCGGATGCATCTGAGAACTGGATCTCGAAAGAACGGGCATCGACTTTTTTTTAAGGCTGGGGAGGACATTCATTTTCTAGGCATTAAACACTTATTAAAAGTCTGGGCATCAGACAAGAAGGTGGGCACAATGCAATCTTTTCATTGGCTTCTGAGTCCCAGCAAGCATCTCCCCTGGTGCATAATAAGTTCCCTCTCCCACGCACGCACGCACGCAAGCACGCACACACGCACGCACGCACACACACAGCCTTGTTTAATTGGAAAGTGACGTGCACGTATGCTACTAGGGAATATACCTTTTTAACAGTATACTATAATTTAGTATATCTGTCATTCACATAAGGTGAAGGTTAAAGGTTATATTATATTATATTATATTATATTATATTATATTATATTATATTATATTATATTATATTATATTATATTATACTAGACACATTGTCTACACACTCTCTGCTTTAAGTTCCTTGTTTGACAACAGCACATATAAATCTGCTTAAAAAATCTGCCACAAAACGCTGTTGATTCTTACAAATCCTCTGCGACTATGTTTCTTGACCATGTTGGTTGACAATTATCTGAAGAAATAAGTGACTGTGCGTTGCTGTATATCCAGAAGAGGAAGCAGGGTGGCCGGATGATGTTAATGAGTGCCTTTTGTACAAACATATGTTTCTCAGAGTTCAGTAGCAGACCAACATCTCCGACTATGAAGAGATGAGAGCTAGAAAATCAGTTACAAAGGATTCCAGGTCATGCGATCAGGTCACTGTTCATTTTGTCGACCAAAACTATGATGAAAAATGTTCGTAAAAATAAAATAAAAACTGAGCTATGATAACTAAAACTAAGACTAATTATATATTGACAATTTTGTCGACAAATACAAACGAGACAAAAAATGTTAGGGAGGGACTAGTGTAGAAGAGATCCAGTAGAACTAAAAGCTGAGGAATTTTATGTTTGGTTGCATTCGAGTGTTGCACTCTGAAATCGGCTATTTTCTACAACATGCAATGCAACCAAGTGTAAAATGAGACATGTATTTAGGTAGGCCTTGATGGCATTGTAATGGCCCATTACGATGCCATCAAGGCCTGCCAAAATACATTTTTTTGGACAAAATAAATCAACTGTACATTTACACTTTATTCAAAAGACTAACTAAATCAAAATTTGCAGTCAAAGTCAACCCTGCGGGTTATTGATAGCTTGTGCAGCCCTCTAATCATGCTTCTGCTTTATCCTGTCATCAAAAACACATTGGATACTGCAATGGTAGCACATACAGAATTTGATGAGATAACATAAAGCTTCATTGATCCCAGGAGGGAAATTCATGTGTAATTGCAGCGATAGCAGCAAGGTTGAAAGCACAGGGAAGACACTTAAAATCACTGATGTTAGAGAAACCTCATATATGACCAATAACTACTGTAGTAATCAAGTATGGCATAAGTCAAGACACCAGTCGGTCATAAAGACAATATCAACAAAGAAATCAAATAGAGCTATTGATTGAAAGTACACAATGAATCTCGACAGTTAAAGGACCACTTCACCACTTTTCAACTTATCTTCATATAATTCATGGTCCTCACTAATGTTCATGATAAAATACCACATTTTCTTCCCTGCTCAGTCTGTGTTTCATAGGATGGTTGTGGGCAGTTCAGAAACCCATCCACCTCCATCCACATCATCATGTGTTTCATAGGATGGTTGTGGGCAGTTCAGAAACCCATCCACCTCCATCCACATCATCGTTAGGCAGATCTTTCATAGGATGGTTGTGGGCAGTTCAGAAACCCATCCACCTCCATCCACATCATCGTTAGGCAGATCTTTTAAAAACAAGATTAAAAAATATATGTATATTTAGATTTTTATTATCGCGAGAACGATGGCTTCCAGAGACTGGTCGCACGGGTGACTGTTTCATGTAATCAATTCCCAACAAATCTCCAAACCTGTTGTTTTGGGGAGCGCTGGTTTAAGTTCATTCAACCTCCTCTTGTGTGTTGGCTAGTGAGGTGCACCCTAGGAGACATTTATACTTCATTGTGCAACAGTATTGCACGCAGAGAACAGCTGATATACAAGCTCACATCGCAATGCGGATGCGGATGTGCGTAGAGGTCTGCGTGCGCGACACCATCGCGGGACGAGGCATAAATTATACTTGATGGGCTGCAGGTGTGCGTGCAGCCATGCACAAAAAGGCTCTGCTGCCGTGATGTGATCATGAGCGCACCTCCCCTTATGACAGCGAATGTGGACAACTGCTTTGAATTGCTATTATTGTTCACACACAACAGAAACCAATGGATAATATATAATATAAGAGTGAGAGATCACAATAAAAATCCTAATTATTCTTCCTACACTGGGAGAAAAACAGCATCTGAAAGTTTGATGGGGCATTTTTTTTTTACACGTGAGTGCAGTTAGAGCTTTTCCATTGCATCTTATGAGAGGCAGGGTTCTTGTGCTGCCGGCCTGTGCACGCATGCTGCTTAGCTTGGATTTCCCATCGATGATGTCACTGGTGGACGGGTTTCTGAACTGCCCACAGCCCTCCCATGAGACACAGACAGAGTAGACAAAAATGGTGGCATTTTATCATGAACATTAGTGAGGACCAATTATATGAAGGTAGGTTGAAAAGTGGTGAAGTAGTCCTTTAAGATAAAGATTTGTATGGCTGTCGTGATATCTATCTTTTCTTCTTTTCCTGTCTCCATTTACAACCTTGGCGGAAGTCCTTATTGGTCCACAACCAGTGAGTAAAGCTTTACTCAACCCTTAGAATGATTTAAGAAACTAGGTAATAAGTATGTTTGACTCATACGCCTGCAGTGTTTGTACAATAAAAAAGTATTACTCATCATTGTTCATTACAGAAATCGTCCAGAATGGCTGCATGAATTGGGAAAGCCCTGCTTAGTTAGATGCTCTTCAGGGTGTTTTTTATTATTTTTACCTGCTCTCTAAAGCCTGTTTATATTGTATAAGACAACCTATGGTTCATGGTTTATAAATCATAAAATGTACAATACCCAATACTGTACATAGGCTCACTGTAATAGCCGTGAGACATTAAGGACACGCTGAGGTCTGAGCCTGAGGCAAGAGGCTCACGGTACCAAATTATGTCCATGATCAAAAAAATCTGTCTCACATGGGTTATCTAAATTTATACTTAGCTGTGAGCTATGGTTGTGCACAGAAAATGGCCAATCTGCATGCTCACAGTCCCAACGCTATCTGCTGATGTGAGCTTCATTATGTTTATAATTCATATTTTAGTTATTTTTTGTTACATACATACACATACATTTGTCCTATACATTTACCCAACCCTACTATTATAATTAATTCCCAGGCACCCTCCTGAACTCTAGTGACTAGTCTGAAATTGAGTGTGAGTTTTAATACATTTATAGGCTACTGTACTTTGTCACAGAACCTAATGTTATTCTCATCTCATCACTATTTAAGCTTTATAACTTTTCAGTCCACTACAGCTCAGAGGCCAATATTGTACTTTTACCCCACTACAATTATTTGAAAACTTTAGTTACTATAGTTACTTTGTAGATTTGGATTATTATAACAAAACATGTATTTACCACTTCAACCCTATATACATTTCGGCCATTTGAAAGCTTATTTGAATACCTGTGAAATGGAAGATTCTGTATAATGAGTACTTTCTACTTTTGCTACTTTAAGTACACTAGAGCGGTGCCTGTTGGGCACTGGCCTACTTGGAACGATGAAAGTTGGAAATGCATGCCCCACCCAGTTATTAAGTATGAGATGTAGCTTTTCATTGTAAATGCGACCTACAGTCGCAACAAGTACATTTTGAATTCCAGACTTTTACTTCTAACAGAGTATTTCTACATTCCAGTAAGATATTTTTACTTTAATAAAAAAGAGTACTTTTTCCACCACTGCTACGTTGACATTTTGGCCTGATGGTGGCTCTAGAGGTGCTCACTAAAAAGGCAGGGTTCATCCTCCATTCATGCCAGAAAACCAGTTTGTTTTGTAGATATACAGTACGGTGTGACGCTAGGGAGGCCATGAGGTCACTATAATCAGTGAGGGTCATCCTCCACGGAGCATGAAGGTGCACAGCAAATTCTATGACAATCCACAATGGTAGTTTTCAAGATATATATATTTTATATCCTGATCATCGGTGCACACGCCACGCGCGCGTGGTTATCAGTGGAATGGAATAAAGTACCATCTTTAGAGCCTAATAAAACATTAAACATTAATCTAAGAATATTAATCGCCCGGGTGTTAGTCCACAACTTGGGGCGAGTCTACTCAAGACTATAGCTATGGAGGGCAATCACTTCCGGGTCGGGCGGATGTGGATCTACTTCTTTGCTTATTTCGTGCATTTCACTGGTGCTAGCCTCACGATCCCGCATATGGTAACGGGAGGGAATGTAATATTATGCCGCCTGTGCATATCTAAATAAAAGGATAGATTTGGGGAATTGAACATTTGAATATGAATACAATTACATTTATGTTTGCCTATTTGTTCTTGTAAACAAAAATTGCATGACAAATAACTTAAAGGGTTTACAAAGAAAATACTGACGATGTCGGTTCTATTAATCAAAATAAATAATGTTCTGCCAAAACAGGACATATACTCTTATACATTCAACATACCGTTTCAAATTGTGGAAATAGAAGATCCACAACCTCACACCCATTTTTTCCATCGCAACACGTTATGAGCTCTTGTAGATCTGCTATTTCCGCTTTTAAAATGTATGAATTTATAGAGATGAATGGAAATTATGCAAAACAAATGGGATTATCTAAAAAATATATATATATATTTCAAATAATCGGAGGATTATGTAATAATTGTGACAGGACTAGTAATCAGTGCAATGTCACTTTTCTTTGCATTGCACTAATTAAACTGGTTGGTGCTGCGGTTGCACACTTTTTGTCTTGGCCGAGATACTGTGGACACCATTGTAACCTGGTGTTGTTTTTCTGCATAATGCAGGAGTGTATACTTTTGTATTCTGTTCTTCTTTATTGGTGCTGCTTCTATATTGTTATTTCTGACCTACAGTATTTTCCTTACTCTATCTGTATCTGTAACTTTGTAACTAACTGCTGTGCCGCCTCTGGGCGACTGAAATTCCCCTGCGGGATCAATTTAGGTATAAGTATCTACAGTATAAAGGTACTTATAGTACTACCAAGGGGTTGGTCTATTTTATGTTGTCTTTTGTTTGTGGTGAGTCAGGACAGAGACCAGACCACACACACAACGAAGCACAAGAGATGTTAGTGGTAGTTTTGTTTTTGACTTTGGCAAGCAGCATTTCTTTTATCTATAATCTTTATCCCACGATTTTGCAACCCATTTTTTTCACCCAGTGTCAATTATCTAATGTAATTATGGGCGCTACACTTCCTCTGCCAACCTAGGGGGGCAGCAGACTGAACTCATGCTTCCTTCTATGCATGAGGAGTCCAAGCTCTTCTTTTCATCTGACAGGGGGGAATTTCCCCGGCTGGACGTAGCGCATGGAAGGAACACTTTATTCCGACCAGTTCCTTTCCACTCCATCAGGCGCCCCGGCTGGCCAGGGGGAGGTAGTTTAGAGACCAGGATTATTGCATGTTTTTGTGAGGGTACATACCCTAGGGGACACGGGGAGAACATGCAAACTCCACACAGAAAGGCCCTTTCGCCAACCCCACCTCGGGTATGGGCACTGATGGAGGAGGGAACACGCCCCCCAGCACCCACAGTGTCCCCAGTGGGAATCGAACCCAGGACCTTCTAGCATTTTTAAATGACATTTGAATGGACTGAATTTACAGGACTGTGTGATGCAGATGCTAAATAAATTAAATGATTTGTGGTTGATCCATGTGGCTTTTGTCTTCCATCAGATACTAGAAAGACAAAAGTTAGAATCATATACATACCATCACTGCTGGTAATGCATGAAATAAATATCCATAAAATCAATTTTCACCACATGTAATGCTTAGCACTTAGCCATGAACTAATATAGAAAATAAAATGACTATTTGCTATGTATGAGATTTCTGGATTTTACAGTACACTGTGGTATTGAATTCAAATTCTAGCTTCATTCAATCATAATGCATTATCCATGCATATAAAACACATCCTGTCCAAAAGAGACACAGATGAATTATCATAACACAATACGTAGCTGCTGGCCCTATGTGCACTGGATCTCTTGAATGAGAATGCTAACAATACATGTATAAATGTACAGTGAGTATATGAATATCCACCACTATGGCCAGTGATATACATTTACATATATTTATTTTTCTTTGTGGATTCTGACAACAGCCCAGCACCAGTTTTTTGGTGAGCGGATGTGCATGCTTTATTGTTCTTTTCAGTGAATATATATGAACACTGTATCAACAATGAGTGTGAAAGAATATTCGACAAATATAAGAATGGATATGTACTTGTAATTGGGTACAGTCCATCAACAGTGAATATGTGAATGAATATAAGTCTGCAGTATGAGTGATATATGCACCGTTAACAGGCATCTGTCAAAGTTGTGCAATGTACAGTACATCCTAGTAGTCCATGTACAAGTATGATGACACATAAAGTCGTTCTTTTGGATAGGATTTCAACACCGACGTTTTTGTTTTCTTTTTCATTGCAAATGATTGACACCATTTAAATAGACATATTATTGTTAGAAGAAACTCCACTTTACCCATTAACTATAGAGGACATCCTTTCAGTTATGCAATTCAAAGAGGAGGGCACAGCCCTGGAGCAGCTTTAAAAGAAATCAAGATGGCAAGAATCTTACTCTAGTCTGTCTCATACTGAGATCTATAGTTCCTTACTTACTGGAAAGACATTCTGTGAATCTGCGTTACGCCTCCACGTTTCTGAAGTATCAGTCAGGATGTTTGTGGAAGAGAGGATACTAACTCTGTTCAAACGGAATGCCCATCACACTTTGACCTATTGGAGTGTGTTCTTCAGCTTTGGACTCTGCATCGCGTTTCTTGGACCTACAATATTGGACTTGCAATGCCAGACCAACTCCACGCTCAGTCAGATCACCTGGGTTTTCTTTTCTCAGCAGTTCTGCTTGCTCATTGGCAGCTCCATTGGTGGTGTTTTCAAGAAAACGTGAGTAGCTGCATGGTGTATTTGTACTGTTTCTGTAGGTGAAGCTGTGCAATCCAGAATTTATTTTAAAGGCTAACATTTTATTTTAACCACATGAACCCTAGCATCCCTATTCTGGGGTAAAGAGATTTGGTCTAGAGCACTGGGACCCAAACCTTTTATCAACATTTAACTATGCCCAAAAGAGAAATGTAATTATTGTGTGTGTGTGTGTGTGTGTGTGTGTGTGTGTGTGTGTGTGTGTGTGTGTGTGTGTGTGTGTGTGTGTGTGTGTGTGTGTGTGTGTGTGTGTGTGTGTGTGTGTGTGTGTGTGTGTGTGTGTGTGTGTGTGTGTGTGTGTGTGTGTGTCTGTTTACTCCACAGAATTGTATTTGCTTTTTCTTTTCTTTGTTCTGCACTGCACATACAAAAATGAGAATTGTATTTAATTAACACTGTACAATTATTGTTTTCTCAATAAAAACATGGGGATACAATAACTCACTTTATTCTGTCTTTCCCCTAAAGGTTGTTCAGCGCTCTGTCTGCCTTGTTTATCTCTGCTCTCATCATCTCTGTAATATTTGTCATAATACCATGGTGCAACACGGTGCTGATTCTGGCCATCGCCATGGCGGTGTCGGGCATGGCCATGGGCATCATCGATACCATCGCCAACATCCAGCTGGTCACCATTTATCAGAAGGATTCCGCCATGTTCTTGCAGGTACTGTATAACTAACCACTGTCTGGACTAAGGTAGCCTGGTCCAGACTGTGTGGTTTCTGGTCTAGAGGGGCGGGTGCCAGCGAGTACAAGGCGTACTACTAATAGGTGGTCCTATTGGTGCCGGCGTGAGCACGGAGATGGATCCTATTGGTTCACTGATCTGAGCACCTACCCCGCCCCTTCCTCCCCACCCCGGTAGAAAACAGCGGAGAACACTGACATCAACAAAGTTATTGGTTAGCGAAATACAAGGAAGTGGGCTTCCTCTGCCAAAAGTAAAAGCCTGGGTACAGAGGATAGGACTAAGGTAAACCCTAGCGTCTGTATTCTGGGGTGAATGTCCAGACCGTATTTGGGGAGATTTGGTGTCGAGGAAAGTACTAGCAGGCCTTGTATAGTAGAGTCCCCGGGGACCCCGGGCAATTAAGTATGCTGGGTTTGCATGGCTAAAGTGCTATTGATGTAACTATTTCTAGCGACTTCAAGACATCATCATCAAGGATGGCAGGTTTCATATTCATAAGGCCACGGATCCAATAAAGATTTGTAACATGTTATTTGCTGAAACTACTATGATAAAGTCAGGACCAGGCTTTTGTGCTCTCGGGACTTTTCAGGGTCCGTCTAACATCTTCAGTGTTATGCTTTGAGTAAGCTACGTGAGCACGTATTCATGATTTCTTTTGACATGGGACTCCAATCTACATAGTAAACTCCTCATTGTTCGTCTGAAGCTGAGAGTGTGTAAATGTAAACTCGGGTATTAGCATTTCCCGAGCTTATTTTTCTTTTCTCTGGCCAGATGGTTCATATCGTTTCATTTATATCTGATTGTCTGTTGGAAGAAGCAATTTAGCCAGCGGCTTTGTGGCTGCAAAACAGTGTGTGATTGGGATAGCATTAACATTCAAGTAGCATCTACTGTAGCAGTGGGCCAAAGTATAAACTAAACAGCATCCTCTCCATCCATCTTCATGACTATGCTTTTATATATATATATATATATATATATATATATATCTCTCTCTCTTGGATGAGACGTTAGAGATCTATGACATATCTTGTCATAGATATAACTCAAATGGGGGCAAGGCTGCAGCCCGATGAGAGCCCCATTGACTTCCATAACACAATGTAAAGTATCCTGGCCTGTGTGCACAATATATTTGCAAGATTAACTCCAGTCCAGACACACAGACACACAGACCGACTTCTGCAGAGCCGTGCTGCAGCTGTAGAAAGTACAGTAGGCTACCTATTAATGATGTTTGAAACGGTTAAAAGTTAATTTTTGTCGATTCAGCCAGAATTTCTGCTTGAGAAAAAATAGCCGTTATTCATCGATGTTCCGCTCCCCGCACTCTGCAGGCGTTGCATTTCTTCATCGGGTTCGGAGCCCTGGTGAGTCCGCTGATCGCAGATCCATTCCTGTCAGAGACGGGCTGCGGGAACCACACTGGGAATGACACTGAGATCATGCATCACTTCAGGAACACGTTGCGTAACAGTCCCATGGTCCTCCACAACATCAGCCACAACCAGAACCTCCTGCCCGCCCACACAGAGCCAGAGGAGGAGTCCATTGTGCACTTTGCTTTCTGGATTATGGCACTTATCAATGTAAGACACTGGAATGGTTTGATTTATTTTGACACAATCACAGACCAGACACAAAGCAGTGGTTCTCAACCTGATTATTATTATCTTTTTAAATGGGTTGGGGGGGGGGGGTCCCGGATGAGAGTTAACAATTTAAGGACTTTTAACTTTTAGAGCTTTTTAATTAATAGAAAGAAAGAAAGAAAGAAAGAAAGAAGACCAAAAGTAATCAACAAACTATAATATAAAACATGGGTTCCCAAAGTGGAGTCGGGAGTCGGGACCACACTTGCGGGACACTGACGGTGGGGTCGCAAATGTATTTTCTGTCATCAAACATATTTTACATACCTGAATAGAATTAAACAGAATGACTGAAATACAATGTAAATATGATTTCAAATACATTTTAACCATATTTGTTACAAAACCCCTACATAGACTAGTACTAACATAGCCCTAGACTTAATACATTACATGTGCGGACAAATGCGCACCAAACGTGCACGTTTATGTGCATAAAATTACCTCCGGGGTTAGGTTGGGGTCAATGGCAGCATTATTTTGGGGTCGGGGGCTGAAAAGTTTGGGAACCCATGATATAAAAACTGGTCAGACATTGGCCAAATTGTCAAAAAATATAAGAAAGAGGCAAAATATTTGAAAACAGGCTATTTTCATGATATTTATCTGTGGAACCGAGTTAAAAAAAAGTCTCAACTACAATTCCAAATGTTTGTCAGGGTGGGGTGTCCCCAATTCAAATACGATTCTTTTAGCGGTTCACAGCCTGAAAAGGTCAAGAACCACTGGGCCCGATTCACAACGTTGGTCGAAAATAACGTGTAAATAAAGTGACAAAAGTGTATTTTCTCTAAGCAAAATGTGCGGATCACAGGTCGTTCCAGAGATATTCATTTGCAAGTCTTTCCGGCACCCCAGAGCTTCTATTTTGAAGGAATCCCGGCACTGATTGTGTTAAGGTACCATATTTATCTATTCACTCTGTGTCTCAGTCAGAGGAGTGTTGTGGGCAGTTCAGAAACCCGCCTACCAAGTGACATCATCGGTAGGCAATTTGGTCATTTCAAACTAAATTTCATTAAACGTTTTATTAGATTTTTTTAATGAATGCGACAACAATGGCTTCTACAGTATTATAGCATGCTAACTTTCCAATAGAAAGCCTGCCATTTCTATAAGCTTTGATTCCCCAACGAAGATGTCACTGGTAGGCGGGTTTGTGACCTGTCCAGACCAGAGCCCTCTGAGACACAGAACGAGTAAACAAAAATGGCACCCTATTATAATGATTATTAGAGTACGGACCAATTATATGACGATAGGTCGAAAACGGGTGAAGTGGTCCTTTACACATCCTAAAACTTAAAAAACAGGTCCTGGACCATACTAGAAATACTGCAAGGCAGTTGCCTTGTACATCTCTGTGTCTGTCCATGTAGTAGTGAATGAAGAAGACACTGAAGGACTTTGATGAACATGTTTTGTGAGGTCACACAGTGACCTTGACCCTTTGACCACCTATTTCTAGTTGGTTAATCTTTGACTTTCATTACTTTATGCTGAGACAAATTTTCGTCTGACTTCATGTCCATCTGTAAACCCCACCCACAGCTGCCGGTGCCCATGGCAGTGCTGTTTCTGATGTACAGAGAACAGCTGCTCCCCTGCTGTCCCAGCACCAACCCTACACTGCTGGATAAAGATGAACTGGCCATGGAGAACCAGCAGGGGGCAGACGGGCTCGACTTGGAGTCAAAACAGGAAACTGGAGGTAAGAAGCAACTGAATAGATGCTCCTCAGGAGTAGCCTGGTTAATAAACCAGACCGAATCAGCCGTTGGCAAAAAAAAGTTGCCTACCAGCGGATTACGGTCTGGCGAGGCTCAGTAGCACGCCTCTTTCCTACAGCAGAGAACAGGTCGGACCAATCGGGACACGGTATGCAATATAGGCGGGCTTTGGTACAGTGACGTTCAATGCTTGAGACTTTTGACTGACAGTAGCTCTGACCAATTGCGTCAAAGAGAAAATGTTCCCCGGGAAATGAAATCCAAGTGGAGCCAGCCCAGACTGATATACCGCGACAGTGTTGTGTGATATTAGTCTGGCTTATTAGCCAGGCTACCTCAGGAGGCCTTGTGTGGAAGACACTTCTTAGACGTACCAGTAGGAGGCGCTGTATCCTTGTGTATGTCATTAAGAGGTCCAGTCCAGGATTGTTCTGAACAGAGGGGCCATAGAGCGCCGAAGTCCTGACGTCACTCGCTCATCCCCTGGTTCTGCTTGGTTCACGGAAGTAATTTCTCTATGGAGAATAACATGGGGTCATCTTAAATCGTTTCATGTAAGCATTGTGGTCCAAAAATATACAAGCTGTCTCGGAGCTATTGTCAGGGAGGTATCTGTATTGTTTGCGACAGTCAGTCAGTCACTCATATACAGTCTGTTTCTAGAGAAAATGTAACTAATTCAGTAGCAGTAACAATAGCGTTTTCTCACAGTCAGTTGATTCTTCATATCCATATGACTCGATGTGAAACGGCCGGGATGACATGTTTATTTTTCAAACAGTTCTTATATGAGGCGATCTAAAATCCCCGGGGATTACAATGCAAATAAAAAGTACATGAACCCTCTACCGATATTGACATATAGGCTGATTTTGTAGTTTTCCAGTTCAGGTCAAAAACTACAACAGATTAAAAACATGGCAGACTAATAAGCAAGACAGCTGCGCCAAACAAATGAATAACCACCAGCCTGTGGTGTTTTGCCCCATGACGATGTAGATGTATAACAATGTTTTTGGAACTTTCCTACCCTATCATGAATCAAAATAAATGTTTATTTATTAAAGTAGGGCTGACTCAATCGTGTAGATAACAGAAACATGTATTAAAGTGCATACACGACAGTATAGGCACATTCACCGCATTGTGAGACCGACCCCTGGCACAGACTTTGCATGTCCCTCTAAAGCCCTGTTGATAAACTGTCAGGATACTTAAAAGGCATTATGATGGTAACATGTAAAAAGTGGATGTTTAAGCTATTCCATAGGACTCTATTAGGGCTCTGCTATTTCCATGAATGACTGGACTAAGCCCTTTGAGAAGTTAACAACGGTGACAATTGACACAAAGGCTCTGACTAGGGCCCCCTGAGTTCTTGGGCCCCTGTGCCTCAGCCCGGCAGGCCAGTGCACTAATGCACCCCCGATCAAGTGCTATATATATTTTTTATTATTCCGGTGAGGATTAATCCGTTATAGTTTATCGGCTGCTTTTTTTCAAATTATTCTAAAAAAGATGAATAAAATATGACGTTGAGCATGGTGAAATGTGTGTTGTGTTTCAGGTCATGGAGATATCTTTGGCTGTTGTCAGAACGATAACCTGCGTGGGCTGCCAGTGTCATTTTTTATGATTCATATCTTGGGTGGGATGGTGCTCTTCATGACCGATGGTATTGTGGTAAGTGAGGCGTGCGAATATTTGAATATAATGTGCTATCTTTCTTCTTAAAGAAGCATTCAGTGATTTGGGTGATTTGGAAAACCACCCAGTCCGCCCCGGTAACAAAATGTGCACATGCACGCTCTACAGTGGGGGGAAGTGCAACAGGCCAACAGCATGTGCACCAAGGCTTGATCATGATTGGAGGAAGGCCCCTCTCATCCTGATTGGATGAAGGCTTTGCCACCCGCCACCAAAACTGAAACTAGGGTTTTTTGACCCCAGGGGCTCACTGGGGACTGGGAGGAACTCCTTATATGGTCAGCACACTCTATAGTATGGAGGATTATCCAAAAAAAAAAAAAGTGGTATTTGAATGAAGTGAAATCACTGAATGTACCTTTAATTTTCTATTAATGTTAATTCAGGCATAGATCACAATGAGTACAGTGCAGTGTTTGCCTTTATACCCGTACCCAGAAAACATAAACATATGTGTTTTTTTTGCTTTTGTATTGTCAGGGTGCGTATGCTGGCTTTGTGTATACTTATGCTGTGGCAGATCCCATCTCACTGCCCCACAAGACAGCAGGCTACCTGGCCAGTATTTTCTGGGCGGCCATCACAGCGGGCCGCCTGTTGTCCATCGCACTCTCTGTCCGCATCCAGCCTGTCAAGCTGCTCATATTCAACCTGGTAAATAATATAATATTAATAATAATATAATTAAGAATGTTTACGCATTTGAGCATTTGCAGTTTAGGCATTTGCCAGATCCAGAGAAACTTACAAAGTGTAAGATCAGAGAAAGTGTCATGAACCCTAGTGAACAAATAGCAGGGTACATTTTCTGGTAAATAGAAACAATGTAGTTTCTATTTACCAGATGCCATTAAAACAATGTAGTGCTATCAAGAAACTAGGATCTGTGGATCTGTTGTATAACAACGACATGCTATCTGAATAACATTTGAGGTCAAGCAAACAGTATATCGTTCCTGTCAGGAAGAAACCACCTAACTCCAAAATGTTCATTTTTCAGGAAAAGAAAATATACATTTTTAAGGAAATGCAGAAAACCTTATATTTTAATAACGATGCAATACTGCCTCATCAAAGTTGGCATTGTGACTTTAGAAATTGTCAATTACTTGCATTGAGGGTCCAATGGAGTTAAGAGGTTTTGTCCAATAAGTTTTTTACTACTTTCCATTGGTTCAATATTTTCGAAACAACACACAGACGTAAAGGTTGTTCAGTAGCACTGATTTATGGAGAAAACAAAAACCACATATTGTTCTAAAAAACAATATGTGAACATCTTCCTGGTATAACTACCATCTATGAAACAAATAAACAACAAGAAGTGATACAAGGAATGAGGAGTACAGGCGGTGACGTACAAAAAGTGATACAAGCAATAAGGAGTGCTATGCGGTCAGTCTGAAGACTTTAGTTTTCAGACTGCAGGGAGTGAGCCTGCATTCCTAACTGGTGGGGGAGGTCATTCCACACCAAGGAAAGGTTGTAGGGAAGGCAGACGTTACTATGACGCATACGCTGTTCCACTTGAAGTGTTGACTGATACCCTTAGGTTTCTGTGTTGCTGACGGTGCTTTGTCCTCTGTGTCCTCCAGGCGGGCGTCATTGTCACCGTGTTGTTGCTGCTTATCTTTTACACAAGCAGCATCTTTCTGTTTATTGGCACCTGCTTGTGTGGCCTGTTCCTCAGCAGCATTTTCCCCTGCATGGTGGCCTATACTGAAGATATCCTCGACTACCAAGGTATATATAACAGGGTAGCTAAACAAAATTCAATCAATAACACAATAGCGCCTTATTTATAATCTGTGTTGTCTGCGACTCATTGTTAGCTTGAAGATCAGATATGGAAAGCGACAGTGTGGCCTGTAAATTAAAATGAAGACTGTAAAGGCACAGACACAGTAAATAAAAGCTGTACGCTCTTTTTCCATTCAGGATGTGCGACGTCTGTCCTTGTGACGAGCGCAGGGATGGGGGAGATGGTGATGCAGGTTGTGGTTGGATCGGTAAGACTGATGGGTGTCATTCTGCAGCAGATTTACAAGCACACACACAGAGTTATAGTAGTTTAACCACATGAACCCTAGCATCCATATTCTGGGCGTGAGGATTTGATGACAATAGCCGATCTACAAGTTGTGGTGCATTGTGAGATTGTAGATCTGCTTTCAATGAAGACATTTGGTATAGAAGGAAAATAGGGGATCTTACTAGAGCCTTGGTGAACTCCTTTCAATTAAGTATATAGGTTTGAATTGGTTGATTCCAAATTTTATGTTGAAAAACAACGAAGCAAATCGTAGCAGAGATTGAGAAGAAATCCCTATGTTTAATTCATCTTCAACCTTAATTTCTGTGCAGATTATTCAGACTGAGGGCAGCTACAGCTTCCTGGTCTGTGGGGTGGTCATCGGCTGTGCTGGTTTCATCCTCTTCTTCGTTCTGTTGCTGTTCCATCGGATGCACAAAAACTACCTCACAGGTACACCTTTCATTATTATTAACTAACCCCAAATCTATGGGAGGCCTGCCTGACTGGTGAAAAGCTGGGTATATTGCAGTGGCTGTCTGCTATTGGCTTGTTTTGGAGCCAGGTGATGACGCCCCATAGTGTGCTAAAGGCCTACTAAAACATGAAGGATTTACCAATGAAGAAAACAGAACAAAAATCATAACTTTTTATAGGCAAACAATGATACATCCTTGTTCTCCAAACAATGTCTTTGATATATGATCAATAATTGAGCTTTGCCTGCTGCTGCATAGAGATGCTCTGTGGCAGATGGTGCATTACCCTACTTTTCACAACTAGATGTCAGGCTTTACACACATTTGGGTGTAGGGTTATTACTCATTAGCTTTCTCAAACCATTGCTATAATCAGTAATTGTGCTCATGATAAAACTGCCCTTGGTTTCAAATCCATCATTCATCATATCTTTCTTTCCCACCCTGCCCTCCTTCCAAAAGGAACATCCAAAAAGTCAGCCATGGTGGAGGAGCCAACAGTTGTATTTAATAATTCTACCCAAACCATCGAGCAGAAAGAAGAAAACCACAACCAGAGCAGCTGAGGAGTGTTTCCCTGTAAGCACTTGAAGAATGCACCACTTATTTTTATTGTGCTTGATATAAAATAATTTGTTAAAGCTACAATCCACATGTACGTATTATGTACTTTTTACTTTTTTACTCTCTTACTCCCCCTAACCGACAGAGATAAATGCAATGATATCGAATTACAGGAAAGTGCTGCAATGTATTACGTTGACCTGCTTAACATAACTTTAGAACATACTTATAACATACTGTTCCAAACAAGACGAAATGAGTCAGCATAATGTAGTGAAAGTCAAGGATTAAGTCCCGGATTGTAGCTTTAAGGAAGTCATCAATATTTTGCTACTTTTAGGGATAGTAACTTCAAACTCTTATTACTCATTATTTCTTAGATGTAAATCAAAGATGTCCAACAATATTATTGCAGATAAATGTATTGTTTTGTAAATCTGGTGTGACTTTGTTGAGATTCTGTACATGATGACATGTGCATTAAAACGGCGAGAGCTTTTGTATTTAAAAGGTGTGTGTGTGTGTGTGTGTGTGTGTGTGTGTGTGTGTGTGTGTGTGTGTGTGTGTGTGTGTGTGTGTGTGTGTGTGTGTGTGTGTGTGTGTGTGTGTGTGTGTGTGTGTGTGTGTGTGTGTGTGTGTGTGTGTGTGTGTGTGTGTGTGTGTGTGTGTCATTGCACTTGATATAATCATCACCAGCAAAGAGAGTGAATACAAAACATTTTCAGCAACTGCAATGTTTATTGGATTGCTTTCTAAATCAACCACTCAAGAGGACAGAGTCACATTCGACATAGTTATCCATTCCATCTGAAGAGTTAACAAATAATGCAAAACAGAGAGGCTTCCTGCCTCTTGAGCAGTTAACTAGTCAATCTGTAACCATGGCTTTTAGGCCCAGTTGCAGCATTTGCAGGACGTGTCGAAGACCAGGCCGCTGGCACAATGCTGGAGGTAGGTCCTGCCCTGGCTGCACTCGTAGAATGCGTTCTTGTTTGTTGGGTCTGGGAACAGCCCGCCGACCTTTCCTTGGCAGAAGCCGGAATCGCCTCCGCTGGATCCGCCACCTCCGCTGGATCCGCCGCCTCCGCTAGGCTTGGTTGGGAGGGGTTTTCCTGTTGGTTTTGCTGTTGTAGCGGCAGCGCCACCACTGGTGGTGGAAGCGCCTGGCACTGGGGGGAGGGGTGTGGCTGGAGCTTTGCAAGCTGGAAATAAGTATTTTTGTTGATTAGTTGACGTCACATCAACACTTTTGTATGTATTGTTTGTATTATAAATGTTGCATATTTTTGATATAGTGATAATTTTGCAACAAATTAAGCCCTAAACCCAGGGCTCTATATGTCCATTGAGTTTTTCCCTCAACACCAAAGCTGAACGCTCAACGTTTTCCCAAGGTGATTAGATCTCCTCAGAATGTGTGCACATAGCTTTCACATCGGTACTTGAAGATCAGGGCCTTTATTTTAGATTTAGATTCTTACATGCTGATTCCAGACCGAGGCTCTTCTTCAGAACATTGATCAGAGGGTATTTTCCCTGGTTACAGAATGTGCCCTTGTAGTCATCCATGTCGAGGGTCCACACCATGGCACCACCAAAGTTGTTCTTCATCAGCCAGTCAACCTACAGACAGGTCATGAATAAACAATATAATACTGCAATATTATGATAAATATGCAAGAGATGTCCCGTACAGCAGCAGTTCTCAACGTGGGGTCTGGGCTGGGAACCCCAGGGTTCCAGGGGGTCTCCAGGTAAATTATTGATAGTTAGGAGCCAAGGGACCAACCATTACAGGTCTATAAGTCTGAGAGTTATGGGGGTCGTTCGTGCATGGGGTAATACATACAGTTTGAAGCTGGAGATCCTTATGAAAAGGGTCCACATGCATTTGCTCCCATCAAATGAGTCAAGACTACAATTAGTGGCAATTATATACTTCTATACATAATTAATTTGTTTACTGGTGTCTCTCTGGTGTCAATAAAAGTCAATACAAGTCTCAATAATTGAGAAAAGCAAATAAAGCACTTAACAAATGTCATTGTGGTTAAATACACTATTTTGTGTTGCTTTCAGTGATACGTTATGCTTATTGCATATAACAAAACAGTGCTTTCAACCTATCACAAACATACTGTATAGTGTATAGTAATAATATATTATCATGGCATGATGATGTACAACATGTACATGCATATGAATTGCTATTGCTTCCTTACCTTGATCCCGAAGCTCTTCTCGTTGTCATAGCCCAGCCATTGGTTTCCTTTGTAGGCATATGGGGTGTCCTGAGGTGAGTTCCAAACCTGAGTTGCTCCTTCCAAGAATCCACAGATCTGTCATTTTGACGAAAACTTTATTAGCAACATGTAAACCCTATATATATTTATATACTTAGTGGACTGCTTCACTGGATTCTCTTGAATTTAGCTTAATTTACTGTACCTAGTGACTTCACCTTTCTTTATTCACTTACTTTACCTTTCTTACAAACAGAACGTGACAAACATACAGACTGAAAAGTGTTATTATTTTGACTATGGTGAAAACTGGAACAATTCTGTAGTGTTTTAGAGATATTTGTCGGAACTCGGGAAACTAACTTGAACCCGTGGAAATGAATCCCAGTCAAACTGAGACATCTGGTCACCGTACACGTACCTCAAAGTAAGCCAGCTCTCCAGCCTCCTGGGTGTACTTCCCTGGAGTTCCAGCCTTAGCGATGGGGGCTTTCACGCCATGGACGGCAGGGTTCTTGAGGGTGAATGAGGCACCATAGGTTGGGAAACCCATTATCAGCTTCTCCGCTGGGGCGCCCTGGTTCTTGTAGTAGTTCATGGTGTAGTCCTGGAACAGAGCACAACAGTGTTGCAGTTAAACAGGTATTTAACATCATGTTTTCAGTTTTCAACATTTGCACTCTTCAGTAGTGGAAAGTATTAACCAAATTGATTTACTCTACTGTAACTACTGTAATTTCGAGGTGCTAGTATTATTTGACTATTTCCATTTTATACTATACTACTCCACTACATTTTGGAGGCAAATGTACCACTACCATGTGACTACTATGTGATAACTCAATTACTTTGCAGGATGAGATTAACAATATAAAATATAACCAACAAATTATCATTAATTATACTACATGAAGTAAATAATCTGAAATAATGTCTAATCTATATAATGAGTAGGCCTAATTTGTTTTGATACTTTAATTATTTTGATCCTAATACTTTTGTACTTTTAAGTCAATATCCAGATATGTCTACACTGTGGTATTTCTCTATATACTACATTGTACATTAGATTAGAGGTCTTTATTATCCACAAAGGAAAATAGTTTTGCTCAGGTCAATGCATACATTCAGGACAATACATCAATACATTTGTGGCAATCCCCACTGAACTGCAGACATTTTTCTACTCACAATATTGAAATAGATGAAGCCACCGTCGTCGTTGGGGCCCTTGAATAGGGGGCTGCACTCGCCTGTGAAGGGGTCCCATGATCCGTGGTAGTCGTAAGTCATGATGTTCATCATATCCAGAGACCTGGGATGTGGAGAAGAGCATGTGAGCACCACCATACAGTCATCACATCAACAGAATAACTCTAATTGATTACACAAATAATGAAATTGTGAATATTATTAGAAGGCGAACAGAGTGCAAGGACATAATATGTATTATATCGTCACATGCTTACTGGCCAATGCTGGCAATCTCATAAGCAGTGTCGATGGTGCCCTTGCCGGCGGCCAAAGCAGCGGATACCAGGAGACGATGTCTGTTGGTCTTCTTACCCTCGGCCTCGAAGGCAGATTTCAGCTCCTGTTTAATTTCATCGGGTAGAAGAGAATATAGTATTGATTGAACTACTGAAACAGAAACACAAGACTTTTAAATGCAAGTAGTAGCACTGTTTTCACATGGGGTGGCTGATATCCTTGTTTACTGCTCCTTTGCATGGGAAGGAGACAGTTAACATGATTCAATCATCTTATCTATAGTCAGGATGTCAGGAAGCATCTAATGCCTCCTGGGTGGTCCCCAGGTCAGTTTTCCAGGCACTTTCCCCACTGGGAAAAGACCACGGAGCAGACCTTGGAACGCCTAGGGATCCCCCAGAGTTAGCCAATTACTGTATGTAGCCCTGGAAAGGGAGTCTGGTATTCTCTGCTAAAAACTGTTACCTCTGTGACCCAACTCCAGATAACTGGCGGAAAATGGATGTAAACACGCCATTATTCATTTGTTGGGTAAAGTATTAACTCAATTTATCATATCAAGCATAACTTATTTTTCCAAAGATGTATTTTGAGCTGAGAATGGGTGAAAATCTTTGCTAAAGCATTTAATACTGTACTGTTTACTCCTGTTTCCATATGATGTATTTCCAAAACTCAGCAAGTGATAGCTCATTATATAGCTCTGATCCTGTACCATATCACAAATAGAGAAGTAAATATACAGTATGCTCGATGTGGCTGCTAACGAACCGCAAGGAAAACGGAGTACAGGTGCTGATCCTGAGATGGGCTTCCTCTGTTTCCTGGGTATTCCCAGTCGATGTCGAGTCCATCAAACTCGTACATCCTCAGGAAGGAGATGACTGAGTCAATGAAGGTCTGACGGTTAGCAGAGTTGGACACCATTGCGGAGAACCTGTCAGTGGAGCATAGATTGATTAAAGTCATTCAGTTTTCAAACCAAAATGAACGCTGCATTGTCCTGCATTGTCCTGGCACAGAGGTTATTTTGGAATGTAACATCAATGTCATTTCTTGTGCATTTCCGATGCTTGTGTATTGTTATTTTGGCGCGAGTGTCGTTAACAGACACTACGGGCTAAAATACTAGATAGAGAAGTCGTCCAAAATCAAATATGTGTGGAGTGGTTATATTGAAAACTATACCAGCGAAAGATTATATCAAATAATATGTTTTTAATTGAAAACATACAGTAGGTTGTATAGAAGATGTATGCACATCAGCCACTCACCCAGCAGAGCCAAAGTTCCATCCTCCAACAGACAGCATGGTCTTCAGGTCTCCATTCCTGCCCAACAATAAATACATTTTATGCCACAGTGATTATGAACTGCATTTTTGAGGGACTTGCACAGTACTTTACCTGAGCATTTACATGTTCTGCTACTTTATTGGCTACTTCTATTCCATTACATTTTGAAGACAAATATTTTCTTGTTACTTTGAAGATTGAGATTAACAATATATATTCACAGATTATGGTGTATTATTATACACAATGTCCATTGCCTACATATATGGGAGGGGGAGGCGGTCACAAGCTGTCCAGCAGTGGACTATATAAAATAGTTATAATATGCCTTTACAAACAATACACATTCAATGCATCAATAATTATAATACAATAACATATATATTTTTTGTATTAGCGTTATTCTGTGCTTTGAATAGATTCTGATCGTATAACTTATGTACTTAATTTGAAATACCTTACTTAATAGAGTTTAGGCAAAACGGTACAGAATAACATCATGTTCTTACAAACAACTCTAAGAAATCTACAAGCTGAGGCACATGTTGACAAACATCTTAAAACACGTGTGTGCGTGCGTGCGTGCGTGCGTGCGTGCGTGCGTGCATGCGTGCGTGCGTGCGTGCGTGCACATGAGCGCGCATGTGTGCGTGCGTGCTTCCTTGTGACTCACTGGTTCTTCAGAGCATTGAACTGTCCATACAGAGTCACATCATTCCACTCATAGGTGGCCAGCTTGCCGTTCTTGATGGTGGCGAAGGCGTACAGCAGATGGGTACACAGACACGGGTCGATGTCGGTGGGGAAGTAGACCATGGGAGGTGGTCTGTACTGGGCCCAGTTGGTGAAGTAACATGACAGGATGTAGGATGACCCTGTGGATGCAGAAGCAACATTTGACATTAAATACATTTGACATTAAATACAGGAATACATTTGACATTAAATACAGGAATACATTTGACCTTTTAACATCCCTGCAAACTATTTCATGCCAATGATATGCATTGATCTGGCTGCCAAAAGTGTACCTAAAGACAGTATTCAAATAATATATATTGGCAATTACTTGAGTTAAGAGGATTTGTCTGAAGCACTTTTTACTACTTTCCATTGGTTCAATATTGTTTTAACCAACACACAGACATAAAGGGTGTTCAATAGTATTGATTCATGCAAATAACATTACTATCCATAATGTTATATAAAAAAGAGACCAATGAAGACTGAATGTGTCCTCCGTCCAATAAAATAAATAGTGCATTGTTCTGAAACTGTAGAGAAAACTCACCGAGCTGCGCATTCAGCAACAGAGCCAGAGCTGGTAAAAAAGAAAAGACACATAATAGTTAGTTTAAACTAAAATCAAAATCCATTCAAATCTGATTGCATCTTACAGCTTAAGTCAAAATTATCTTTTGTTTAGGACTGCATTAAAGGTGCTAGCTGATTTATTTACATTTATTTTATACATATCACTTCCAAATACACTTGTTTAGTGTATGAGTTAGTTTTCTCTCCTGATTGAATAAAATGAGTATCCGACTAAATGTATTTTCCTGAGCTGGAGAATGACAGGAAGGCCCCTGTTACTGAACTCTATTGATCACGACCAGAATAGCGATAGGGCTATTTAAAGCCGCACTCTTTAATTTCTCTGTCCTCTGATCTGGGATGATTTTAACCCGGATCCCCTGTGCAAATGCTGAACCTGTTGCCAGTGAGCTACTGTACCAGAGCTGCTGCTTGCTCAGGGGAAATATTGCTTTTTCACTTTCAGGCATGCACCACTTAACCAGTAGTGGTCCTACCATACTGTACCACCGGGTCTAAATATCTCAATAGAAGAGCAGTGGGCAGGTAGACCAACTACAATCACCATTCAATTCAATTCAATTGCATACTCTACCATACAAATTCTCAAAATAATATATTTTTTTACATACGTGAAAGTGATATGTAGCTTTAACTCTCATTTTAACAAAACATCACCTTTAAAGCAGTAGTTTGCCTAAAACAGTACTTATTTTCTATCAATTACACACCCCGTGAAGCCTTGAATTCATTTTCTTTTTTGTTTTTGTTGCATTGAGACAATAATTTGATGTAATTGATAGAAAATAAGTACATTTTGGGTGAACTATATGCCTTTAACCACATTATCATTTCAAGAAAAGTTTCAACAAGTACAACATGCATTTCAGTGAACTTACCAGTCACAATGAGAACCTTCCCCATGATTGCAGTGTACAATTCAGTCTACAGGTACACTCACTTTTATACTCACAGTTTGCTCAAATCTTCCTAACATGGGACTTTTGCCAAAAAGGTTTATTTGCTAAAGATTGTTTCACAAAGGATTATCAAATGTGCCAACATAAGAACCCATGTACTGTATGATTACCTATCATACTTTATTCTCCATGCACACGTTGCCAGTTTAGCATTTCTCCTTGTGTGAAGGACTGATAATGAAATGTCCAACGAGTGCAATTACAGAACCACAGAAAACACAAAGCCTGTCATAAAATAACTAATGATAATGATTAGTGAATATGGAAATCTTAGAAAATAGGATCATATAAATGCCTACCATGTCTAATATCTTTCTATAATTCACCAACTATGCTGTTTTGTAAAAAGTATTATTTGATTAACCTATTAACCACATGAATCATAGCGTCCATATTTTGGGGGCGAACATCCAGCGAAAATACCAGATTGTAGATCTGCTATTTTCATCAAATAGATTTGTTGTGGAGGGAAAGGCAATCTAGTATGAGCCCTGGGGTTCTCCGGTCGGCTAAGTATATAGGGTTTAAGTTGTTATGTTCTGTTATCTCATATAATGCAATAAGCATAAGCAAGAGGTCAAATGTAGCTATTCCTATTGTTATATAAAGTTTGTCATGTCATATGCCGGGAATCAAGAGAAATAATATGAATGAAATGTCAGCTTCTGTACTGTATAATGTCATAAAGTACTTTTGTTATACCTAGGAGGTTTCAGAAATTGTTATCTTACATCTCACATAAGTAAGCGGAAAAAGAAAATACTTTTCCAAAAGTATTTAGTAGCTTGTTGAATCTTGATAAATAAAGATAAATATGTTTGGCTCTTAACGCGATCAAAAGCAGGCCGTGATATGTCATGAAGTGGAGTTTGCATTGTAATATAACGTAATCTGCACCTAATCTAATCGCCTTACAGCCCATTATAAGGTAGCACACTTTATCTCAATGAAATGTCTGCATGTGATATTTAATAAAAGATATGCTGGACTCAGCAGAAAACCGCTGGGTTCTTGAGAGCAGAAGTAATGAAAGAGGTTGTTTCTGTGACAACCCTGCCTGTTTGTTCCCACGGTGTCTCTCTGCAATTACAAAACATTGAGGAAATGTCACAGAGGCTGGAAAAGAAGAAGAGGTTTTACTTTAGTTCAGCTACTTAAACCCTTCGTTGACTGGAGTAGTCCCCCAGGGGTCTATACTCCACCTCTATGTCTTCACTGAAAATAGTGATCTACAAGCTTGTTTGGATATTGGCTATTTATTACACCCAATGTTTATTTATTTCAACAGCCTGATTCATCTTGATCACATGTCTGCCAGAGATAGACAAAAGAGTAGTAGTAGTAATATGTGTGTTTTGACAACACACTTTTGAGAGATCAACATACTCACACATGCAGGCAGTGGACTGCCTGGTAGTACAGTTGATCTCTCACATAAATTATTTCCAGGAGCATGGATACAGTGCTTACAATACAAAGATGTTCCATGTAAGACACACTTTCCTCTTATGGCAGACGACACTCCACCTGGTAATTGTGAATACCCTATGAACTATTCCTCTCACTAAACGGGCCAAGTTTTTCATATGATCATGTGGGAGTTGAGCCATTAGAACAGGACATTATGTGGTCTCATGCATCCTTGTGACTATAGTATAAATCGTTGTTTCTCGTTTCAGGTCATAGGAGATATAAGTTAACAATTTTAGCACCATACAGTTCATAACATGAGTTTGTAGATATGCTATTGTATTTGTAGGCTAGCCGAGGCTACACTATATTGTCATTACAATTTTGAACATCATTTTTAGGAGAATGACATGTGCAAAATATTGATGCCACGTTGAACGAGGTTGAACTTTCAGAACTACAGTAAACAGTCTGTCAGTGTGATTTGTTCTTTTTCATATACTGTATGTTGGCATCTTTTATGCTACTAGAGCGGTGCCCGTTTCAAGGTTGGTAGCCTATAAGGTCAATAACGGGTCTAAAGGATTTAGAATAGCAGAGAGCTCTAGGACTCAGAGAAGCAGTCGTACCAGTCCAGCAGTGGTGAGCGCACCTCATGGCGTGCTCTGCTTGCACACAAGTAGGCCATTACATGTCCTACTGTAGGCCTACTTGTATGCAAATCGCAAGTTGGTAGCTCGACAGAGTGCATTTCTAGTTATGTCTGTGTCCCTTTTTTGCCCATATACTATGGAGTTCTTTGTCAGGCATGCCCAAATATGGAGTCTATGCAGATGTCAGAACATCATTGTGATGTCAGAACAGGCCAGCTCCATATATGGAGATCTAGGGGTGATCAGATGTGATCAATTGGCTAATGTGGGCCCTATCCAGAGCCTGGGTAGAGGCTTTTGTGCTGGTTCAGGACAATGTATCCCACTGACTCAAGGCCGGGCACTGCACTCTCTGTGGTGGTGTGGAACACGTGTGTCCAATTTGAAGTCGGTGGGGTGAACGGTTCTCGAGTTACGTGGATTACAGACGTACAAACGTACACACAGAGACATTGTGCATTTATAACCTCGCCTCACCAGGCTTTCCACCTCAGAGGAAAGCCGGGTCTCTGTTCCAAAAGTGCCGTGTGAACCGGTCTGGAGCGGATGATATCGTTACGTCATGTTGTAGTATTGTTTTGTAGTCGACAGGCAGGAACAATCAAACGGAACTTCCTTTTCCCTCAAACCAGAAGAATAACAATAAAAGCTCTCGTAGCCTGTAGCTTTTATTGAGAAAAATCGGTTTGAGGGAAAAGGAAGTTCCGTTTGATTGTTCCTGCCTGTCGACTATACAAAACAATACTACAACATGACGTCACGTAACGATATCAACCGCTCCCGACCGGATCGTATACCCGAAATGAAAGGGTGCCCAGGCTAGTGCATTTGCCATTTATAGGTACTAGAGAGGGCCTCTACGGTGGTGTCTGTTGGGCACTGGACTATTGGAATGATGCAAGTTGCTACTGTAGCTAGCTATCAAATGTTACCATAACTAGTCTGCTATGTTGACTCTAGCTGTTCATCTTAAATTGTGGAACTTCTCTTGCATGAATTTCAGTGTTTTAAAATCATTTTCAAAGTAAACTTAGTTAGCAACTAAGCTCTAAGATTTAAGGTACATTCTGCAGTCAGGGTTAAATTGCTGCACAGCAATTTAACATTGGTGTATGTATCCATGCAGCATCCTTTTCGGGTTTATGATCCGGTCAGGATTGGATGATAACAGTATGTCATACCGATGTTTCCCAATAAAATCTGCAGGCTACGAGAGAACGAGGCACGCTTTTATTGTTATTCTTCCGGGTTTGAGGGAAAGGAAGTTCCAGATTGATGGTTCCGGCCTGATCACTACAAAACAATGACTACAACATGACGTAACGGTATCATACCCTCCCAGTCCCGAGCGGATCGCACTACACTGCCAATGACAACACGTAGTGTTGAACGCCTGTTTTCTAGTGTACAAAGAGTAAAAGGTACACACATGAGTACAATGTCAACCTCTCGGAGTGTAGCAGAAATAATTAGTGGTTGAACATTCTCAATCCTTCACAGCACTCAGAGTCTCAGACTAGACCAGAGAGAATAATGAAAACAGTGTATCATTGCATCATTGTCTGGGGACCTAAACCAGTGTTATCCTTATCCAGTAACACATTCATTAGCGCTATTAAAAGTTATAATGTGCAGCTAGAGAGCTGCATGTTAAGCCTGAAACTGGACAGAATGGTGCAGTCGCAAGCTTTAGGGTTAGGAATAGGGTTGGGGATACGGTTGGAGTTAGTTAGAGTTAGGAACATAAGGGTATGTTCTAGAAATGCAGGAATAGGTGACATTTGATTTGATGAATGAATGACAGCCTATGTTTGTTTACTTGTTTTATTTACTTAGAATCCTGTCTAATAGGTTGTTTACATCAACTGAAACAAGATTGTGTTCTCATGACTCATATCCAGCGCACACACACACACACACACACACACACACACACACACACACACACACACACACACACACACACACACACACACACACACACACACACACACACACACACACACACACACACACACACACACATCTAAGTCCCACAGCGTTGCTCAAGACTAGGAAAGGGGAAGGAGTGTGGTCCCTTTTATTACAGTATACTGTAAATAGTTTTCTGTAGGCTCCTTCACATCCACATCATGAAGATATGTGGGCTTCACATGAGCTTCCTCAAAGGTAATGAGGGCATTTTGTTAGGGATTTGAAATAGCTCCCTAATGGCAGAATAGAGGAATGCTTGAATTTGTATCCTTTGATGTTGGTGAAATGTTGTTTTTGTGCATTTTGTAGCTCCGTTCCTCAATCTGCTCATACTAATGAGGTTGGAAGCGGGTTCAGCTCAGCTCTCTGCTCCAGCACTGGTGACAGCAGGAGCAGGGGGTTCTGTGACAATTTCCTGCCACTATGATACTCACTACAGGGACTACACAAAGTACTGGTGCAAGTGACACAACTTCAAGTTTTGTCAGGTTATCTATCTATTTATATATCGTATCATCATTGCATTTAGCAGACGCTCTTGTCCAGAGCGACTTGCAATAAGTAAAGTTATCTATCTGTCTGTCCGTACGTCCATCCGTCCGTCCATCTAGGTGGTGGTGAGAACCACAAAGCCGAGACGCAGAGACAGAAGCTTCATCAAAAAAGATAAGGATGGGCCTGGGCCATGGCTCAGTGGTCCAGGCACCTTGGCACCTTGTGCCGCGGGTTCGACTCCCGATCCCGACGGCCCTCACTGCATGTCTCCCCCCATCTCTCTCCCCATTTCCTGTCAGCCTACTGTCTGTCCCTCCATAAAATATATAAAATAAAGGCGAAAGCCACAAAAAAAAAACATATAAAAAAAAGATCGTAGGGATGACTTCGGCATAGTGACGACTCTACCCGTACTGCATGGTGTCGTGTGTGATCTCCAGACTTCTTCACAGGGACATCTTCACTGTCTGAGAGTTGGTTTCTGTGGGGTCCCACATGATTGGGGTGGGGAGGAGTGGGGTGTCCCCCAGATAACAGTTCACTATAGGAAAGACCAGTTTAGGGTTGTATATTGGATAAACATGGAGTATGGTTGTTTATGGGCACGTCAACAGCAGGTTGAAAAAGCGAATGAAGACATTTTATAAATTTGTGTTTTACTAATAGGCTAACTGGTTTCTGTATTTCTGTATTTAGTAAGGTTTTTGCTCTGTGTTAAATAGTTTATGAATTTTAAGTGGACCTCAAAGATACAGCAGATCTGCAGATGTTTGACTATAAGCCTACAATTGTTTCATGCACATTTGTATTATTTTGTCATTACTCTTGTGACTTGTCCTATTTCTATTCTGCTTAGGAGTCCTAGGAGGTCCTAACAAAGCCAGAATTTAACATTATAGCTGATGTTAGCTGCATAGGGTACTAAATTAGAAAAGACACCCCCTTCCCTCCCACAAAAACAAAACAGAGAATACAAAAATAAAAGGTAGAAAGACGAACTCTAGTGAATCCATATTGGCGTTTATTGCGAACGCAGTGATTGCGAACGCAGTGAGCATTTACTATGAGACCCAGCAGATCACGTCTGTGTGTGTGTGTGTCTGTGTGTGTGTCTGTGTGTCACGCTGTAACACCACCCGCCCACCACCAGAGGGAGCAGCTGTATCACACACAAAAACACACACACACATGCACGCACGCACACACACACACACACGCACGCACGCACGCACGCACGCACGCACACACACACACACACACACACAAAAAACTTAACTTAAAAAAAAACTTAACTTAAAAAAAAACTTAACTTAAAAAAAAACGTAACTTAAAAAAAAACTTAAAAAGGAAAAACGCACACACACAAAAAACTTAACTTAAAAAAAAACTTAACTTAAAAAAAAAAAAAAAAAAGGAAAAACGCACACACACAAAAAACTTAACTTAAAAAAAAATTTACTTAAAAAAAAACTTAACTAAAAAAAAAATATTAAAAAGGAAAAACGCACACACACAAAAAACTTAACTTAAAAAAACACTTAACCTAAAAAAATTACTTAAAGAAAAAACTTTTTAAAAAAAAACCTAAAAAAGAAACACGCACGCACGCACACATACACACACTAAAAAAATAACTTGAAAAAAGATTTAATTTAAAAAAACTTAACTTAAAAAAAACCTTAAGTACGTAATTTATTCTAATTGTTGTTATTGCAATTTACGAGCTGCGTTCGCTTCCCGCGTTTGCGCGTCTTACTTGTATTATATTTTGTTCTCATCATTATAGCTCAACAATTGGTTGTATAGGCTAGCATTTCAATCACTTAGCTTAGATGGTGGGTAAAATTGATATATATGGGTCTTTACAGATTGCAGGATCATCGTCAAATTGGTGTACAGGAATTATTTCTGAAATTATATGTTTAAATTTACAAATTAGGCATTATATGCGCTAATTTGCATACATTTCGGGACGATAAATCTGAAGATCGGATAAAGCCAGGTTCAAAATGATTGTTTCATTTTGTTGACATATTAGAGACAAAGAAAATTACAGAAGGGATTTTAGATATCTCTAATTATCACTCCACAAATCAGAAAAAAAGGGGAAAAAAAGAAAAAAACACAATTTGTATAGGGTTTTAGGTATAAAATGTGATGTAAATCAGGCTGTGAATGATATATCAACAAACCCATCTGTAAATATCTGCAGAATATAGTTATGAATAAGACTGGAAAGTTTGGTGTATGTGAGTGCAACTGAAGTGGAGATTCTTTGTCCCAGGTATGAGGAAAACTCATTTTGAGTAAACAGCCTTTAAAGAATTGTACTGTAAAATTCCAAAACATTTTATTTGAAGCCACTATTTTGAGACAAAATATCTCATCCAAATCTTGGCAACAACATATAATGCCATATATCATTGGAAAGGTACTCTGGACCTCGAGCTGACTGTGGTTTGATCCAAATATGGTCACTTCCTTTGTACCAACAACAAATCATGAAAATTGAGAGGGTGGATTTTCACCCAGCAAAACGAGCTGTCATTGGCTAAAATAAACTACTAAAATAAACATCTAAATCTGTGTTTTGAATGTTTATTTTGCTTTAGTTTGGAAGAAAACATGTTTTGGCTGCAGTAATAAGACCTGCAGTCAATAATGCATGTTGTGCCTTGGTGACCCCCTGTGGCAGCACTGTGCGATCACCCAAGAGACATAACCATTCTGGTAGTATTAGCCCCATCCAAGGGATGCTAATGTTTATTTATTTCAACAGCCTGATTCATCTTGATCACATGTCTGCCAGAGATAGACAAAAGAGTAGTAGTAGTAATATGTGTGTTTTGACAACACACTTTTGAGAGATCAACATACTCACACATGCAGGCAGTGGACTGCCTAGTAGTACAGTTGATCTCTCACATAAATTATTTCCAGGAGCATGGATACAGTGCTTACAATACAAAGATATTCCATGTAAGACACACTTTCCTCTTATGGCAGACGACACTCCACCTGGTAATTGTGAATACCCTGGCCTATGAACTATTCCTCTCACTAAACGGGCCAAGTTTTTCATATGATCATGTGGGAGTTGAGCCATTAGAACAGGACATTATGTGGTCTCATGCATCCTTGTGACTATAGTATAAATCGTTGTTTCTCGTTTCAGGTCATAGGAGATATAAGTTAACAATTTTAGCACCATACAGTTCATAACATGAGTTTGTAGATATGCTATTGTATTTGTAGGCCAGCCGAGGCTACACTATATTGTCATTACAATTTTGAACATCATTTTTTGACATTTTTAGGAGAATGACATGTGCAAAATATTGATGCCATGTTGAACGAGGTTGAACTTTCAGAACTACAGTAAACAGTCTGTCAGTGTGATTTGTTCTTTTTCATATACTGTATGTTGGCATCTTTTATGCTACTAGAGCGGTGCCCGTTTCAAGGTTGGTAGCCTATAAGGTCAATAACGGGTCTAAAGGATTTAGAATAGCAGAGAGCTCTAGGACTCAGAGAATCAGTCATACCCAGACAGCAGAGAGCTCTAGGACTCAGAAAAGCAGTCGTACCAGTCCAGCAGTGGTGAGCGCACCTCATGGCGTGCTCTGCTTGCACACAAGTAGGCCTTACATGTCCTACTGTAGGCCTACTTGTATGCAAATCGCAAGTTGGTAGCTCGACAGAGTGCATTTCTAGTTATGTCTGGGTCCCTTTTTTGCCCATATACTATGGAGTTCTTTGTCAGGCATGCCCACATATGGAGTCTATGCAGATGTCAGAACATCATTGTGATGTCAGAACAGGCCAGCTCCATATATGGAGATCTAGGGGTGATCAGATGTGATCAATTGGCTAATGTGGGCCCTATCCAGAGCCTGGGTAGAGGCTTTTGTGCTGGTTCAGGACAATGTATCCCACTGACTCAAGGCCGGGCACTGCACTCTCTGTGGTGGTGTGGAACACGTGTGTCCAATTTGAAGTCGGTGGGGTGAACGGTTCTCGAGTTACGTGGATTACAGACGTACAAACGTACACACAGAGACATTGTGCATTTATAACCTCGCCTCACCAGGCTTTCCACCTCAGAGGAAAGCCGGGTCTCTGTTCCAAAAGTGCCGTGTGAACCGGTCTGGAGCGGATGATATCGTTACGTCATGTTGTAGTATTGTTTTGTAGTCGACAGGCAGGAACAATCAAACGGAACTTCCTTTTCCCTCAAACCAGAAGAATAACAATAAAAGCTCTCGTAGCCTGTAGCTTTTATTGAGAAAAATCGGTTTGAGGGAAAAGGAAGTTCCGTTTGATTGTTCCTGCCTGTCGACTATACAAAGGGTCAGGGTTAAATTGCTGCACAGCAATTTAACATTGGTGTATGTATAGCCTGGGCAGCATCCTTTTCGGGTTTATGATCCGGTCAGAATTGGATGATAACGGTACGTCATATCATGTTATAGCCATGGTTTTGTAGTCATCAGGCCGGAACCATCAATCTGGAACTTCCTTTCCCTCAAACCGATGTTTCCCAATAAAATCTGCAGGCTACGAGAGAACGAGGCACGCTTTTATTGTTATTCTTCCGGGTTTGATGGAAAGGAAGTTTTCACTACAAAACAATGACTACAACATGACGTAACGGTATCATACCCTCCCAGTCCCGAGCGGATCGCACTACACTGCCAATGACAACACGTAGTGTTGAACGCCTGTTTTCTACAAAGAGTAAAAGGTACACACATGAGTACAATGTCAACCTCTCGGAGTGTAGCAGAAATAATTAGTGGTTGAACATTCTCAATCCTTCACAGCACTCAGAGTCTCAGACTAGACCAGAGAGAATTATGAAAACAGTGTATCATTGCAATGTCTGGGGACCTAAACCAGTGTTATCCTTATCCAGTAACACATTCATTAGCGCTATTAAAAGTTATAATGTGCAGCTAGAGAGCTGCATGTTAAGCCTGAAACTGGACAGAATGGTGCAGTCTCAAGCTTTAGGAATAGGGTTGGGGTTACGGTTGGAGTTAGTTAGAGTTAGGAACATAAGGGTATGTTCTAGAAATGCAGGAATAGGTGACATTTGATTTGATGAATGACAGCCTATGTTCGTTTACTTGTTTTATTTACTTAGAATCCTGTCTAATAGGCCTACTTCTGTTGTTTACATCAACTGAAACAAGATTGTGTTCTCATGACTCATATCCAGCGCGCTTGCGCGCGCACACACACACACACACACACACACACACACACACACACACACACACACACACACACACACACACACACAAACACAAACACACACACACACACACACACACACATCTAAGTCCCACAGCGTTGCTCAAGACTAGGAAAGGTTGAAGGAGTGGGGTCCCTTTTATTACAGTATACTGTAAATAGTTTTCTGTAGGCTCCTTCACATCCACATCATGAAGATATGTGGGCTTCACATGAGCTTCCTCAAAGGTAATGAGGGAATTTTGTTAGGGATTTGAAATAGCTCCCTAATGGCAGAATAGAGGAATGCTTGAATTTGTATCCTTTGATGTTGGTGAAATGTTGTTTTTGTGCATTTTGTAGCTCCGTTCCTCAATCTGCTCATACTAATGAGGTTGGAAGCGGGTTCAGCTCAGCTCTCTGCTCCAGCACTGGTGACAGCAGGAGCAGGGGGTTCTGTGACAATTTCCTGCCACTATGATACTCACTACAGGGACTACACAAAGTACTGGTGCAAGTGACACAACTTCAAGTTTTGTCAGGTTATCTATCTATTTATATATCGTATCATCATTGCATTTAGCAGACGCTCTTGTCCAGAGCGACTTGCAATAAGTAAAGTTATCTATCTGTCTGTCCGTACGTAAAAAAAAGATAAGGATGAAGGTGTCTTCATCGTAGGGATGACTTCGGCATAGTGACGACTCTACCCGTACTGGTGTCGTGTGTGATCTCCATCTTCACTGTCTGTCTGTCTGTCCATCTTTTGTAATATTACATCACACTATTATTTGATTTTATTGATTTTATATAATTTTTCAAACATATTTCTTCATCCCCTATTTCATGTAACTTATTGTAATATTTTTTATATGTAGTATTCGGAAGATTATAGCCAATACGCTTATTATTCCTTTGCAACATGAATGAAGACATTTTTTTTTTTTTTTTTTTTCAGGATTAAACATTTTATTGTTGACAAAGAAGTAACCGTCATCCTTCAGAGAGGTGGGACACAATTATGTATGTAGTTGCAAAGACAATAATTATAATTGTATAATCTTTATTGAATTATATGCTTTTCTTACATTAGTTACAACTATTCATATACACTGGTTCCGCCAATAAAAGCATACAGATTACATTCAGTACATCCAAAAAATGTACCCCACTCATAGTTTCACAAGACATGCTCTAACCCACATTTATCCCATTCCCATGTATTAGTACATAATACAGTTTGATATTTATTTAAATGTATCTTTAGGGCTGATATATAAAAATGCCTGTTTAACAGCATCATTTTTACACAGGACATTCATTATTAGCCAAATATATGTTTTGTGCTGTGCGAATGCACTCAGTGTTTGGGGTATTTTGGAATCATTAAGCAACCCGGTATATGAAAACAAGCCCAAAATAAGTGAAAATAGCCGATCTACATGCATACAAACAACACAAATCTTGTGTCTGGCATAAATTATTTTCAGATGGGGGTCTGCAGACAAATAATAATAATAACAGGCTAATGAAACAGAGGAATTAAGAGAAGAGCCAAGAGGGCACAATTTGTGCTGGGAGGGTTTGAGAGCAAACTGTCCTGTTGTCTTTTGGTTACTGTTTTTTTTGTTTGTTTTTTATTGCATTCATATAGCTCTTTTATTTGTACTCATCTGGAACATTTACATAGGCCTAATTTATCTGCCACTGTTATTTTCCCTTTTTGAGTGGTGTAAACCACTCCTACAACTGGCTTTGTTAGTCTGTCTGTCTGTCTGTCTGTGCTCAAAAAATGAGCATGGTTGCTACGGTCACCCAGTTCACCCGGGTGTGATTTCATTACGTCAGACATTACGTCAGACCACAGCTGATCAGTCTATATAAGACCTTACACCACTCAGTTCACACGGGTGTGATTTTTCATACTACAAAAGGCCAAATAAATACAGTAGCCTATTTAAAAAAGGAGAGATAACAGGCAAACGATCAAGATAACAACATTCTCTATTGTGTAGACTTATTGTAAATTACGTAATGCAGATGTTTAACAATTATGTATATCTTGAGAGTGTAAAATGAAACAAAATTGACCTTTTTTAAGGTTTCTTTTTACAGTTGATAGTTAAAGATCTAATAAGGGTCCACTTGGTTACCAACTCTCCATAATAAACTACACTTTAAAAACAAGCCCAAATAATCAACTACACTTTATTTTTGTCAAATACATTTTTATTAACAGGTTATAAATGATTATAAAATTGGTACAGTAGGCCTATGCATTATTTTTCTTTAGAAACAAGGCCAACTAATTATAATAAGCAGACATGGCAACACTGCTGGTTGACTAATGGAGGAATGAAGGGAAAACAGCGCCCCCTAAAGTCACAGATCACTGAACTAAAGCTTAGAAGTCCATTTTCTCTGCTTGGTCTTTTTTCCACTACTCCTGCAAGACATTTTTCTATATCTCCAAAACTGGTGGGTCAAACTGAACAACCAATATGTCAATTTGAAGCTATGATTCCCTGCTTTCATATGACATGAAAAAACGAAAATTCAAAAAAATCCAATGGCAGTCCTTCGATCAAATCTAGTCACATTTGAACACTGGTGAAAACACCAGCCTTTTCCTCAGTGTGACCTTCTTAAACTCGGGCATCTGAATTGCTTCCGTATTCTTTATCCATCCCACCTTCTGGCTCACCTCATTGTTGACCCGAAGTAGAATGGTGCAGAGGTCATCACCGCTGCGACAGCCTTCTTTTAGCTGTTTACACACAGACTGCATGAACCAGGTCCCATCGTTTGGGTCTCTAAATGACACACAATTCTCCACGGTGGACATGGAGACCAGGAAATCTGCATCCACAGGAATGAGCAGCAGCTTGACCACTGGAGCGTCCTCTTGAAGTTCTGGGATGTTGTCTGCTGCGATGCCAGACTGAATGGCGTTACCCTGGCAGGCCTGAATGAAGAACACTTTGGGCATGTTCAGAAGGACGCTGCAGTTCTGTCCATTGAAAGCCGTAGTTATGTCTTTAATGTAGACGGACCCCATATCTGTTCCTTTAACACAACCCTCATTTCCGTGACTCATAATGCAGCAAACAAAGGCATCTCCGTGCTGTGGAACATCATTTAGGTCAGTGAACGCCCAGCCGGACCATTCCTTAACACTGGACCCCTGCAGCCCAGTGAGGTCCTTCGAAGAGAAGCGTTTCAGTGACTCCTCCATTTGGCTCTTGGTTTGGTCTTTACACATCAACACCCTGAAACCCAGCCAGCTGAATGTACGTGCCAAATCACCAGCATCCTTGTCTGTTCCATGTCGATTAGCTTTGGGATTCTTAAAGTTCTCATTGTGCATGATCACACAGAGACCTGTAGGTTTGCTGTTCAACGTGTACTGCACATCTGCAGTTTTACCAGGTGCGTCCATACCTGTTGCCTGGGTACTCTGAGGTCTTTCTACACCTGAGGCTGTTGCCTGGGTACTCTGAGGTCTTTCCACATCTGAGGCTGTTGCCTGGGTACTCTGAGGTCTTTCCACACCTGAGGCTGTTGCCTGGGTACTCTGAGGTCTTTCCACACCTGAGGCTTTGGGTATATTTGCCAACATGTCTGCTAGATCATCCTTGTCGATCTTCTTCAAAGCCTTCATCACAATCTCCTGAGCATCATTCGTGTATTTCCCTATAATCAGACTGACTAGACTCTCCCTATTTTTAGCATTCCCCAAGGCGAAAACTTTTAGTGGCTTCAAGTCGCCTACAAAGTTTTTAGGCTGTCGCAGTTGCCACTTGAATGACGCTATGTCCTCATCCTCCAGCTCCTGCAGGGTTTCCAACAGCTTCTGAGCATCCATGATTGATTCCTAGTAGCCTTTAGCAAGGAATCACGTCGTCGTTGTGTGCACACAAAGTTCACAAGGGAAAATGAAAGCATTTATAGCCTACCAGCAACAAAGATGGATATATCTTATTGTGGAGGCTGGGTTGGTCACACCATGATGTACTGTATAGAGAGTTTTCATCTGGATCCAGTCTTCCCAGTTCATCCTCACATCAGCTTTCAGATGGTAAATACCTCAGAGAGTTGGTTTCTGTGGGGTCCCACATGATTGGGGTGGGGGTTTCGGGGTGGGGAGGAGTGGGGTGTCCCCCAGATAACAGAAAGACCAGTTTAGGGTTGTATATTGGATAAACATGGAGTATGGCTGTTTATGGGCACGTCAACAGCAGGTTGAAAAAGCGAATGAAGACATTTTATGAATTTGTGTTTTACTAATAGGCTAACTGGTTTCTGTATTTCTGTATTTAGTAAGGTTTTTGCTCTGTGTTAAATAGTTTATGAATTTTAAGTGGACCTCAAAGATACAGCAGATCTGCAGATGTTTGACTATAAGCCTACAATTGTTTCATGCACATTTGTATTATTTTGTCATTACTCTTGTGACTTGTCCTATTTCTATTCTGCTTAGGAGTCCTAGGAGGTCCTAACAAAGCCAGATTTTAACATTATAGCTGATGTTAGCTGCATAGGGTACTAAATTAGAAAAGACACCCCCTTCCCTCCCACAAAAACAAAACAGAGAATACAAAAATAAAAGACGAACTCTAGTGAATCCATATTGGCGTTTATATTATATTTTGTTCTCATCATTATAGCTCAACAATTGGTTGTATAGGCTAGCATTTCAATCACTTAGCTTATATGGTGGGTAAAATGGATATATATGGGTCTTTACAGATTGCAGGATCATCGTCAAATTGGTGTACAGGAATTATTTCTGAAATGATATGTTTAAATTTGCAAATTAGGCATTATATGCGCTAATTTGCATACATTTCGGGACGATAAATCTGAAGATCGGATAAAGCCAGGTTCAAAATGATTGTTTAATTTTGTTGACATATTAGAGACAAAGAAAATTACAGAAGGGATTTTAGATATCTCTAATTATCACTCCACAAATCAGTAAATAGTGTCAACAGGCATAAAAAACCCAATGTTGATAGGGTTTTAGGTATAAAATGATATGTAAATCAGGCTGTGAATGATATATCAACAAACCCATCTGTAAATATCTGCAGAATATAGTTATGAATAAGACTGGAAAGTTTGGTGTATGTGAGTGCAACTGAAGTGGAGATTCTTTGTCCCAGGTATTTGTATTGTAAAATTCCAAAACATTTTATTTGAAGCCACTATTTTGAGACAAAATATCTCATCCAAATCTTGGCAACAACATATAATGCCATATATCATTGGAAAGGTACTCTGGACCTCGAGCTGACTGTGGTTTGATCAAAATATGGTCACTTCCTTTGTACCAACAACCAATCATGAAAATTGAGAGGGCAAAACGAGCTGTCATTGGCTAAAATAAACTACTAAAATAAACATCTAAATCTGTGTTTTGAATGTTTATTTTGCTTTAGTTTGGAAGAAAACATGTTTAGGAAGCAAAATAGCAAAAAAAAAAAAAAAAAGGGAAATTCATGATTTCACCTACCATGTCTCGCCAAGTTAAAGTTATTAAAGTTGAATTCTCATAACAAAATTAATTTGATAAAATTAATTAAATGATGTGCATCACTGTCAACAAATTGACGACGGACAGCATGATATCCCTTTAAGAGAACAGATGGTGGAAGTGAACGGAACACTGTCCCCCCCCCTCCCAGTGAGCTGTGGCGTTCCACAAGGAAGCATACTAGGGCCTCTACTGTTCCTAATATATGTAAACGACATGACTTCAGCCTGTGACTGCAACTTGTTCCTGTTCGCAGATGACTCAGCACTGCTGGTCTCGGACAGGGACAAACTGCAGGTTGAAAATGCCCTCAGCTCTGAACTCGGTAGAATCTGCACCTGGCTCGCTGATAACAAACTATCTTTACACCTGGGTAAAACTGAATCCATTCTCTTTGGCTCTATTAGTAATCTCAGCAAGGCAAATGGCTTCTTGGTTAGAGTGGGTGACAATGTTATCACACGTAAAGATGAAATTACCTACCTAGGTTCCATCCTGGAGGCTAATCTTTCCGGTGATAAAATGGCCACCAACGTAATCAAAAAAGTCAACCATAGAACAAGATTCCTCTACAGGATCTCCTCACTGGTCAACAAAAACACCTTGAAGACCTTAACAGGAGCCCTTGTACAGGGTTTCTTTGACTATGCATGCACCTCCTGGTACCACAGCACCTCAAAGGCCCTTAAAACCAGGCTCCAGACTTCCCAAAACAAACTGGTCAGGCTCCTACTTGATCTAGCCCCCCGAACCCACCTCACCCCTGCCCACTTCGACAGGCTGGAATGGCTTAGGGTCGACGACAGAGTACAGCAACTTGCAATGGGTCTGGTCCACAAGATTCGATACACCACCAAGATACCCATGTACCTGTCTAGATACTTCCTTAATGTTAACGAAGTCCACACCCACAACACCAGAGGGAGTGCAACGAACCATGTACAACCCAGATTCGGCTCAAACAAGGGACTAAATTATTTTCGCTCCTATGCCACCAAAATGTGGAACGCCCTACCAACTGTCATTAAGACATGCGAATCCCTTGACTCCTTCAAAACCGCTCTCAAAGGGCACCTACGGATGGCTGCAATTCGAAACTGGCCCCCGTAAAATCTGAATCCCCCCCCGCCCCCCCCCCTTTTTTTCCCCTCACTGTATATATTTCTTTTCCCTTTTCACCTCCTTTTTGATGAATTCCTGTTCTGTCTATAGAAGTGTCTATTTGTACGTCTCTAAATGTTTTGATGATTTGAACATGGTGGACCCTGTTGGAAACAAGTGTAATGCTTAATTGGGTCGTCCACTCACAGTTAACAGCCTTTGTATTGAGTTTGTGCTTGAAATGTACTGTAATTCTGCAAACTGTTAATAAATTCTTCAATCAATCAATCAATCAATCAAGTAGCTCTAAAATCAACAGTCATATATCCTAATCATGTTTGTGTTTTGTTTGTTTTTTAGCCCTAGTGTTATCTTCAATGCTATGATGAAGTCCACCAGTAGGGGGAGATGTTATACAGTATATTGGAGGGGGTTGTCTGTCAGTGACCACGGATAATTTGTTCCAATTTCAGTAAAGGACCCCACTTTGCTCTGAAGTGAAGCACTGGTCTAAAACCCCTAAATTGACACGTATTGGGCCACGCACCTCCCATTTGAAAATATGTTATGCCCGGATAGAATAGAGGGACGGGACCACCAGAAGAGAAGAGAAGAGAAGAGAAGAGAAGAGAAGAGAAGAGAAGAGAAGAGAAGAGAAGAGAAGAGAAGAGAAGAGAAGAGAAGAGGAGAAGAGAAGAGAAGAGAAGAGAAGAGAAGAGAAGAGAAGAGAAGAGAAGAGAAGAGAAGAGAAGAGAAGAGAAGAGAAGAGAAGAGAGATATTTTTTAAATAGATAGACCCTGCTCTGTATAGGTCTGAGTCTTATACTGTATACCTATACAGTGTAGAGGTATCCGACTCTATGGTATGGTCTGATGAATCCTGAACGTGCCTGTACCCTTTTGGACTATAGGGGGCAGTGGCAGTACTGCGCCACTGTTCTGCCGGAAATAAACGACAAGAAGAAGAAACACTAGAGGTTGACGTCACCGCCTCAAACTGCTGCTGCCAACGCCCGGCTAGAGAAAAAACAAAAAACACACATCACATCAGGTACTGTAAACTGTATAATCAATAACCTACCATCAATACTACACGTACAATTCACCTTCTTATTTACAATGCGTCTTAGCCGGGGGTTCACAACTAAAGGCTGAACGGTAGTAGTCGGCAAGCTCGTGTTGATGTTAAACTGTCTTGCTACAGTATTTAGCTAGCCGCTAGCATTAGCTTCACTGTGGAAGAAGAAAATGATAGATGATGGGTTTATGGATGAAGATTGTAGATCATGTGACAGTGATTGATTGATCCATTCGTGAATTGCTCGGCTGATAAAGGCAGCTGCTGGTAAAGCAAACATAATTGGTTATTAGATGTGACAGGCAGCAGAGCAGAGCACAGTGATGAAGTGTTGTGACAATCACTACTTATTGTGCCTATAATAAAGCAGTCGGTTAATCAGTAATCAATAATCACATCTCTCATATAATCAGACACTATAACTGTAGCTACAGTAACATCTGCATGTGGTGAAGATGGTCAGTTGGTCACTGTCACCATGGTCCAATTCTTTGGGACCACTAAACTGCCTGAAACTACATATAATCTGTCAGAGCAGCCTGCTTATTTTCACAGGCCTGTGTGTGTGTGTGTGTGAGAGAGAGAGAGACAGTTATTTGTTGGGTGGGGTACTAACTAAAGTGCTGCATTTTGGGAATGTGTGGATTAATGCAAACTGTCAATCACTACTTAAATCCCAGAGACTTGATAATGATAACCGGTGATTATGATGTTCAAATTATATATTTCTTGTTTTATTCTTTTAGGACTTTATAAATCTCTTAAAGTCCTGTACAAACATATATACACCAGTAAGACGCCCTGAGGGCGAGAAGTGTGCATCCAGGGCAGACTGCTGGGCGAGCGTTGGCGCTTTGGCATGGGGGGGTCAGATCAACATATGGAATGAATTCTGTACTGGCCATATATGGAGCCTCAGCGTGTCTTGAGTGTACAGGGTTTGATGAGGTCAGATCAACATATGGAATGTCAGAAGAGGTTACCTCCATATATGGAGATCTAAGGGTGGTAGCGGGGGCAGTGTCTTGAGTGTACAGTACAGGGTTTGATGAGGTCTGGCCATATATGGAGCGTGTCTTGAGTGTACATGGTTTGATGAGGTCAGATCAACATATGGAATGTCAAAACAGGCCAGCTCCATATATTCAGATCTAGGTGATGATCCAGTTTTCTCCATGTATGGCTATCCAGGGTTTGATTAGGTCAGTGTCGCAATCTGCATATATGGAGCGTTGACCATATATGGAGATGGCCATGTATGGAGCGTCACCAAATATGGTGCGGTGGCGTGTGTCACGAGGCGTGATGGGCTGACAACCATATATGGAGGCGTGACCTGACTGACGGAAGGACGGGTTTTCATAGTAATCTGCGACCTACCGTCGCAATTATGATGTTGTTTATACTGTTAGTGTAGTTTGTATGTATGAAATGCATAAACGTATACATTTTTTAATCCGTATCTTTTAACCCATTTTGGGCGGGAACCCCTTTTGGTGTTTTAAACATTATGTTATAATTTAGCAGATCTACAAGCTCATAGCACGCCACCGAGTGGCGCGCTACGAGCTTGTAGGTCTGCTATTTTTGAAAAATCGTTAAAATGTGCCTCAAAAATTTCAGAAAATTGTCATGATTTAGAAAACCTTTTTTTTTTTTAATTTCGACGTCAGGCCTGAATGGGTTAAATGAGAAGCACTAGTTGGCTGTGTGTAAAATGTCCTATACAAATGCATCATCTGGAGGAAACCTTGTATGTCCTTTTCAGGAAATGGATCCAATGTAGTTATTAAGTCACAGGCTATCGTCTATAAACACAACATGATATCTCTGTCTAAACACCTGAACGTGGCCCGAGCGCTCTGTCTACTGGTCTGTGGAATGGAAATGAAGAGCACTGTTTACCTATAATGTGCTGTTTTCACTGTTGCCACACCCATAGTTATATTCATAGCTATGAAGTAGTTATTTGGCATAATTATAATATTGAGCTATGAATGCTACTTTATTTTTATCGCGCACACACCCCCAGAAAGTAAAAGTGTTACATTGATTTTGTAGTGAACAATTTGCAAGTGGGCATGACCTTTGGGCAAGTAGAACATGACCTGTACTTGCAGGTAAGTGGGCAAGTGTCTCTGAGACCTTAGCGTCAACCCCCTGTTACAGACACGCTTTCACTTTAAAATGTCAAAAATCTGCAGAGCTGCAAGCTTCTGAGCTTGTAGATCGATATTTTTGTGCGACAAGCTTGTGACAAAGTAGGACATTTATGATAAACATAAAAAGTTTAATTATGGACATACAAGGTTTCTGCCTGACAGGCAGCAACGGAATGTGATGTGACTTACTTGACTCAGCTGAGAACATAATGGCAATTGTGTGTTCTCTCCATCAGGTCTTGTAAACGCAGACATGCAGACTATCAAATGTGTTGTGGTTGGAGACGGAGCCGTGGGAAAAACCTGTCTATTGATTTCATACACAACCAACAAATTCCCCTCTGAATATGTACCAACAGTGAGTACACAAAATATCCCTTTGCACTCAAAAGTATGCCATAAAAAAATAATAAACAGTGTTAATTTAACTCAAGTAAATTAACGACAAGTACAGTACTTGTGGACAGTTTTGTTGACCTGTGAAACACTAACAAAATATTAAGGAAACCCTTTAATCGTAACATTTATTTTTGATTAATTACAGTTTAGTGAGTGAACGTTAGTGTTAACTGTCATTCCTTCTTTGTCATTGTTTGATTCCAGGTGTTTGATAACTATGCAGTAACTGTAATGATTGGTGGTGAACCCTACACCCTAGGATTATTTGATACAGCAGGTAAGACTCTTTATCACGTCTTGATTCATACTGTACTTAGGTTTAGTTATATATACTTCGTATACTTCGTAAAGAGTGAAAATAATGCATGACACATTGTGAGCTTCTAGATCGGCAACGAGGTATAAAACGGGCTTTAACCACTTTTTTCAATCCGTTGTCCCTATTTTGGACATGTCATTATGGGTGAAAGATTTCAACAAAGAGAAATTCAAACAATTGAAAGGAAATTCACATTTAAAATAAAATGCCAAATCAGATATACAAGGTCACAACGCCTCGCAATGCGAGGCATTGGGAGCTTGTAGATCGGCAATTTTTACAATGTTTTCCTCTTTCTTTTATTATTTGACAATTTGACCACGTTTTACCAGTTTTTATATTATACAGTAGTTTGTTGATTACTTTTGAGTAATCGTCATTTCTACTTTCTTTAGGCATTAAAAACGTCCTAAAAGTCCTTAAATTGTCACTTTACTGTCATCTGGAAGAAAAAAAATGTTTTTGCCAGTTTGTGACATGTTGTTATTGCTGTTCTGTTGCCAGGCCAGGAGGACTATGACAGGTTACGACCACTGAGCTATCCTCAGACAGATGTGTTCCTGGTCTGTTTCTCCGTGGTTTCACCCTCCTCCTTTGAGAACGTCAAAGAGAAGGTTGGTCCATTCTGTTCACCTGTCCTCCAGGTTATTAGCCCATTAAAGACCTGAGGCCGAGTCTACAAATTGCCTTCCAAATCAGTAGTTCTCAAACGTTTTTCGTAATTCTAAATGATGTTCAAACACTTTCAAGACTTTTCTAAAATAGCAGATACAGTATAAGCTCACTGTGAGAGGCTATGTGAGTGACATCATCGTACCTGGAAGTTATGCGGGAACGCCTACTTAGTGGCTAAAAAGGACTTGACAGCTCATACATCTAATGATGTTAAACTCACCAACATTGCAGCTGTACGGAAAGCTTGAATTATCGTCTTTCTATCTGCAACGTTTTTGTTTCATAAAAATCCACCATAGACATGTTATGAGATACTTTATGTCAAGAACTTCCGTGCAGGTGATTATTTTTTACAAGTATCAGTTTGGAAGCGCTCGTTTTCAATAACGCAATGTCCTGCTGCCTCCTGCATTATGTGGTACGCAGAACTGTTGAGTGAGTTCCAACAAGCGCTTCCAAACTCCAATGCTCCATGCTGCTTAAAGGAGCATTCAGTGATTTGGGTGATTTGGAAAAAAAAACCGGTCCACCCGGTAACAAGATGTGCACATGCACGCACTACAGTGGGGGGGGACACAACAGACCAACAGCACGTGCACCAAGGCCCACCCCATTCGATCATGATTGGAGGAAGGCCCCTCTCATCCTGATTGGATGAAAGCTTTGCCACCCAAAGCCCAAACCGAAACTAGGGTTTTTTGACTCCAGGGGCTCACTGGGGACAGGGAGGAACTCCTTATATGGTCAGCACACTTTATAGTAGGGAGGATTATCCAAAAAATAAGAAAAAATAAGTGATATTTGAATTAAGTGAATATACCTTTAACAGTTTGACTGCGGAATTGGACCGCGCCGTCATCATCGTTCCTTTTCATGAGAATCTGCTTTAAAATGGTGTAGTTGCTTGTCGTAGTGTTGAAAAATAATCCAAAGTGGCGATCACAACAACAAAGCGGAGGAGGAACGCGCCCACTGCACGCCACCGCTGCCATTGGAATACATTAAGCCTCAATTTCCCAGAACCCTTTGCATGCCAGTGCGATGGATGTTTTTCCGATGACGTAATCAAAACACGTCATCTATCCCACTCTGTCTGATGGAAACCCCGTAAGACTTAAAACGTATAAAACAATGCGAATTAAACAATGAAAACGTAACTCATGTAACTCGTTATAGAGGGTATGCGCATGCTTAAAGTGAATGGCACATCGAGTGGCAAAGCAACAGGCGAAGTGATTTAAATTCTTTATTTGGAATACCCCTTGAGATACAATATCTCGTTTTCGAGAGGGTCCACAAGTATACAGTCAATACAAGGTAATTAACAGAAAAGAAAAAAAGAAAACAAACAAAACACAACAACAAAAAACAGGGTATTGCACTAGACAAGCAGAGTAGCAACAAGATGGAAAAGTTGTTCCATCAGTATCATTGTCACTATAGGTCAGCATTAAGATACATTTAATTTGGTTTTCAGCATTGGAGAACTTTTGATACAAAAGTGAGTTTAACATTGTTTAATGTTGTTTAATGCAATCAGATAGGACTTTTCTGATTGGATGTATGGACTGTCATGGCCAGAAAGTAGTTTTTGCCACTCAGTAGGCATTCCTGCATAACTTCCGGGTTTGATGATGATGTCACGCGCATACCCTCTATTGGGTGGGAAGCTGTTCTACAATCAATTAACTTGTGAATGGGGGGGGGAAGTGTTAATGTTTTGCCACTCAATCTAGATAAGGGGGGGCGTGTCCCTGTGGAAAAGTGATGCATGTGCATGGAACATACAGCATCGTCACACAACCCAACATAAGTTCACAACATCCGGTTTAGATTTTTAGCTCTTCAAAATAAGAGCTGAAAATGCTGGCGTGAATTATATCATAATTTGTCAATAATTGCTAGCGCTGTAAGTGTTAATTGGTTAACCAACATGAAATCTATTGTTGGGGTTAACATTCCACGAAAATATCATGTTACCATTTGATTATTTGTAGGCCTATATGATTATTATAACAATCATTTTCATAATTGATTAATGTCAATTGTTCTATAGATTATACAATTAATGCCATGTGATTTAATTTTGACTAAGTTATTCTAAAATAAGGTCATAAAATGGTAAATGGTAATAGTAAATGCTCAAGTTATCTGAACCCAGACAGAGAGACAAAATTGCATAATACCAGACAGACCCTGCAAGACATTCTAGGTCGATACACGTTGGTCATATTGTTGCCTTGCTCAAAATAAATCCTTTATATTTTTTCATCAAAGACGTACGGAGTGCCTTGGAATTATTTTCTTTGCAAGTCTGCAGTCTGCAAGTCTGGGAGTAAAGCGGTACTTCATTTGAAAAACCCTTTTTTGCCCAGCAGTAAAAACACATCTTTTCATTGTATTATATGGAACAAAGACAAGTATTGTCTTGTTGTAAATAGCATTAAAGATATTTCCGTTATACATCACTAAACCAGTTGTTTGAGTACAACAATGTAAATAGATGAATTTTCTTATTGTGTCATGCCTAAAATATGTTAATCCTGGATTAATTTTGATAACGCCTGTTCCATCAGTTCACTCCAATCGTCTGTCCCTTTAAGCTGCTGCCCATCCATATGTTTGATGATTAACCTGCCTTGCTGCTGCTGCTTAATGTACCAACTGTCCTCTGTCAAATGTAAAAATAACTTTGTTCTCTCAAGGGCATTCAAGATGAGCTGAAATGAAAAATGTGTTTTTCACCCTTTTGGAGCATATCCGTGGTCATATTGGGGACATGGATAGATGCCAAAAAAAGAGAAGAAATTCCTTTTTTGTGTACTTTTATTTTATCAAAGGTCCAATCTTAATTAATTCTCAAAAAAAATGCAATGTGTGATTACATTAGCAGGTACCAAGTACCAACCATTGCACATGCACCTGTCACTCTGTTCCACACAGAGCTATGATTCATTATTCTAGACACTAGAGGGCAGTGGTGCACGTTTAATGTAGACATTTGAGGGAGACAAAGGCAATGCAGTAACAGAAGCTCTATTCTGCCTTGTTATTTTACTTTGTGGTCTGAGTGAGGTGACGTCCAGGCGGGTCATGGTACTGTTACTGTCCATGCATGCCCCTTATTAGAGCTCATAGCCGGGTAAATGACATGCACCTGTGCGGTGTTTGGCGGTTGCAATGCTCCATGCTGTCAAACCCTGCCCCATTGCTGTGATTGCGGTTTCAATAAATGAATAAATCATCTTTAATTAACAATATTTGTGCCTCTGTCTTTCAACAGTGGGTTCCTGAAATAACTCACCACTGTCCCAAGACCCCCTTCCTGTTGGTAGGAACCCAGATAGACCTGCGGGATGATCCCTCCACAGTGGAGAAGCTGGCCAAGAACAAGCAGAAACCCATCACCCCTGAGACAGCAGAGAAGCTGGCCCGGGACCTTAAGGCTGTCAAATACGTTGAGTGTTCAGCTCTGACACAGGTAAGACCTTCAATTCAACAAATCGAATCCCATTTGACATTGTTGGTGAGGTATGTTTGTGTCATATGAATGTTAGACAGTAGAGCTGGGCAATGTATTGATATTATATCGATATGATGATGATGAGAGACTAGAAAAGGTTCAAGGATTTTCTATATTATATTCTCTTTTCCTGGTTTTAATAACCTAGGCCCTATATTCAAATAATTACAGAAATAGCTGATGTACAAGTTCACAAAGCATCCCCTTTTGATTACAATGTGTTGTGAGCGGTAGATCGGCTATTTGATCAGCTAGTTTAGACATTTTTGGAAAAACTGAAGAATAAATAATATTGTCAGTTTGTCACAATATTGATATTAAGGTATTTGGTAAAAATTAAAAAAAACATTAGATTTTGTCCATATCGCCCAGCACTATTATATAATTGCATGAATGCTGCCTGCAGCATACTGTACTTCTTGTAGAAACAAGGGTTTCAAAGAGGGAACAAGGGAAACAAAGAGAAAAGCCAAAAGTTCTATTGGCAGTTCTTGCCAAGATGTTCTAACTAGCCAAACATTGCCGCTCATAATGTGTGATTGATTAGAAATGAAGGAGCAACAAAGAGTGGAGATCCAGGTGTCAAAAATCACGGTTCCAGCACTGTATCATCATCACCTTTATTTATACTCGGAAATACAGTTGAGTGCAAGCCCTCATTTTCAATGTAGCCGAGGTTACAATACACAAAATACAGTAAAAAAACAATACATCAAACACCATTATAAATTACAAAGGAACTTTATATAGAACAACCATCAGTAAAATAGATCAATTGAAGCAGGACCGATCACGGTGTTCTGGAGCATTCCTTTGAACTGACCGAAGGATACAATGCATGGTCTAACATTCAGCACGCAAAGCGGAGCCGCGTATAAAACAATTTTGGCCCCTTAAAAGAGAATCTGCTGAAGTATGCTGCCAGCTTCACCCTGCTAAAAAACTGGTCACTGGGGCAGAAACCTTATCTCCATATTTTGCTATTTTGGAAAATATTTGGAATATTCTTTTTATAGTTTCACTTATAGTGACATGGCCAGTATAGGGACACCAGCTTGAAAGGGGTTAGTTCTTTCTTTGGGTTTTATTCATATTTAACCAATAAAGTTTTAACGAGCTTGTGACTAAATAACTACATTGTATCCATTGGAACACAGGTTATTTTTTTTGTGTTTGGGACATGAAAGGTTTCCACCCGTCTGACATTGACGGTGTGCTCTGGCTGTCTTCTTTTCTAACTCCTTCCGACTTGGCCTCTAACTCCAGTGTTGTTCACCTATCTCCTCCCCCTTTTCTCCTACTGTAGCGGGGACTGAAGAACGTTTTCGATGAGGCTATCCTAGCCGCTTTAGAGCCCCCTGAAACTCAGAGAAAGAGAAAGTGCTGTCTGTTCTGATGTCTCCTTCAGTATCGCTTTGCCTCTTGTCTGCTGCTTATTCACAGTAAAGAAATGTCTTTTTGTCACCGAAATAATCACAATGCCCATCTGAAATGTATGCCTATTAACACTCCATCTTCTGTTCATGTCTGCTTTTGTTTGAACTCGGTCTAATCTCAATTCGCCCATGCTGCCTTGTCCTTTATCATAACCGTGCCAATCTTTACTTTTCATCTCTCTGTTCTCAATACCGGCTTAATTTATACTTTGTCACTTGGTGATATAATGATGTAGAATAGTAGGGTACTTCATTTTTGTCGCACGGAGAGTTGTGCGATGAAGTATGAATAAACGTTTACATTTGGTTGTGCATAGTAGATGTATTTTCATTTTTTAATTCTGTTATTAACTCCGGGTTATACTATTTTGTTTGTGTCCTTACGAAGCTATTAAGCCAAAGTTATACTTAGTTGTGTGCGGGGGTGTCACACACCGGAAATAGCAGATCTACAAGCTTGCTGATGTGGGCTTGTAGATTGGCATTTGTTGGTGCATGACAGCACAACAGATCTTGTAGATCTGCTATTTCACAACTAAGTATAAATCAGGTTTTATTCTATATCCTGTCTGTATTTCTAGATCCATTCTTGTTTTTCCCTTGCCAGATGAACGTTTTCCATTAGCACTTGTCCTTATACACAGACAAGTTGATGGTTATGGGGGAATCTTGTACTGTTAATTTGAATAAAGGGACATTCTCAGTCCTCTGCTCCAGTCCAAGTGGAATTTTAATCTATCTATTCCCTGGCCGTGTTCACCAATGATTTCTGAGAGGTAGTACTGTTTTTGAATGTGAATGTTTTGTTTCCACAGAAAGGATTAAAGAATGTGTTTGATGAGGCCATACTGGCGGCACTGGAGCCCCCTGAACCTAAGAAAAGGCGTAGATGTGTACTGCTCTGAGTTTCCTACCAGCCTTGTCCCTCTACTCCACCCACTTTTACCGTAATAACTACAGTAGACTGACACTATTGCAGGAGTCCAAGTGTTGCTGTAAAATCCCATTCCCACAAAAGTTGGCGTGTCACAAATGACATGCCTCCTTTATGGTAGAGTTTGACATGGAAACAAACTAGCTGATGTATTTGGCGTGACTTTGAACTGCAACTTTGCTGATTTCTAATCTGAATGCCATCGTTCTATTGTGAGAGGTACACCCTGTCGAACAAAATGTGACATACCGCTTGGGTTATACTTGTGTGTGGGCGTCGTGCACTGAAAATAGCTACAAGCTCACAACGTGTCACGTCCGCGACATGTTGTGAGCTTGTAGATCTGCTATTTTAGGTGCACAACACTGCCGTGGTGTTGAGTATAAATCATGCTTCCTAAAGTGTTCTGTGTTCAGAACTCTGGTTACATGGCTGTCAGTTCGTATAAACCATGCCGAAAAGTGCCATTTTACACATTTTTCCACAATAGAATGATTTGGATTCATGTTAAAAATCGGTAAAGTTGCCCTTTAAGAGGCAGAGTCTGACTGTTGAGATGAGAATGTCAGAATGGTCTTTTAGTGATATGAACACTGGATACTAAAGATGTAACCATTCACAAGTTGATATAAAATATACAAGTGTTGTACAAGCACACCACATTTGAGTGGGACTGCAGTATGTTTACAGTTATTCACTTTGTTGGGCATAAAGGCTAACTAAAGGTTAACTACAGAGTTAAATATAGAGAGTCTTAGCCCACTGTTTGCCGATGTTTGAACGAAATTGTCAAAAAATGCAAACATTTTGGATCAATTTGAAAAACGTGGCTTTGACTAAAGTTTCTATAGGACAACATTTAATTAAACATTTTTTACTAAAATCTTAACTTTTAGACCAGTGACATGAAGTCAAATAATGGTCAGACCGATATATTGGTTGGGTTCTACTAAAATATACTTTATATTTATGTGTAAGTGCAAAACACCCTGAAATGGTATTTTTATTGAACCACTGTTGAAATGTTTATATAATCTTATTTAATTGGCAGTGATTGATGGGAGCTCACAGCCCGTGATAATGGCAAGCAGAAAAGTGAAGTACAGTTCCAATAGAAAAGTGATGTATTTTATTTTACATCTATTGCTGCCTTATTCAATGCCACACTGCATGCAAATACATTTTAAGTTTTATATTTGTATTGCATAAACATTCCTGACATTGAGGCCTTATTGCTCAGTGTTGCTTTCTTACATTTCCCATATTGCCAATATTCCATTAAAACTAAGAACTTCACAAGCCTAGATAGGTTTTTGAAAATGATAAATGCTTGAAAGATCTAGGAGAAACCACAGAAATTGGACTTTTGTTGGGATCACCAGGACCTGGAAAAATGCAATCTTTTATAGTTATAGTGTTTCTAGAGGAAGATTAATCTAAAACATTTTGAATTTGATTTGTTTAAAATCAACACTATAAACTTAATATGACCATCAAATGTTATTTAAAGTGGTTGACACTTAAGATATTTAGGTGATCTAATTTAAATTCTAACTTTAAAAAATAAGCACAATATTACCTCTACATTTTTGTGCATTTTAGTTGCACTCAATATTTTATTTGCTCTCAAGTTACATTTTAGAACTACTTCAATTACACACAGATGTCATTTTTCCCCCTTTTTACTATTTGACTGGTACTGTTTGAAAAAGTGTCTAATAGCATTACCACCCAGTCTTTGTCTGTTTGAATAATGACTTTACTGAGAGAATAACCTTGTCACTTAATTCACTTGACATGTATTGATGCAGTTTTTAAATTACATCAATACGTGTCTAGCATTCGTTGGTGAATTAATTAAATTAAGCTGAAATCAAATGATTAAAACAATTTAAAATGACTGATGTATCTGAGGATTTGATTTGTGTTCCATTTTGCATAAAGTTAAATTGTATCTTGCTTGTGATAAACTGTTACCATAAACCAGTATTATGAATAAATCATTGCTATTGTGTATATCCATTAAAGATTTTCACCAAAAACAAGCCAATTTATTTTGAACAAAATCACATGCATATCCACAAAGGTATAAACTGTTTATCATAAACTTATTCACACAGTTGATAGCTTGAATTTGCTACTAGTTATGTTTGTTATCAGGAGGATACTTTTACCATGTAATAGAAAGATAAAATAGCCCAAGCTTCATGCTGGAACAGAAAAGTTACATGAACATGCTAGTGTACTGAGACATTAAATGATTAAATCAAATTAACTTTTACAATAAAAATCATTGCAGAAGGTAACAATGTCTGTTGTGGAGCCAATTACTGTATGGAAAATGAATGTGATATATATTGATAAAAGCTTAGGGCTGGGCAATAGGGACAAAAACATTTGTTTACCAAATACCCCAATATCGATATTGTATTGTGACTATACATTTTAATTTTCGGAAAACCGATGGAGAAACGCCGCTAAAAATCCGAATTCGCATCCGATTCGCGCCCAGTGTGTGGAGACCTTTAGTGGCACCAGGAAAAGACAACACTTAAGCCATATCACAATGTTCCCAGATGAGATTTAGTCATCATGATATTGACAACACATTGCCTAGCTGTACAAGAGCCTGATAAAGACAGGTCAAGCAATGGTTAGACAATTTGCTGACACAAATGACAAACCAAATTAACTTTATTGTTTAAAATGCACAAAATTACACAAAAGATGGGAATCTCAATAGTGCCACACACAAAGTAGATGTACTTTCTGTCTGTGTCATGCCTTGCAGTTACAGTAGTATAAGCAAAAGTAATTATTTTCTGCAGATTAACAGAATTGATAACAAAGATAACCTCTTTCAATGTAATAGAAAAGACTTGAATTTCGTTCCAAACCATTTGGCACTATTCTCGCTATGAATAAGTATATCTTAGATGTACTACATGTACAGTTTGACTGTCCACATGCGGTGCTAGACAAGCATATTGCAGTCAATCCTTGGTCTAAACATGCAATGTTTGAGTTCAAATTATTTAGTCAATGCATTTGTCCCATAATACCTTCATCTACTAAATCCATGTTCTATTTTGCTTAAAGGAATAGTTCAGTTGAGACAGCAAGCTTCCAAGTGGTACTGGTTTTCAACCTTAGAGAACCTTAGAATGCATGCCATCAAAATCAAATATTTATATAAAAAAAACCTGAATTATCCCTTAAACCTCTAGTGAGTGTAAAAAAATATTTATTCAATACGATAGTGGAAAATGTAATTTAATTTGACATTTTATTTCACCCTTTCTAATGCAAATATTGTACTTCATAATTTGCATAAAGGTACTCGGACGGACACCCAGCTATAGTTAGTCGGGTGAAAAATGCTTTCATCCAATTTATTCAACTTTTAAATAATGTTACAGATGACTGTATAAATGTATCACTCTTTGTGCCAACATCCAGTATGAATAACGGAAATGCAACCGTGTCCTTTATTCTCATCACTGCTTTGCATAAGCCTTCATTTATTAAAGTGTCAGGGGACATTTCTAACTGAAAATTATACAAAGAAACAGACACTCCTGCTGTGATAGGTACAACAAAGATATTTACACATTCAAATTTAGTGCAGATAGCATGAGGCAGGTTTACCGTACTAGGAAAAGGTGTCATTTTAAATGAAGGATGGATGTAAACAAACAAATATATTTCCACATTCAAAAGTGCAGATAACATGAGGCCAATTAACTTGGAAAAGGTGCAATTTTAAGGAGGTATTGGTTGGAGGTACAGGCAGTGGCAGTATAGAGTGGAAAGGTTTGTATTGACAAAACTTGCACTTCCTGGTTCTCTCTCTGTTTTTGGTTAAATGTCTGAAATAAGGTATGTGGTTAATACAGGCTTACAGGATTTTCCTGTTTTGTTCTGTGACGTAAATACCCCAATCAGAAATTTTGAAAGCTTTAATGTGTCATAAAAAGTATTTTGCTTGTCTATCAGTGTCTAAATGATAGACACTGATAGACATTGTCTGCATGGGACAATGCACATAACGTTAACGGAGTAACATTGTTTAATTGTGGTGATTGCATTTAAGCCTCAATCATAGGCTTAAATGCTCCTTTGTGAAGATTATCTTTGCAGGGGAAATCATGAACTTCAATTTACCATGGAGTACTTTTAATGAACAATCTAATGCTGAAATCCCGTTGGAACTTTTTTCCAGAGGGTACAAGGAAGGTGCTAATATTTGCTTCTGACTACATGAATATAACAGAGCTACCGGTCTAGTGATGGACAGATCTGCACACAACTGTTGGTCACCCGGATTCCATACCATCCTGCCCAAAATTGTGTATCTTTACCTCCATGAACAAAACGTATATATCGAACTCCTGGTCCATAGTTCTTGAACACATGGGTCATCTGAAACATCAAACAATACTGCAGATAAGAATTCTTCTTGTCCTTAAGCTCTGAAACATTTTGAACTACTACTTCTTAAGAATGTGTTCATATTATTCTAATAGTCTACCAGTACCTGATTCCATTGTTGATCATTCCACTGATCAAAGCGAACCGGGGCAGGACCAAATGTCTGTACTGGCTTCTTTTTTTGATTCAGCAACTCCACACGAATGTCATATTCACTTCCACAATCCCAACGAGGTGCATACCTACGGACGCACACGCACACACACTAATATTAATGCATTAAAGCAGCAATACAGAGCTTATTTGAATGAATAAACCAATGAACCAATCTGTATTGTACACTGTACAGGATGTTCTTACACTATAACTAGCACATCTGCAGGGTCTCCAATTGAGACATTTAGATCCTGTTTCAGGTCAAATAATGGTTGACAAGTAACCCTGCCTGAAACCTATAATGCACAATATCTCCTTGGGATTCCCTCTTGGGTGTTGTATCTGCGTTTGAATCCCAGGTGTTGCAATTACTTCTCCGCCAGGGGAGGACATACAACGAATGGATTGCAGCTTTTTTTACAGTTTATCTACACCTTTTGTTCAAGTTAATGAACAAGTTTTTTTAAACACATTTGGTGATAAGTATTTTTAAATAAAGTTCCATTGGATAAAATCTAAAAGACATTCCCAAGTTTTAAATAAAATGAAAGATAAAAAAAAATATTTCATGTGCATTTTCTTACCAGTCTGATATGGTGATATCTGGCTGAAAGTTGTCCATGAATGAGTCGTTGTAACCCTCTTTCTCCAAATTGATCAGCTGGGCCTTCTTGCACATTCTGAAGGCAACAGAAGAATTGTTACGTGTAGTATACTATAAATCACTGGTAGAAACAGTAAGCATGTTGTCCTGATGATGACTCACTGATAAGAGGTCACAAACACTTTCTGGACGGCCCCATCAGGATGTGGAACCATGGGATCGTCAACTTTCCATCGATCTCCACCATTCTCCAGAATTTGCCAGCCATTGAGTTTTTCTATTAAACAAAAGTGTTTTAGGTTTAGTTTTAGGTCCTCTGTAACACATTGCATGCTGTAGTAGGTTATGACACCAAACACAGCCAGGTTTACAGCTACAATATGAAACTTATTCTATTGAATAAAAGGTTATTTGAACCAATCTGTATGGTAGCATAATAAGCGTATACAATATTACTATCGGTAGTACATCTGCAATGCAGTGGTTGGAGGTGGTCTCCCTGCTCTTCCATTGAGACATTTAGACCCTGGAGTCAGGTAGCAGACTCACTGGTCGACACTGTCAATGACGTTATTTTAAGCAGACAGTATGTCATGGGCCAGGCCAGCCCGTACCCTATAGACCCAATGGTTGAAAGTTTAAAATGTTTATTTGTATTTATTGACACTGAAGTTGCATTGGTATGTTTGTCACCTGTCTCTCCTCTGCAGTGCTGGCACTCCTCTCTAGATGGGAGGGTGCCAAGTACTGTGGAGGAGGAGGGGTGTTTGTTCCTGTCTGTATTATGTTTGGTCTTTATGTTAGGCCCTGTGAATGAATTGGGCCTTTGAAATATGTTTGAGTGTATATTCCTCTAAAGTAGAGTAGTGTGGAAGATTACTCGTAGGCCTTAGTTGGCCGTGTGGTTGAGTTAATTGATCGCCACTTGCTGATTAGGGGATGGTTTGCCCCACCTGTATAAAAGCAGGATTGCTGCAGGTGAAGGGAGTTCAGTATTACCTGAGGCTAGAAGAGACATCAGGGAGAGCTGCAAGCCAGGACCTCATCGAAGGATAAATAGCCCGTAACAGTCTCTCAAGATCTGTTTTCTTAAAGTTTAGCCAGCAGGTGTATTTTGGAATGTTATTTTGGTCAGTATTTATTACTTATTTTTGTATTGTCACAGACTTGCACTGCACTTTGGAGGTAAATAAAATGCCTGAAATGTACTTGTGGACCTGTCTACTCCCTGGAACCTCCGGCCAACATTATCACACAGTATTGTAGTTTGGACATATTTACAATTACTCATCTCCATCGGGAGGGGGAGACAATGGAAATAAATGTTAAGGATTCGTTGAGACATGCATACGGTTATTTGGGCGCATGGTCAAATGTGGTCATGCACAACAAGTATCAGCAGCATTGCGTTCGTGAGACAGATCGTATACAGAATGATATAGCTTTTTTTCTGTGATTAAGTATTGTAGAGCAGGAACTTTGTGAAAAATAAAGATGAGCCTCCAACATTTACAACCACACAAAGTTCATCAAATAACATGTTTTGCATGCTACTGTACAGATGTGGTTTTGGTTGACTAGCTGTCCTTACGGTCTCCTCGTGGGTTCTTCAGAAGATTGCGTCTCTTCTTACACAGGAAGTAGAACAGTCTCCAGTCATTCGGGACTTTGGCGGCATCGCAGGGCTTAAAGCCATCTCGTCGACATCTCTCTCTCCAAAGAGACTCACTGTCCACCAGTTCCTTCCATTCACGACAGACTAACCGGCAAACACAGACCAGCTCATTCGGAGGGAGGTTCATGAAGACCTCCTCCAGGACCTCCCAAGGGAGACCAGTCAGCTGACCTGTAGACTGACACATCAACAGAAAGACAGTCAGCTGAGCACTCCATGAAGTCAAAACCAGAGCGCTCCAATATCGGAGGCGAGCAGATTCTCAGAGTATTTCAGAATAGAATGCACCCTACGTTATCAGGTCGGGATACATATTTTATCTGGTCAGAATAAAATGTGTATTACGTTGATGACTTTAAATATTAGTTTTTCTTTTTTTTTCCTTTATGACCCCATTCGCTCCTACATGATATTATGTGTAGGCAGAAGAATCTCCCACACACAACAAACCCCTCAGTGTTAGTATAGTACACAAAACGGGATTTCATAACAATCTATTTACACTCGTCTGAATAATCCACAGAATATTTGTAACAAGATGTCAGTTAACAGATGTAGCTGTATGAGAAAGAAACAGGGAGTTTTAAGTCTCAAGAGAACTCAAGACTTAACTTAAGACTCAATGTCACAACTCTGACCATGGTTCTATTTGAATAATAAATAACCTTTCTTGTAACCACCGCGCTCCGACTTCTGGTGACTTAGATCAACATCATGAAAATAAATGTACTGGGTCGGGTCGCACACTGCAGTGGCAAGAGTGATTTTTAACTATTTACTAGATACAAAATGAATGACAGACGTTTCAGATTAATTTGTCACTAAATAGCCACTCATACAGTAAAATATTGGTAGGACATGTTCCACAGAGACAGTCTTACAAACAATACAATATAAAATATTAAAATAGAAGAATACAAATAATTGTTCCATTGAAAGTAAGTAGCCTAGCCAACAGTTCCCGAGCAATGTACAGTATGTGGCCCGCCGCCCATAGGTCAGGATCAGCTGTTTCCTTAGCATGATGTACACGATTTACCTAGCTCTGTGCCCTGAAGTGCCCTTGAGCAAGGCATTGAACCACTACCATGAAATGTTCTATGAGCAGGGCCTGGCTGGAAACAAGTTCTTGAGCTTAGCCCAGATACCCTGGGTAAATATAGTAACTTTGCTTTGCTTAGCTCTAATGCAACGCATTAGAGCTATGGATCAGAGCTAGGATTTACCCCCAATCCAACCCTGATGCAGAGTGCCAAGCAGAGATATTATATGCAATTTTTGGGTAGCCTACCATGATTGGTATGTAATGTTACGTACGACTCCCCCTTCTGGATGTAATGAAGTAAAGTGAAAATAGATTGATAGAAATAAAGTTAAATTGCAGTAGGTAGACTAGAACGGCAAGAATGCAGATATATTATTGATTATCTATCTTGTTATCAGAAGCAGAAATGAGCAGAAGCCAAGGCAATGTTGAGAAAAGACTGGTGACGCAATTAAATGACGAATTATCATGCTTTTGAATCATGCACAATTGCACATTTATACTTACATTAAACTGATCAGGACCATCTGCAGCTACTGCCAGGCTCTGTGTGAGACCCATGGCTCTCCTCTTCATTCCTCTAAACACACTCCAGATAGTAAATGTGTAAGCTAGTATAGCTAGCAACGTTATAAGTTACTGTACGTTAATGTTTGCAAACATGCGGAAGTAACCGTCCAGTCCAGTTGTAGAGATAAATAACGACTCACTGATCTCTGAGGTGAAACCAAAATTCACATTCAAAACACGCAGATCTCCCTGAAGGACCTGAACCAACGGTACATGTTCGTTTTAACGTCTGTTCTTTACTATGTAATACTCCAAGTCTACTGAAGTCTGGAACAACAGTAAACAAACGCCTTCCTTTCCTTGAAGTGACGTTGTAAGGAAAGACCAGTGTGTCCTCACGAACACTCCGGCCGTAGTCCCGGGTGCAGATTATGGCTAGCTACACTCAAACCCCGCCCACTCGTTCAACCCCGTGCTGTATTTATAACATACCCATAGATAAACCGTGTGATCAGTCTGACATAAGATTCAATGGTCTGTCTGGGTGAGCAGCATTCTATATATGATTCAATCTTATGTCAGAGCTTTCAACAACGAAGATGACAAGGGGGCGCTTTTATTTAATTGATTGAATGGATAAAACAAGAATGAGAACACAGTGGTCTTCAAAGTGGGGTCAATGCGAGGAGTATAGCTTTACTTAACTCAACTATTCAATTCACTTTAAAAGAAAACATGTAGGCCTACATTTCATGTATTTTGATAAATTACAACTGATCTCACAGATGCAGTGTATTATACAATTATACTCTTACACTCTTATCCAGAGTAAAAATGCTCAAGTTGTCTATTGAAATAACAATCTGCACATTTAAACTAAATGACACAAGTTAATAAACAATGAACCTATAGCATATCTTTAAATAACATGCTGCTATCTAAATTACATTACATTCCTATATTCTGGTCAAGAAAACAAACTACTATAGAGAGACTGCAAGTATACCAAGATATTGAAGATATGCATGGCAATAGAAATATTGTTCCTTAGAAATGTAAAAAAAAAAAAAATGCAGAGGTAACCCATGGTTCTGATTACCTCTGCATGGTAGCCATATCTTGGTCAATGCAGATTTCATATTTTTATTGAAGGGATAGCCCCTTGAGATGCAGCATCTCATTTTCAAGGGGGACCCATAAGTGGCATTGTGACATTGTGTGTTATTGTGTGGGCTAAACACACTTTAGGTAGGGAGTATAGGGACAACATGACTCATATAGTTGACTCACCCCTGTATCTAGAAAACTGTGACTATGTAGGCTATGTAATAACTTTCTGCAGGTCAACTGCAGAATTTTACGTTTTATGTATTGCCACCGTTTTTCTGAATGAACTCATTGAAAATTGGAAATTAATCTAATAAATGGTAATTTTGGTAGTTTTATCTGAACTATTATCTACCATCCCCTCTTCAGAAGGCTGCATCTGATCTGACTTTTGCAAAAGTAAAACCTTCAATCTAAATTTGTTTCACATTACTGATGTAGGCCTACTGTACTCTCTTCGGCACCTCCCTCTCTAAAGGACTGAGAAACAGACACTTATTTATTTTCATTCTTGACATTCAAACTGGCAAACAAACCCCCGATGAGGAGGAAGATTCATGAAGATCTCCTTCAGCATCACCAGAGGAAGAGAGCTGCCGGGCGGGTCATTAATGCAGGTCTACAACTCACATTATCCAGCTGCTGAGCAGCCTGTTCCACTTGAATCATTTCCATTGCTTGCGCTTTCATTGTGCACCTGCTGCGGTTGGCAATAATCTATGTACTCTGAAGAGTTTGAGAAGTAGTTTCATAGTTAACCCTGAAGGAATGTACTGATGTGAGAGGGACATCTGAGGAAATTAGAGTGACTGACAGCTCTCTGTGTGGGCCGCTGTCACTCATGAGTGTCATCAAATTCACCACAGTAAGTCAAAACAGCCTCACAATGCCAGACAAAATTGTCTGTTTAATATAGATTTTAGTTTTTTTTTATAATTCAAAATTTTATTTGTTTTTCAAAATCGTACAAATAATATAGATTATTGATATAATAATCCACATAAGTGAAATTAAGTTTTCAATACATTCTGAATAGACTGAGATATTTGACCTTTTTTACCATCATCAGTTCTTTCAACTTGGCCAACTAGGTAATTTATAAGCAAAAAGTTTCAAGTTTAAAACATTTCCAAAAAAAAGTCTACAAATCTACAATTTCACAACACATTGCATCCCGTTAGACCAATAAAATGAAATTCAGTTGTAAATAATCACAACTTTTTTTTGTTTGTTATTAAATACGTTAGTTCTCAAAAAAATGTTTTTCAAATATAATATGAAAATATTAATAAATATTTTCAAATATATTATATTTCAAAATATCTGTATTTAAGTGGTCTAGGGGAAAAACAATTAGGATCAACATTGGACTCAAACATCGATCAGACTAGTTCTGAATTAAAGCACTTGATGCACTACTAGGATGCTATGGAGATGACTATGGCTACAGTTCATGATCCTTCTGCATTGAACCACAATTGCAGTGGAAGGAAGGAGTCGAGACTGTAATATGAAAATCTAGTTTGGTACAGTACTGTAAATTTTGGTGGTTTAAAGTCATCCAAATATTTAGTTGCTACCATTAGTGCTACCATCTTAAAAAACAATTAAACATGATAATTAATCATTTTAAGAATGGAAAGGTCACAACATTTAATCAATGTTTTATAATTTATTATTAACATTTGCCAACAAATCAAGGACTACAATTCAAGCAGGAGGTATTGTATTATGGAAACTTGCTCAAACTATTATATAATCAAGTGATGTATTTGTGTAAAGAAACAATATAAAATCATGCAAATACACAATGCAAATCATTTGTAATAACATTAACCCTCAGCATTTTGTTACATTTAATTTACAGTATATCTCTGCTGTCGGGAAGAAACCACTTAACTCCAAAATGATAATTTTTCAGGAAATGAAAAATATATTTTTTCAAGAAATGAAGAAAGCAATACTGCCTCATCAAAGTTGGTGTTGTGACTTTATATATTGTCAATTACTTCCATGAGAGGGGGAGAGGTGGTGTAGTTCGCTGTTTTAGCAGACAGTTTGAGGGTCCAATGGAGTCAAGAGGTTTTGTCCCGAGCGCTTTTTACTACTTTTCATTGGTTCAATATTTTCGAAACAACATACAGACGTAAAGTTAGGTGGTTTCCTAACTTAGGTTAGGAAACCACCTAGTTAGGTGGTTTCCTCCCGACGGTTTCCTCCCGACAGCAACAGTAATAGCACAGAAGGTAAACATGGATACCTACTGCATATTGGAAGTTAATTAAAATTACTCTATTTTGATCAAATTATGTTAGATACAATAGAGCTTGAAAATGGCTTTTTGTATTAGGAGTTTAGTTTATAAATATTTGTCTCAGAGTAGTTTTCTGAAAACATATCTAGCATGTATTCTTCTGAACAAGATTAAAGAACTGTAAATTATTGGTACTGAAATATTCTAGTCGTGACTTGGAAAGACAAAATCTTAAAAACATTGATTTTAGAGAAATTATGGGAACAACTCAATTATGCCTTTCCAGCCTGAATTCTATAAACAAACTTTGTGTGTGTGTGTGTGTGTGTGTGTGTAGATATGTTTGTAGAATCAGGCTGTATTTGGGATTGAGGGCATTAATGAAGATGAGTTTGGGGTAGGCTCAGAGCTTTATCATTGTTCGTTTTTACAGGTTTGCCAATGATAAGCTTCCGTAACAACCAATCACGTGCTCCCTTACATTCATAAGCTTCCCGTTTTGTCATCCTAATTTGGCATTCTTCTGATTTAGTGGTTCTTGTAAAGGCAAATAAAAACAAACCAATTTGGAAGAATGATGTTTAATAATATGGCAAATATACAGAGGTGCATTCATGTCTTCAATCACATAGGCACTGCAGTGTGTACAACAGAACTTAACCATACATTACAAGCCATATCAAAAATAAATGGGTACTGAGGAGAATAAAAGACCCATGGAATTACAGTTATTTATTTTGGTGACATGAACCCTAGCGCCCCTATTCTGGGGCAAACATTCGGAGAAAATAGATCTACAAGCTCAGCGATTATGGGCTGGTAGATTGGCTTTTTCAGCAAAGATATTTGATGTAAAGAGGGAAAAAGGAACGGACCCCTTTGGGGACATCCGCCAACTTACGTATATAGGGTTCAATAAGCTAAAGAGGGCAACATCGTTGTACAATGATCATTCAATCACAAACAACCCAGTATGTTTCGTCTCTAGACAAGACAAAATGAAAAAAAATGCATGTCGTCTTGAGAACGAGGACTCCAGTCCATGCTGTGTCTAAAATAAGAGTTGATCCATTTTGTGTCAAACAAACAGTCCGTCAGCGCCATGTCTGTTTGTTCAGTGGAGGAGCTCTTAAGTGTCTGCGTCAATCCTGTGAGCTGTACGATGGGAGCAGTTAGAGATATCAGTTAGTACAAGGCTAAAGTCCCTATATACTACAATACGATGGGAGCAGTTAGAGATATCAGTTAGTACAAGGCTAAAGCCCCTATATACTACAATTGATGTGCAATTTAGCTGGACATGATGGCGTAATTTAGGATGGACAGCTGCGTTTCAAACTGGAGGGAGAATTGGATACACACAAATACATCCATCTACTAGAGCACCATTTTAATCCTGTTGTCAATAAGACTTGGAACATAATAAACAACAACAATCCTGTCCTGAATGTTGCAACCTTTGTGAACGACCCATTTATAACCGTTGCCCTGGGAAACAGCATTGAAAAAACATTAGAGAAACGGCTCTTAATTAGCTAAGCCAACAAGAAACGGTTTTCACATGTCTCCTGGCAACACTAGAATCGTTTGACTCTATAGGGCAGGTCGGACACTCCAGTGGGTACGTTTTTCTGGATAAGTCTCAATCAAAATTGCTATCCAGCTTCTGTATGTCACTACACACCATTACACTGCACACCATGTGTGCGACTTACATTGCTTAGGTATCCTGAGTGGTTCTATGTCGCCTGACAGGACTTGATGCATGACTCCACGGAACTGGTACAGCACCTTTAGACTCTTCTCCTCGCCAACACAGGGGTCATAGAACCCAGGGAGTCCCGACTACAAAGACAAGGTGAGGTCAGACACCAGCAGCACAATGAAAGAAGCACATACTGACGCAGATAAGGGTGTAGTGTGCACATACTGTACCTTTGTAGCCTCTGTGAGGATGAGTTTGGAGTCTTTGACCAGACACTGCAGTGGCACGGTCACGTCGATGACCCTGGCCCGCTCGTGTTTCCTGCTGTTGTCTGTCACAAACTTGCCGTACCAAGCATTGAGGATGATCAGACCTAACCCAGGAAAACAAGGAATGCTATAGATTCAATCATCATGTTATACACATACACAGGCTGGGGAAATCTCCACACAATACAATGAAAAAGTAGCTTGGTGACCAAAACAATTAAAATGGTATTCCATTGATTATAGAAGGCTCTTTGATCATGTCACATTATATGTTAACCACATGAATCCTGGCATCCCTATTCTGGGGCGGAGATTCTGCAAAAATCACAGATCTACAAAGCTCACGTGTTTTAGACAAAATTGGAACTGGAACGCTGCAAGCTGATAAATTACATTAATGGGGTACTCTCTCCTGATTTGATAAAATTGGCTATGCATTTTCTGTTCACTCAAGAGCTGGAGAGGTTGGGAGACCCCTTTTACTGAATAAACACTCTATAGTGGTGATTGCAATATAGAGCTGAATATAGAGTTTTAACTTTTTAACAAAAACTTTTTGTTCTGTATTAAAATGAAGTTGAGCAGGTGTGTATCATTATACATCGTTAACAGCGGCATGACAAGTCCCATCATCTCTGGGAACCTATTAAATCCAGTCAAAGTGACATGGAGGACAGGTGGTATGAGCTAATTATCAGTTGTTACACAACCTCAGGTGAAAATGATGCTGTCAGGAGAGAGCTTTTTGATAACACACAGCCGCTCCAAAAGCTATTTTCACCACTCTGTGAAATTAAAAATGCTTTCAATGATCTCAGTAGTCACATGGGGTTACAGACAGTTACAAACATAACTCTTGTCACAGCATAATCTGCCAGTGTCCACAGAGCCAGTGACACCTACTGTGTCAATGGAGCCCAGAATGCACTTTCAACCTGGCATCTGCATTTTGGGCATGTTCATTATAGGCAAACATTTTACAAATTTTCAACCGATTTCACTACTATTTTAATGACTATTATTAATCACGACTATTAGCAGTGATACTTATATAGAGAAAAAGATGTTATAACTTTCTTAATGCCTTGGTTTCTCATTGTTTTTATGGGTATTACTATTAATGTATATGCTGTATCTGTATTTGATCTCTGTCAGCCCCAAGGGATCTGGAGATGGTTTGCACAATGGTCTGGTTATCACAACTTTGTAATGGTGGTGACTGGGGAGGAGAGTGTGCAACAGCTGACCAAATTAATTGAATAGCAAGTTTTACCATTACATAATTGTGAAAGATTAAATCATAATTTCTTATTGAAGGTTGTTTTCAGTAGTGATTAGCAACTTTATAAATATACAGAAATCAGTGTGTTAAGTGGTTGAAATAGGCTCTCCCTCCCTTCCCCCTCACTCAATGCTGGGTCGGGTATTCATTTGTGTGCTAAAGGTGTAACTTTTAGACCTGTTTCACTATGCAATGTAACTAATCAGGGGAGTATATCCAATAATATTGCATCATCCATTTTTGAGTGGTGTAAACCACTCCTACAACTAGCTTTGTTAGTTTACGTGTCTGTCTGTCTGTCTGTCTGTCTGTCCGTACCCAAAAAATCACACCCGTGTGAACTGAGTGGTGTAAGGTTTTATATAGCATGATCAGCTGTGGTCTGACGTAATGTCTGACGTAATGAAATCATTATTATTATATAAGGTAAGGTATTATATAGCCTGATCAGCTCTGATCTGACGTAATGAAATCACACCCGGATGTGATTTCACAACTGGCCTTTTTTGTGCAGAAAAAATGACCATGGTTGCTACGGTCATCCAGTTCACCCGGGTGTGATTTAATTACGTCAGAAATTATTTTGAACATAGCAACCATGCTCATTTTTTTATGCACACAAAAGCCAGTTGTAGGAGTGGTTTACACCACTCAAAAAATGAGCATGGTTGCTATGGTCACCCAGTTCACACGGGTGTGATTTCATTACGTCAGACATTACGTCAGACCACAGCTGATCAGTCTATATAAGACCTTACACCACTCAGTTCACACGGGTGTGATTTTTAATCTACAGAGCAACTATTGAAGATATTTCACCAATATTTGGAGTTACATCATGTACCCACTTTAATAATAGAGAAACAAAAACAATACAGTTTTCCAGGAGGAAGCCCTTTCCCTGCATGTCTGGTCAAACATAGTGATCTTACCCATTCTAGACTCCTCTGCTTCAATAATCCTGCGTACGGACTCCTGCATCAGTAAAACCTGCACGGAGAAAAGAAATAGCTTAAATAAATATACAAAGAAATTACGGACACATTTAATAATTGTATACTTAAAAAATAAATATAAGAAATAGCTGATCTACAAGCTTTTGTGACATGTTGTAAATTAATAGATCTGCTATTTTGGAAAATATTTTAACATGGAAACAATTATGCAAAATTATATAATAATTTAAGTAATATGTAATAATTATTATTACAAATGTGATGATGTAATAATTGTGACCTAATAATTGAGGCCTACAGACTGTGTCCACACTGTGATCAGATCAGACTGACGTATTCAGGCATTGCCAACCCATCAGAATTGGTTGCTGTGGTAACGACGTAATGACATAGTTACTCACTTTAAAAAAGAAAAACTAGTGTTATACTTAAGTTCTGACTCATCCGTTATATTGTTCCCTACCGTTAAATGTATCTTAGTCTTATCCTTACCGAGGTGCTGCTATGACAACTGATGACATCCCCTGGGGATCAATAAAAAGGTCTATTCATCTAACTTCAATGATCAGCTGAATGTGACTTATGGTCTGTTGAGGAGGATGAGACCTTTCTGACGTGTCTCTCTAATTGGCTGCTGCAGATTGGCCTTTCAAGCATGGAGGAAATTGAAACAGGTACGGTATGTATGTGCATTTCACACTGATGCGTACTTGATGCTGAACTGTAGCTTCCTCCATTGTAGTAGTTACATTCAATACAAATTCACATGTAGTATCTATTCTACAGTATGTTTTTGGCATGTAGCTTATTTAAATACATAAATGCATTTACTCTTTATATATTAAAATGTGACTCATTGCTAGTAAAGATAGTGATCCTCACTGTAGCCACGCTTTCCTACTATACTGTGTCAGACTGGCTTAGTCCAGTCCATATCTCAATACATTTGTTGGCACCATTTGCGTTAATTATCTCTCAATAGTCAGTCACACACGCACACACAGGATTTATTGTAAGTTCTGTAATGTGGTCCTTAGTAGACTCACAGCCGACTCTGCCTCTTGTTTCTTCCTGGCAATGTCCGTGGATGAACTCTCCCGATGTTTCTCCAAGTCTCTAGTGAGAGAGAAAGAATAAAATCCAACATAAAAGGGCAGAATTAAAAAAGGGTCTCTCAAGATAACTCTGGTACAATAACATGCATAGAGCTAATTCCATTAGCTTTTAAATAACCCGATTTCTGAAATTAAACCGTTACATAAGGGATCCTTCCTTACTCTTCCTTTTGGGCACGCACGTAGGGCCGGATAACGAGGCTCTGAATGGCGAGGTAGAAGACCAGCGGTCCCACCGTGGCATAAAACACAGCACTGGGCAGCAGCTGGTCCGTCAGGTGGATGGGGAAGTAATATGTCTGACTGGCTCTGTTTAACCTGCAGACAGGGAGGCAGGCTTTCTTTAGTTTCTACACAATTTACTCATAAATTAAAGAAATTCAACACAAATCCAGAAACTGACAAAACGCACGCACACACGTTTTTTGGACGATTCTATAAATCAGTAGTTCTCAAACTTTTGTGCCAATGATAATGACAATGATATGTATCAATTGACCACCTGAAAATGTTTTGCCAGGGACCACCGGAAGAGAGAATATCTTCAACATTTAAAAAAAATGTTCAAAAATAGCAGATGTACTTAAGCCGGGTTTGCATATCTGCATATCTATCTTTTAGGAATCACTGTTCTAAATCATAAGAGTTTTTCTGAAAAACGCTATGCTATATTATAGCTAAAATCTAAAATGACAGATGCTTTCCTGGTTTTACTGGGTTAAATGCTTTACATAGCAAACACGGTGATGGAAATAAAATCTGTCCCTTCTCCTTCTGCTTTTTAAGCTACAGTAGCATCTCATTTGCATCCGTTGTGCCTGGGACAAAAACAGAAACAACCACAAAACATCATGACAAACAGAAACATTACAATAAGTAACAGTCCAACAGAATCAACATGACAAATGTAATTAAAAAAAATGGCAATCATTGATGGCGACACATTTGAGCTGACTTTAGCCAAAGCTTGAAGCTGGTTTTAAACTCTTTAATGTTTGTGGATATTGAATTCCATTGCACAATTTTAACCGAGCAAGCAGACTGACCAGAGGCTGTCTTTCTGCACTGTGGTGCCCAGACAGCCCTAGTACGTGCTCAAGGCCTAATGGCACTGCCACTGTGCCAGGATAGACAGCATCTAAGACAAAAAGTTTGAAAGACTGACAAAAAACTTTTTGTGCCCAAGGCACACCAACGGCATGTCAACATCTCAAGTAAGTGTTATCACTTTGTAAATGTTGTAAATGTTTATTTTTTTATTTACTATTACTAACATTTAATTTAACCACTTTTTTTTTTCTTCTTTTTTTTACAATTTTCTATTTTTGGGAAACATAAAAAAGAGAGATTTTGATTGATCAGGCATACATCAAAGAAAAAAATTGAGAAAGTAGAATTTTGACAGGAGGATGTAAAATGTTATTTATTAAGTCCTTTGTTTGTAAAGTGGCTACACAGGCTTTATTGTAGTTTCAGCATATGTTCAAACCGTGCTACATGAAACATACAGGAGGACTAATCTATTGTCTGTGGTTCTCAAAAAGGACCACCAAATTGATATGTATTTGGTCGGGGAACCCCATCTGAAAATATGTTGCACCAGGGACCCCCAGAAGAGAAGATTTGTGTAAAAAAAATCCAATTATTCAAAAGAAATTAAAAACATTAACAAAAAAATAGCAGATGTACAGTTTGTACATGTTCACAGTGCGGTACGAAGTATGTGTATATTTTGGATATTCAAGTGGTTAAAATGATTGTGACGCTATGTTAACTACTTTTGCTGGGCACCCCCAGGGACCCCACTTTGAGAACCAATGGTTTATGGATTTGTACTTTTAGGATGGATTTTAACATTTCCAGCATTTTCTGCTTCATTTGACAGTTACAGTGAGTAGAGAGAAAGGAAAGGCAGGCGAGTAGGTGACATGCAGAAAAGGGCCTCGGGTGACAGGTCAGATTCGACAAGGACTGGGAGAACAACAAACTTGGATTTACTTCTTCGCTACTCTTTCTCTACCGACCTGTGGAGAGCCCCGAACTGAGCTCATCCTTCCTTCGATGCATGAGGAGTATAAATCCTCAGGGGGAGGAGTGGGTATTACCATGATTACATGCACATCCATGCACAATGTCTGATTGATTGAACAGATGAAAATCTGGCAATGAAGTCAAAGTGCACAAAAACGCTGAGAATGTTCAGAATATTCAAATGGTAACACAATATAAAAATGCTCTCTGACGTGCTCCAGATAAAGATATCTAAAACCACAACCACTCAATCGTTTCTCCAATTTCATCCAATTTCACTCTAAAGCCCTGTTGTCTCCACCAGGCCGAAGGCATGGGGAGAGAGTATGTTTTGCACTCCGTCCGTCCGTCCGTCCGTCCGTCCGTCCGTCCGTCCGTCCGTCCGTCCGTCCGTGTGTCCGTCCGTCCGTCTGTGATCAGCTAATCTCCGGCACCGTTAACCCGGTCGATGCCAAATTTTGCACATACACTCCCTGGATGCCAACGATGAACCTCTGCCCCAAAATGTCCAGAATGGCCTGTTATAGCGCCACCAGGAGGCCGCTTTGTGCAAAACAAGTTTTTGGACAGTACACCTACAGATTTTGTCCAAACATCACGCAAATTGGTACACAGTCTCTCTAGAGCAAGGGTGTTCAACTGATTATGAACCAGGGACCACCACCCTGACTGAGAATCAACCTGGGGACCACCACCCTGACTGAGAATCAACCTGGGGACCACTACCCTGACTGAGAATTAACCTGGGGACCATTGTTGTGTTGGGAGGGGGGGATATGGGCGTGGTGTGGGGGAAAGAAATTAACCTTCCATATTAAACTCATGTTGCTGTTCATTGTAACTTACTCTATGAGTAAGCAGACACTTGCGATTGATTATGGGCACATTTCCTTATAATGGTGACTCAACCAGGCAAACCGGTACGGTTTCTCTTGAGATTCTAACTCCCCTTTCTGTGGAAGTTCTTGACATCCGACTTCCCAGTAACTGACAACATCGACGCGTCATCGTTTGTCACCAGATCATTTACTGCATTGTTTCTTAACTTGTGGTCAATGCAATAAATCTTCACTAGGGACCACATGCAACACCTTCACGGACCACCAGTGGTCCATGGACCACCTGTTGAAAACCCATGCTCTAGAGCCATTCAACGAAACGGGTCTTTCAGATTTCTCGGACTCCATCCTGATTGGCTAAGATTGGCTTCCAAAGTTCGCAGGAGTGCTCAGTTTCAAACAAAATGCTGCAAATCATGAACACATTGTGTGATTTCCGTGAAATTGTGCACGCACATTCCCACTAGGCAGAGGAAGAAATGCCACATGAACATTTTCAACTCAGCCTCATGGTGGCGCTATAACTGGCTGAAAAGTGTTTTTACCTCTAACTGCACGGCTCTGTGGATAACTTTGTATGCCAACTCCCTAGAGGCCAATTTTTCACATCTGCTCTTTATAGCGCCACCAGGAGGACGACATATGTCAAACACATTTTCTAATATTACTGCTTCAGATTTTATCCAAATTTCACGCAAATCGGTACACATGCTCTCCATAGTCATGTGATCAAGACGGGTTTGTTTGATTTCTCATAATCCACCCTCATTGGCTACGATTGGCTTCTAAACTTTTCAGGAGTAGCTCGCTTTGTACCCGTTTTGTACAAATCGCCACAACTACTCAACGCAGCGTCCGATTGTGGTGAAACTGTGCATGCATATTCCCACTAGGCTTTGGAAGAAATGCCACTTGACCGTTTTCAAATCAGCCTCATGGTGGCGCTACAACAGGCCAAGCCGCGACACACACACACACACACACACACACACACACACACACACACACACACACACACACACACACACACACACACACACACACACACACACACACACAGACACACACACACACACACACACACACCCACACACACACACACACACTCACACACACACACACACACACACACACACACACACACACACGTCACTTGGTGGAGACCTGTGCCCAGAAGGGCACTTTTTCTAGTTCATACTTCTTTGCATGGCACACCAAAGCATAAATTAGGTTTAACATTTGGACCAATATATTCGAAAAGCATTTGTGAATCAGACATAAATAAATAAAAATAATAATAACACTGGGTCTGAACCAAGGACACTTAGGTGCTAAAGCACATAGAAAGGTTCGGCTCTGGCGCGAATCCTCTCAAGTGAGGGCAAGCTTCTGCCAAGGAACGTAATGAAAGGAAGGGACGAGAGTCACGTGACTGGACGCCGCCATGACACTCATGTCCATATAATCTATGGGCGCACTTCCGCCCTCCGTTCGATACAGGTCGCTCCAATGAATTGCAGCGGCAAAGGAGGTGTCTACCTTTCTTTGTCTATGCTAAAGCATTCTAAACAAAAAAACTAAACCAGACCCGTGAGATGTGCTTACTTGATTTTGAGAGAGACCCCTTGCGGCACTCCGACACTGACGGTGGCCCCCAGGACGCTGTGTCGACTGATCTTGGTTTCAGCACCATACTCCACTACAGTCCCAAAGAAGCCTGATCTGCAACACAGAGACACAGTAACTGCAAATCAGTATTGTTCTCAAACGTTTTTGTGCCAAGCACTGCGGAACCCCATCTGAAAATGTTTTGTGCCAAGGAGAACCCCAGAAGAGAAGATTTGTGTTTAAAAAATCCCAAATTAGTTATACGATTTAGGAACACATACTTTATAGATCCTTTGATCTTGGTTTGGTCATCATTCTGGAACTTGTACTGGTAACTCATCATCAGGAACGTGTGAGGTATGCCGAACTGCACAGACCAAAGAGCAGTAGTTAGTTAGTGTTTTCTGTCCTTATTATTAGAATAAAAATGTGACGTCTTGTTGCCGAGCTGACCTGTGCGGCGAAAGTAAAGTGTGTGCGCTTGGTGTCCCTGACGACGCTAGTGTTCATAGAGGACTGGATGCCCCAGCGCCATTGCAGGTAGCCCATGGTGTTCTTGTCTAGGTGACGGGCCAACACAGTGGTGACACCAGGACGCACCCCTCGGGATGAAAACTGGAGACCACACTGTGCGGTCAGGAAGCTGGTGATGGGTGGGGCACACAAACAAATCAAAATGTTAAAGATGGAGTGCTGTGATTTTTGTACCACTTGTATGTGGTGTGGTGTGGTTATAATATTCAAATGTGTCTTCCCTGTGTATTTTTGGCTTATTCCTGAAAGCTGAAAGGCTTGCAGTCAAAAGGCCCATTTGAAATACACCACATTAGTGACATCATAACCCTAAATCATCACAATATGAATATATACACACATCTTTCCTCTCTTCTATACGTACCAGCGTGGAGTCAGATTTCGGAATATCTTCAACCCCAAGAGAGGTCCTTGATTATCTCCGGCACCAAGCTCAAGCTGTTTCAAAATGAACCACAGACAGTGATTAAAGGTCAAATTTCATTTTTGTGTGGAATAGAGAAAGCAAGAGGGAGCAGACATGGAGCATTAAAGTAGCGGTTTTCAAAGTGGGGTTTGGAGACCTCCAGGGCTCTTTGAGGCAGTACCAGGGGGTCCCCCAGCTAAATTAATGAGTCTATTGTACATTTAGATTATATTAAAACATTTAACATTGACTCCTGCATTACAGTACATATATTACAAAAACCTTTGTATAAATCAGTGGTTCCCAATTTTTTTAGCTCAAGACCCAAAAGAAAAATGTGTTGTTTGCCTGGGATCCAAACTAATGAAGATAACAGATCTATTGGTACTGACCTCCCCCCAGCCCTTTGCAGAGGTGACTCTTCTTAAGGCCAAGTTAATGTTTCCACCTCCGTTTCCATTGTGAGTTGACAGAGAGCCAGAAAGAATGGCTGTGTCTTTTGTGGTGAGAGGAGCCTGAAACAGACAACGCACGCACAGTGTACAATTAGTCTCCTGATTCTGTGCAGGCCAGAGAGGTCTATCAACTTAAATGTTTTCAACCTGGCATCCCTACTTTATAAGGCAGAATTTCTCAAAAATAGTGAAAATAGCACACAACACACAACAAATCTACAAGCACACAACATATTGCACCGCAGTGCGTTTCAGGCTATTTACACTATTTGACATATGACATAAGTATATAGGGCTTAAATGATTCAATGATTTCCCTTACAATTAACAGACATACTGCAGGTGACATACTGCAGTTTTGCACATCAAAAAACAGGAATTTAAAAAATTAGCGTTTCGGCTATGCAGCCTTCATCAGAGCATGCTCTGATGAAGGCTGCATAGCCGAAACGCGTAAGCGTTCCTTTTTGGTGGGTGCCAATAAAGAAATGGAAATGTGAGTACTTTGTCCACCGCTTGTTTAATTTTTGGATGTGCTACCTTTTTGGAATTTTTTAAATTCCTGTTTTTTGATGTATACTGGATTTGGGTCTGGCACTCCACTGAAAACCATTGCTGATGCGCAACCTCTTTTTCTCATGCAGTTTTGCACACTCAGACCAGACAAAATTTTATAATTAACACATTCCTTGGCTCAAGCCCTTACTTCTATAGACGGTGATATGGCATCTTACCTCTATACAGTAGATTGTGATAAGTGCATCGATCTTACCCCTATATTGTGTTATGTACACATCTATAGATTGTGATATGTGCATCTTACCTCTATAGATTGTGATATGTGCATCTTGTTGATCTCAATGTGTGGGAGTCCACCGCTGGCCATTTCCTCAAAGTCTTCTTCATAGCGATCAAAGAGGTCTGTGGCATCAATACCCACACTGATCATTCCCTAGATTAGAAGACAGACACTTTCATTCATTATAACAGCAACAGGTTGAGGCTAGGGGTAGAACAGCTAACAGAAAAAAATCGATTTAATAGATTATAAAAATAGAAACAATTTTTTTGTTGAAATAAAAATAGATGTTCTTACACTTTATAGGCTTGTACTGTAGATTGGCGCGATGGTGTTGCGCGTCATCATTGTACGACATAGTATAAACTAATCGATTTAGTAGTAGTCATAAAAGTCTATAAAAAACACTTTGCAAATATTTGACTGATCAAAAGGTAATCGATAAAATAATCACTAAGAAATGTATCGACAGTTGCAGCCCAGGTTGAGGCTCGTCACAGCCACTAAGTTTTAGGTGATAAGGTGACCACCGAAACGGTGGTTAGTAAAAACAGAGAGATGTGTTTGGGTGAGTGGTGAGTCGCTTACCACCGCGGCGTGACATCATGTTGTAGTTTCCGGTGGTCACCTTAACGCCTAAAACTGGAGTATGGATAAGCCTTAATAACGCCCCCGGCCCCCCGTCAACTCACCTTTGGATTGGTTCTTTGCTGAAGCCGCCGTTCCTCCCGCTCTCTCTGAAGACGCATATACTCGTCTCGGATCTCTGCCGGCGTTCGTCTTCTCTCCACTACCTGGTGAGGCGCAACTGTGTTGTATCAGACTCTCAATATAATAGTGTTGTAAAAATGTATCAATATTTGAGTGTCACCTATTTTGTAGCTTCATACTTATTATTTTGGTAATAATTAGGTTAATGGTCATGGTGTGTAAACATTTCCTATGACACAGACACCATCAGAATAATAGCAGTATTTACAATTTGTGCATTTAGCAGACGATCTTATCCGGAGTGAATAACAAGTGCTTCAAAGAAAGTATTTAAGGTAATAACCAACCACTTGTGTAAGCGGTATACTTGCATAATCTTATTCTTCTGACAAATGAGTTGTTCTCAACTCAATACCTTCAAATGGACCAATGGTAACGACACCGATTTAACTGTATTAACATGTGCACAATGTTTACTTAAAAAGGGGGAATTGAGTCATTACAGTATCCAACAGGTTTACCTCCCATCCTTCGACATCAAGTCCTCTCTTTCCATATATATCATAGATGGCCCTAGACTGTGGATCACTAAGAACTAGAGAGAAGAGAGACCATCATTAATGTCAGTAATAAATGCACAGATTGCAGACAAATGTTGACATAGATCTCAGTATATCCCATAGTTACAATTGTTGCATTTCTATAGCGTCTTTCTCCAGAGCTCTTTACAATGTATATTACGTTCACACACCGACGGCAGAAGGCACTATTTATCGTTGCACTTAGGGGCGGATTCAGTGTCTTGCTCAAGGACACTTCGGAAGAATAGAACATGCATACATACATACATAGTTACATACATGAAAGCTTTCTTTACCTTCATAAGCTTGATGTACAAGATTAAATAATTGCTCTGCTTGAGTCTTCAGCTCAGGGTCGCGGTGTTTGTCCGGGTGGTAGAGCATACATAACCGCCTGTAAGCTGCCTTTAGCTCATCCTGTGTCGCCTAAAGCACAATCGCAAAAACAGAAAACATCTTTTTAGGCGTTGTCAGTCAGGTGACTTCATGCTTCATGAATCCAACTGCATGACCTTTGCATATCCAATGAAAAATATAACGCGCATCCTCCGTTATTTGGTGCTGAGCCAAACTGTAAGAACAGAAATTGTGGAACAAAGCGGGGCCTCGCAAACCCACTTTTGAATGCAAAAAATATTTATTAGCGACAAAACAGCTGTAAAGTTACTGTTACTGCTGTTTTGTCGCTAATAAATATTTTTAGAGCATTCTTTACTGCTGATTTGTCGCCAATATATTTTTTGGAACATTCAAAAGTGACTTGCAAGCCCCCACTTTGTTCTACTTTGCATATCCAAGCCATAAGATTCCTCAGTGTAAATGTATCCATTTGTATCAGTGTACTATTAATGTAACCAAATGGGTCCATTTGGTTAATCCATATAACGTTAACTGAACACAGATGATAATACAGCGCAGATAGGACATCAAAAGTTATTCGGACTAACAGCCATTTACGTTCTATACTGTACACACAGTATGTAGAGTAAAATCATCAGCAGCTTTCATAATATACACTGTCTCACTCATACAGCTGAAAGCTGCAACCTGATACTTTTGTCTGACATGGGTCTCCTGCATAAGACATACAGTAATATACATTAACTCTCTCTCAAGATGGAATCCCCACTTGTCCAGGGAAGATTTTGGGCTTATGAGCTCGACCTACCTGATACAGGGGACACAATGTATCAATAGAAGAGTATGGAGACCACCTCCAACCATTGGGGATGTTCTAGTTATATTGTATTAACATTATACCTGGCTGTACTACTCTATGATACATATTGGTTAAAATAACAAATTATGAGTCTAGAAACTGATCACTATGATGTCTTGTTTTTGCTTGAATGTATGTATGTATGTATGTATGTATGTATGTATGTATGTATGTATGTATGTGTATATATATATATATATATATATATATATATATATATATTATTATTATTATTTTTTTAGGAACACATGGCAGCCTGGCTAATTCTTCCATTTCCCCTCATTTAAAAAAAAAGATATAGTTACAGCTTATTTATATAAGAGTACACAAGACTAAAATGATTTTATGTTTTGCTTCTTCAACATTGTAGGATGTAACAGCAATAACAAAAACAGAGACAACAACGATTACATTGACAAATTGGCAGGTGTGAGCTGGGGACCACCATGTGATTAATTACCCCGCACCTGCGTGGCAGTGTGTGCACACGTTGTATTGTCTTCACTGAAGGATGTTTACATGCGTGCTGTGTTTTCTGCTGTGAATGTCCCGTAAACATAGAATGTTGTCCGTGTGAATCTCGTGGGAAAAGTAGAGATGTTTTACTAAATATACACTTTTTCTGCCACAACTTTCAAATGGATATTCTAAATCATGGCAAGCTGACTCCGAGTTGCAGAAATGCATTATTGGGTGAGTAAACACATATACAAATGAAAATGCTATCATGGCTCCTCCTCGAAAAATGCATGGAATGTTCTGGCTATGTTTTGGAACATGCAACGTATGGGCAAATACATACATTAGCCGTCCTCATAGTCAGTACGCTTAATTTAGGGTTGCTCATGTGTATTTATTAATTTGCACTGTCTGTCGCGTTCCAGTTAACAGTAAACTGAAAATGAAGAATGTATGCTGGATTTGACGTTATAGCCGCCTAGCTGCTAATGAGCTCCAACACGTACTGAACCTGATGTTTCATAAGTTGCTCAAGTCGCGTTGGTGTAGAATCTGACATGATTGTCATTTATGATTTGACATTTACTGTCCGTGCACCTTGAAATCTGTTCACAATTAACGGAGCCTTGGCGACGTTACTTTAGAGAGAACATTAACAAACAACACGTATTATTGGTATGTGATTGCAGTGGCATGATCATTGATCATAACCTCAGCTCAGAGTCACACACAGAGAATCAATGTCGAGGGTCACCACATAAACGTGTCGCTAAACTTCTGCTCTTAAACAGCGACGTATCCGCACGAGCGACGTTCCAGAATGATCATCATATGAATGTGTATTCATAGTCATAAATGTCAATTGTCGGTGCACTGCATTACCTCTCTCCTGACGTTTAGTAGAGAATAATAATCATCATTATCAATCTCATCATCCTCCAAGGCGGGCGCCATGTTTACAACCTGTCATGTCTTTCTCGGCGGTTCATAAAGAGCTATGTGGTGCATTGCCGCCCCCCTCTGGTTTGGAGTGCGTGTCGGTGGAGATACTGTATCACTTACCTAGGATAATAACTTTCTTACTAATATGTGGACAGTGGTTTTCAAATTCTGTAGAGGTAAGGTAACCATCATAATGTGTGTAATATAAATCTATTGGTGACATATTTAGAATGTGAAATATGAGCTTAAATTGGACATGAGAACTTTATTTGAAGAATGTCAATGTTATTAATCTGTGATGGATAGAGGAGACGTACTGTATAGCAGATCAGACTCTCATGAGGGTTTTGAATTTCCAAAACGGCTTTATTAAAACAGACTAGAACACCAATGCGTACTGGCTTACGCCTTGATCAGGGTGGCTGAATATTAAGTATGTACTTTTTTATGAGAAACTTAAAACAAATTCACATTTTCCTTGGCTGTAGCCTACCGGTGTATTGGACACAACCAGCACATGTGCAGTGCTGGGCGAGCGCTGGCGCTTTAGAATGGGAGGTCAGATCAACATATGGAATGAATTTTGTACTGGCCAGGAGCGTGTCTTGAGTGTACAGGGTCCCGAGGTGCAGCTCCATATAAGGAGATCTAAGGGTTTGAGGTTTGAGGTGAGATGTAGAGTTGCTGTCCAATATTGATGACATCAGGGATCTCCATATATGGGCTTAATATTGATGACATCACGTGATGTCACGAGACATGACCATATATGGGGGCGTGACCAACCAAACAACTGACTGGAAATGCACAATCATAGTAAATGCGACCTGCAGTTGCAAAAACGTTATTCTAAAGGGACTCGTGCAGGTTTCACAACATAACATTTGTTGGGCGTGATTCAGTTACAAATGTTGCCAGCAGCATTGTATTTGAAAGAATTTAGACTCTCGTAGATGTATTTATCGATTCTGACATTTTCGATTGAAAATGTCAGAATCGATAAATACATCTACGAGAGTCTAAATTTTAGGCCAGGAATTACACATCTTAAAGGTTTATGCACTCAGATCTTGTGGTTCTTGTGATTCATTTTAACGTGTTTATTTTAGAGTTGCCTATAGAGCGTCGCAGTCCCGCCTCCTACCCTGGACCAGGAAATGATTCTCCGTTCATTTTCCTCATAGACATTTCAGAAAGTATTTATTTAAAGACGTTTACGCCGCGGACAAAGCCAACTCGAGTCGTGACAAATCATGACAACAAACACAATTTTTTGGGCCGAACAAATAATTAGAAAGAAGAAAAAAACGGCAGGTTACAACACTTTTTTGTTGTTTTTCTTCTTTGTAATTATTTGTTTGGTCCAAAATATTGTTTGTGTTGTCATGAGTTGTCACGACTCGAGTTGGCTTTGTCCGCGGCGTAACCGTCTTTAAATAAATACTTTAAGAAATGTCTATGGGAAAAATGCATTGGGATTCATTTCCTGGTCCATGGTAGGGGGCGGGACTGCGACGCTCTATATGCCTGGCGAACAGAACCTGGTGATATACCAGGGAGGTAGGGAGTTGGACTTGCCCGTGTTTTCTTGTTTTATTATTTATTTTATAAAATGTGATCAAAATGATTGATTGAAGATGTTTACCGGTAAATGATATCAGAACCTGGTGAACCCACGCTTAATTTCTACCTGCTTATAGGGCATATACATGCAGTTTAGAACTATACTGTAGGCAATAACAAGTGCATTAATGCTTCATTGTGCTTGTTTTATGTATTTATGTATTTTAGGCTGTTTTTTATTTTTAAGTGTAGACAATCATTTATTTTGATGGTAAACAGAGCCTACCACTGCATCACCAGAGTCTGATCCTATTTTTACACTGGCTGTGATCAACAGAGCAGCCACTGCTTTTCCTCTTTGGTAGTTTGTATATATGTGCTTATATCTGGTGCCTCCTTATGTACGTGTTTTTTCTTAATTATTTGAGCTGTGAGCCTTGCTTTTCACCCTGCCCCCTCCCTATTCTAGTGTCTTCAACAAAGTTCAGTGTTCTCCATACAGAGTGCAGTGCTTTAATCTAGCGTGCAGTGACCGCGGTCGAGATCGTGGATTTCACAATATTACGCCAGACTTCCCGGTCCTTCATTGCCATCCCCAGTTCCTGCTTACTGATGCCTGTGTCCCTAGCGATGACTAGGGACAGTGTGCTTATAGACTAACCTTGTATGCAGTGCTTCATCCCACCCGGCCAGATAGTTGGCTCTTTTTTTTTAATGTTTTTGTTTGTGGCTTTCGCCTTTATTTTATATTTTTTATAGAGGGACAGACAGTAGGCTGACAGGAAATGGGGGGGAGAGATGGGGGAGTGACATGCAGCAAAGGCCGTCGGGATCGGGAGTCGAGCCCGCGGCACACTGCCAGACTCGGACTACCGGCCAAGGTGCCTGGACCACTGAGCCACGGTCACAAGTCAATTCAAACTACTGCTAGTACTGGCCACATAGGTATCATTTCACTTTACTGACCGCTCTTCATTCCATTTATTTCTCTCCATCTTTTGTTTTACTTTAAGATTGTATTATGTCATCGCTGCTTAGCCATATAGTTAGTGCGCCTCTTTTCCCTTCCTCGTTAAATTTAGACATCTGTCTAAAGTCTCTGAGCACTTTGACGCCTCCTTGTGGCTTGGGTGACTGACAAACTGACAAAGTATTCTCATTTGATATTCATGCTTTTATAATGTGCCACCTAATGAGATCTGTTGAAAACAGCCACTGAAATTGGAGGGCGAAGTAGGTAAGGGCGAAGTAGGTAAAACAAAGTTAACCACTTAATTCCTATATACTTCGTATGACGAATAACAAATAGATCTGCACTTAAACTAGCAGAACTAATGTGTCACATTGCAACATGTGAGTAGTACATCTGCTATTTTGTTTTTCATGTCGAAGGGATACAAGGTATTTCAGTGTTTTTGTGTCTTTTACTCTTTTCTTTCCAATCATGTTCTTTTTGTGAACAAATAGTAGTGATATAACTAGGATTTGTGACATGGAACATCAGACCTTTATTGATCCCACAGGGGAAATGCAGTCACCAAAGGCAGTGCACAGCAGTGCAGCAGTAGAAACACAACAAGGAGATACAGCTATGGTCATTAACAAGATAATAGTAATAATACAGATGCAAAAAGCTAGAGAGGGAGAGAAAGAAAACAGTATATCGATATAATATACACAATATAGAGCATAAACAAAAAGTATCACGGATTTTAAGCCATATATATATATATATATATATATATATATATGTTTTTTTGCAAGCAACTCCGTCATACGAGTATAAATGAGGCTACATTCCAATCCCTGTCAGAACCAATCTATTGCGGTGACATCACATACAGTAGCACACAGGAGCTGTCCTTTCAGCACCACTGTTCAAAACTACAACCCGTTCAAGCAGTCAGCATCAGAGAATAGCGCCTAGGCTGGTATTACATGTAAACGCTATGTTCACAATAATTTGAAATTACATGGAACATATACACTAGTAGCCATTGATTTACCTATACTAAACACATATAAATATTATATAAATGCTATATGTCATAACCTATTCATCCAAGATGTAACATTTTGATCGTTTTCACATTGCCTGCCAAGTTTAAGCTATGGGCCTAAATACGTAGTACTTTTTTTCCCTTTCTTATTCATACACATATTTGATCATATTCTACCAAGGCGTCCTGGTCGCACACTTTCCAGACAATAGCCTCAGTTGTTTTATTTAGAGTTGCAACAATAAGGGAGTAGTGCTTCTTCATCACGCTGTCATCATACTGTATAAGTAATTCCAGAGCATCACTGTCACTCATCTTCCTCACAGCCAATGGTAAGTTTGTATTGGTCGGTACTCGGCTGATGCTGCTCCTCTCCTCCGGTCCCTCCTCGTGCTGTCCTCGCCGTGCACGCGCGTGGTACCCACGGTCGTGAGGAGGAGGAGGATGTTGCGCGTGAAGGGGAAATGGCTGCCGAAAACAAGTCGGAAGGTAAGAGATATATAACGGGATGAATTTACCAGGATGACTGCTGGTATGATGCAGAACAGCTCGAAGTCGTGCAAAAACGACATGCGTGTAAAGACAAGTGACGGTTTTTTGCAGAACGCGGCTCCGGTTATTTTCTTTATTCTAGGCAGCTTGAACGTGGAGACATCATTACCTAGCCAGCTAATATTAGCCTGCATTCTAGCAGCTACTATTCCCATCGTATAGACCACATTTAAAGCACGCACGGGTCAGTATGGTTAAAGTGCTAAATCCTAACCTATGCATTTACTCAACGTGACTTTATAGGATTCCAGGTCATTTAAGTACAAATGACAGCATGTCATTGCCATCGACCAACTTCTCCTCTTATTACCCAGCTTTCAGAAGAGAGGGGTTGCATTTTTAGTTAAGCTGTTAAGTGCATTTGATGCAGTGGATTATAGTTTATTTCGCATGCCTTTTTACGAAACATCTGAGCAAGTCTGCTTGCATCGCCTGTATATATTTCTTGCGAGGTGTTTTTATTTTATTTTTTATTTACGCGTCCATCCTTGAGGAAGGTCCTTCAACCCGCTTCAAAGCGTGCATGAGCGTTCTCTGGGCGATAATAACAGTTTGTGGTCCGTGTTTGCGTGTCAGAAGTGATGTCTTTTATCCACGGGTGTGATTTTTATCTGCCACCAATTAATACTTGACCTATATTCACTTTGAGAGACAAACGCGTGTAATGTCCGTTCGCCCGTCGCACTTGAGACGGAATGCCGCCACACAGCCACGCAGCTGTGATGAAGAATACCACAACTTAATTTATGGGCTAATGGGCTGCTCCACGACGGTGGCGCTTACCGAAAAGCGCTAATCTGCTTCGACGCGATGCGTTGTTATACGTTCGGTGATTTTTTTTTGTTCTTTTCTTTTCTTTTTCGGCAAGCGACACCGTTGTAGGCTACTGCGGAGAACGTCCAGGGGTGCGCTCGTCCATCAGATCACTTTATGTAGCCTACCTGACAAACAATGTCAATATTGTATTTAACCCTTAGGCTATTTATATACAACAATAAATAAATAAATAAATGGATGTGCAGTATAGCCAATAAGAGTAAGACTATGTGTTGTCTCACCGTTTAATGCAATATTTGACTATTTATCTGGGTAAAATGTTATCTGAAATCCAATATGATGAACTTTGGCCTAATGAGATATCAAGCCAAATAATAAGACATAGGCTGCAGTTAAAGGGATCCTGCATGTCCAGCTGTCAGCCTTCTGTCATTGGCAACATTTTGAGCTAGACACGAGTAGACCTAAAATGTAGTAGCCTATATTTATGCTTCACATTTTGCCTTGGAAACATAAAGGATAAACTTATAAAATATACAACCACTTCCTTTCTAGATGTTTTGACCCATCAACTTGACATGTGTATTTGTTTAGATTTTGCTGATGTAGTTTTGTGTTGCTTTTATGATTAGATTTGAAAATAATGTTGGATAATGTGAACTGCATGGTAGAGCAGCAGTAGCTACTAACTTTTGAACTATCATTTCAGGGAGTGTTGCATGATGGTTGGCCATCAACACAATATGTTTCTCCTTTTCTTTTATGCCTGCGTTGTCAATTTATTTAAATTTATGGAATTTTATAGGCCCACAGGGTGGAGACAAAGAGCAAGCCAAGACTTTTAGATTGTCCATTATTTAGATAAACTTTCACTGTTTCCAGATGGCAAATAGAGCTATAGCTTCTTAAATGCAAAGAGGATTCCTTCAGGGGGAAGTAAAAGATAGCTGCTATTCATGTAAAATTAAAGTAGTTGTGACAAGTTTGTGGATTACATAGGCCCTTGTCAGAGGGATATATTTCAGAGTTTGATAATTAGTTTGGAAATAAGACTAAAGTTAATGAAGCAATAAAGAATCGGTCCCTATTCATGTGTGAGGCAAATTGGGCAATGATAACAATCCAGTTGTTTGGTTGTCAATGTGCCAGGCAGGCACTAAACAAGTGTCCACCAGGGGGTGCTATTGAGCTGTAGTAGTAGGAGCCAAGCACACTCAGTCTGTTTGTAGTATCTGTCTGTCCATGAGAAGAAAAAAAATGAAGACATCCAGTTTTATGATAGTAATGACTTCACCGTGGTGTACAGGCCACATGTATTCATCCACATAGCCAGACTAAACAAATAGGCCACATTTGTTAATGTCTCTCTGCCTTGCTGTCACTGGGAGCTTTTTTTACTGAAGCCCCTGATTTCAAACTCCCATTGCTGAGCAGGTTAAGTTATTTTTGGTGTTTCTGTTAGGTCGGTCAGTGGTGGAGGGGGGGGGGGGGGGTGCTTTATACTTTCACATGTGTACAATGTCGTCTCTAGCAAACTAGGGCGTGACAGGTTTTATATAGAACTGTCAAGTCAGGTCCTTATTTCTGCATTCAATATTCATCGTAGGCTAATCATGAATACACAATTTCTTACAAGTTAAAATCTATTCCAGCTTTTAATGATAGTTTGTGAATTGCTTAATAGGTCAGGGAGTCATGGCTAGACCTGAACCCCACACCGCAAACCCACAGCTTCAACCTTTTGTCCTTGAGGCGTGTGTATTGTGTTGTGTGGACCGATCACTCAGCTGTGTTGGCAGGTTCTTATGAAGGCCCATAACAGCTGTAGGTCACATCTTGTGTTAAGCCCAGGAGGCACGACCCAGTCTCCGTGGTCTAATGTTTACATCCAGGGCAGTTCTCTCCCACCTAACTGATTGTCAGGCCCTGGAGGAAAGGCTTTTTCTACACACCGTGGTTCTGCTGCTGGAAGTACAAGGACCCAGAGGCTACTGTAATGGCAGATTTGATATGCCTGAACAGCCCAGAATGTTTTGGATGGGTCTATTACAGCCAAGACTCTTATTATTAAGCCTCTTAAAAGATGTCAGACCCTATCTGAAAAATGTAGTGTATAGTGCTGGATCTCATTGTAAACCTACTAGTAATTGTGTTGCCATGCCACCAATCAGAAAGGTTACTTTCTAACACCCCTGTCTGAGAAATGACCTTCAAACTTCTAATATTTCAGTATATTTTCATACCTTGTCACTTTTTTTGCCAAGTAATCAGTGAAGCAAGGTCGAGCACATTTCCTCTAATATAGTGAATGAATCTTTCACACAATGTTTGAACATGGGGCTTACTGGACATAATTGTCATATTGTACATAGACTACATTCCTTATATGGTGACATGAAATCAGATAGAAAGGTAATTCCATTTTATATGACAGCAGAAACAAATACAGCGATTGACTGTTAAAAAAACAATAAATTATGTATTTCCCATTACTGCTTTGACATACGGGGGCTACCATTCCTCTTTCATTTTATGCGCTCTGAGAAGTTTTTATGATTTTATCATTTCACTCAAAGTTCAGGGTGAAGCGTTAGAAAGCATCAAGAAAGCTGCAGTCAGCCATTAACTTACAAAAGTGCTTGTGCTGCAACAGTATAAATACTTCCCCCGCTATTTTGTAAAGAAGGACAAATTTAAACTCCTCATGATGTCAGACGTCTGATTCTTTCAGTTTTGTGGCGAGGAATCGGGTGCTGGATGTAATTGAATTAGTGGGGCGTGGATGGATGGGAGGCTGTGGTCGCTGAGACATATCGCTCCTAATGTCTGTCTCTAACAAACCTTTAACAGCTGCTTCAAAAGGCCTCCGACGATTGATTACATTGATTGATCCAGTTTACTTCTGATGTGATGGGGGACATGATCGACCCAAATCAAACGGGAACAGAGCTACAATGACTCTGATTGCTGGCCCGTTGGCTTGTCACTAGACACCATCTACAGTTGCAAATGAACTAGGATCATGCTTTATCATAAAATAACTAATGTTTATTATTATTATTATTATTATTATTATTATTATTATTATTGTTATTATTATTATTATTATTATTATTTATGTTTTAGCTTAATATTTCTCTGTCTAGCAAATGGTACCCACTATTGTGTATTTGTGTGTGTAGACATGCTGTTTAGGGTTGTGTTGTTGCTGTGTATGTTTGCATGTGCTGAGGATTGCCTTATAGTTTTGTCTATAAGCTTGGAGAATGCTTCTTCTTTTGCTCGATTTTTCTCTACTTCTCTCTTTGCCTCCTGAAGGACTGAAGAAAATTCGTAATCCGGATCGAATGTACAGATCAGCAGTGTGTTATGCTGCCCACGGTCCACCTAAGAGTATCAGTGATGACACAGAGATGAACAGTAAGAGCACAGTTATTAATACTGCATCGCTGCTCCAAGAGGCCACTAGCGGGCCCATCTATTATTCATTCATTGATTCATTTATTTACTTCTTGATGACATCAGTCCACATACCCCTCCCCCTGCTATCCTCTCCTCTCCCCCCCACTCCACCCCTCCTCTGGGTGCTTCTCTAAGGAGCGATGCTCTGTTGATTGAAGTGTCTACTTTAACGGGATCACGCTGTCAATAGCTGAAGTGTTGTCGTTAACTAAGAGTGATTGTTTCAGGTTGAGGCTAGGGGATCAGGACCTGAGCGGACCCTCGGAGACGATGCTTACACGTCGAGCCATCAATTACAGTCCCCCCCCCCGCCCCCCCTTACTGTTTCTAGGCCTCGCAAAAATTAGTTTTCACAAAAGAAAAGAAGAGGAAAAAGAGCAGAGCAGTGTCTCTGTGCCTGTCAAGACGGAGCACGTTCTGAGATTGACGTTCACCTGCATCATCATATCGAGCTTAAACCACTTAAACCCTATATTCGTTGACTGGCGTCCCCCAGGGATCTATACTCGGCGCCTTCCTTCTACTAGCCAATCTAGTAGATTGGCTATTTCCGACAAATGATCGCCTATTTCCACTGAATGCCTATAATGACGTTCCCAGAATTGGGACGCTAGGGTTCATGTGGTTAAGAGAAGTGCAGAGCGGGATGCACAGTTTCCCCCCTAGCTGTGCAGGCCATGAGTCCAAAGTACATTTTTGCAGGGGTTGACTCCTCTCTCCTGAATTCTCCTCAGAGAGCCTCCATTAGAGTTAGCCGCTGTCTCCACTCAATGAAAAGACTGTCCTGTGTAACGGGCCGATTGTGTCTCAGTAGAAAGGAGCCCCTTCATGCTTAATGAATACACCAGTCGTACTCTCTCCTCCGCTACTTGAGGACTGTGTGTTGATCTACACCAGAGTCAGGGTAATTAAGTGTGCTCATGTATTGTGTCATTTCTAAATAGAGAGTTTGAAATCACCCACGAACCCCCTTGTTACTCTCTCTCTCTCTCTCTCTCTCTCTCTCTCTCTCCTTCCATGTCTGTCACGAGAAGTGCTCTGCTGTACCAAAGCTTTTGGCAGCTTTTAAAAAGAAAGCGCGTGGAGGGGATTTAGTGGCGGAAGGCTGCCGGTGCACATAGATATAGACTGTAACGGGAACATTGCTGATAGACGTATGCATTAACCCCTCATGTGTGACAGCTGTGACTGACAATAGTTTCCGCCAGCCTTGCTGTTTTCCCTCGTGTTATTGCGTGGTATTACAGGATCCTACCCCACCACCCATCCCCTGATCCCCCTTCCCCCCTCATCACCACCACCACCCCATGTCAGACACCCTGTTTAATACATTCTTGCCTGGAGGTTTCCGTATCACTGGGACATTTCCAAAGCTGCCGCATGCGGCAGGTAAACCATTGATCTAAGCAATCATCTCTGTAATTGTGGGAGTATTTTAGATAAGGCTAGAAAGAACTCTGGTGCACGTCTAAAGCCGTGTGTGTGTGTGTGTGTGTGTGTGTGTGTGTGTGTGTGTGTGTGTGTGTGTGTGTGTGTGTGTGTGTGTGTGTGTGTGTGTGTGTGTGTGTGTGTGTGTGTGTGTGTGTGTGTGTGTGTGTGTGTGTGTGTGTGTGTGTGTGTGTGTGTGTGCGCAAGAGAGAAAAAGGGGTGGAGAAAAAGAGGTAGAGAGAGAGACCTCACCTCTGCTCTCCTTGAGATGGGATTTTCATGGCTGGCTGAGCTCGCTGAGGGCTGAGAACACATAAGGAGTCATTTTTAGTTTGTTGCAGTCAGTTAAGCGTGTGTGCATGTTTGTTGAACTTCTAGTAATAGGCCTTTTTATTTTTAGTCTTTACCTATTTTTTTCTCCCTCTCTCGACGTTTCACTTGGTCGCAGTCTTCCTTTATTTCACTAACAGCCACCTCTACCCGCACGCCATGAGGCAGCCAACCCTGGCCAAACGCTTCCTCTGTAAAACAATAGATGCCGCCCGCCCGCCATACCACATATCTAACATGTTGTCTGATGCCGTCTAGTAACGCTCTGTTACAGACTCCAATTTGTTTCTCAAATCGCACCTTTAGGACTCACTATAGCCACACTGCTATTTGAGGTAATCAGGTCAGATTTGTGTAGGCAGACATATCGGCAACCTATCTGCATTTGTGCGTCTGTGGTAACAACGCAATGACCTACAGTAGGCGTGAATAATATGTAACTTATACTTCAGTGTCAGAGAGTCCAGACTGAGACACGTCTTTAGAAATCAGATTCCAAGAATCATATTTCAAACCACCTATACTGTAGGAATGTTTTTGAAATCACATTCACAAAAATCTGTTTCCATATACTTATTTTTGCCGTTCAGACTTGATAAAAACCAATCTCATTCCAATCTAGATAGGCCAAATATCTGATTTGGGCTGCCAGTCTGACTGGGAACACAAATCCAATCTAAGTCTGTGCCTTTCCCGTCTTCTACCATGCTAGAAGAAAACATGCAGACAAACTTCATACTGACACGTTGTGCGTAGCAGGTCAAACGTTCATCTTGAATACAGATGCTGGAAGCAACGCAGCATTTGCTTTGTAGTTTGTTGCCGTAACATAGCAACACCGTAGCGAAGTTCACTGAGACGTTATGGCTCGTGGGCGGGCAGATAATTTTCCCTGTATGTACGAGTGTTGTGATTGTGAAACAGGCTATAGGCCAAATGATAAAGATAATTGGTTTCCCGGTTCCCCCACTAAAACTGTAGCTATTGTAAGTCTAGGCATCCGCTCGCCTGTCCCCCATCAAGAGCCATCAGGCTGTAAGGAAACTAGCCTGTGGAGCATTAGCCAATCATTGTTATTACTGCCAGGGAAATGTGACACTGCTTAATTTGCCCTTCGTCGTAGTAAACCACCGCTCAGGTTTCCCTGGGCAGCCGACTGGGTTTAGGTCTAATCAAACAGCCCCATTCACTTTTCAGTACAGGGAGAAGGGGGTGGTCTAAATGCTAGTACTCGGTCTCTTCCTTGTAGAAGACAATATTTTAGAAATTATATGAAGTGAGGTATTATGTTCCACATCTCCTCAGTGTACTTGGACTGGTGTAGTGGCAGACAAAGTTACTACACCCCCCAGTACTGTAGTGTAGATACTTCTGGTCAAAGTTACTAAACCCCCAGTACTGTAGTGTAGATACTTCTGGTCAAAGTTACTAAACCCCCAGTACTGTATTGTAGATACTTCTGGTCAAAGTTACTAAACCCCCAGTACTGTAGTGTAGATACTTCTGGTCAAAGTTACTAAACCCCCAGTACTGTAGTGTAGATACTTCTGGTCAAAGTTACTAAACCCCCAGTACTGTAGTGTAGATACTTCTGGTCAAAGTTACTAAACCCCCAGTACTGTAGTGTAGATACTTCTGGTCAAAGTTACTAAACCCCCAGTACTGTAGTGTAGATACTTCTGGTCAAATATTACTCGACTGCAAGTGAAAGTTTCTCAGCCAAATTATTTTATTTTAGCTAAATAAAACAAAAATGCAAATTTCAAAGTACATTTTATTTTTTAATATCAATGCATTGCTGCTGTATTCAAATGTATTTAGACATAATGAAAATAGCAGATCTACAAGCTCACAGTGTCACATTGCGACACGTTGGGAGCTTGTACAGTAGATCTGCAACTGCTATTTTCACTAGAATTGAAATAGGGGCTTAATGTGCTTTTTTCCCCTCCTAGAAATATATTGGGGTCAAAAGTACAATATTTGTCTTTTGAAATATACAAATACTCAAGTCAAGTACAGATGAAAGTGCAGTACTTGAGTAGATCACTGTCCACTGCTGGACTGGTCTTGCATGGTGATGTTTCTATTTGGTGCGTTGGCGAGGTTTAGCAGTAGGTACATCATTTGATGTCTTAAAGCATCATTATCATGTGGACATAGTTCTGTCATCATCCCAACCTGCCATATCTTCACCCCACCCTATACAATCTCCCCCATGCATCCTCCACCCATCATGTCTCCCAACCAGATGGATTGCTTATGATTGACAGCATGAGTCCAACACTGCATCCTGGAACAGAATGTCTCTTTGCTCTCTACACCTGATTCAAACTGTTTTGTTTTTGTTTTTAGCCAGCAAAACTTCCCAATAACTGCTTTTTTTTTTGGTGTACTGACCTCCTGCGAGGCCAACTGTGCTTTTGGAGTGAAAGTGATGTTTAGTAACTGTGTTATTTCATTGCTCTCGTCTCTGCCAGACTTGGCAGTTACCAGCTCCCACGCCATTCAGAACACGACATCACAGTTAAAGAACTGAAAGAGTGCCATCATTAAACCACTTAAGTGTAATTTTTGTCAATTTCTGACCATCTTTGACCATTTTCACCTATAACAGGGGAATTGGGTTTTAATTTATTTATTTATATTCTATTTTCATAATTATTTCAAATCCCCCTCTGACAAAAAAAATATAAGCGCAATGACACAAAATCAGATTTAACGTTGCATTATCTCGGTTCCCCTCACTGAAACGATCTTAATTCATCAGTGTAATTTTCCGTATATGTAAAACAGAACTAAGATGATCAGACTATCCCCGCGTGTCTTTGACAATATGCCACCAGGGCATCGGTTCTGCTTTCACGGGCGGCGGCATCAACGTTGGATTGAATGCAGAGGATGAGAGCGCATTTCTGGAGGAACTATAGCTAGTTCTGTTAGTTTTTACTTTAAAATCGGAGTGCTTTGTCAGCATAACAGCACGGTTCACTTCAATTACACTACAGGCATCATATTTTGTCAACACTGCTTGTAGCAGTTTGCAAAACAATTACACTTTAATGATCTTGTTGATTTGATAGACTTGTAAGCTGCATTAAGCTATATGTGGGACCTCGTACGCACCACAAAATCCCCAGAGAGCATCCTCATGGTGCATTGTATGCCGTCAAGGCTTCACTGCTAATTTAACTCCCAAGACTGGAGAAATGGAACCAAATGGACCCGTAAGGGACCTTTTGTTTCTATTTGTGCAGTCTTGGCGTTAACAGTCACATAGACTGTGTGTGTGTGTGTGTGTGTGTGTGTGTGTGTGTGTGTGTGTGTGTGTGTGTGTGTGTGTGTGTGTGTGTGTGTGTGTGTGTGTGTGTGTGTGTGTGTGTGTGTGTGTGTGTGTGTGTGTGTGTGTGTGTGTGTGTGTGTGTGTGTGTGTATGTGTGTGTGCGCGCGCACGTATGTGTACGTATGTGTGTGTGTAGCCTTTTTTCATTTTTTGTATAGAGTCAGCATTCTTGTCATTCGCTTGATGTGAGTTGCCTGTAAGTAAAAGTAAAGGTACTGCAGAAAACTCACATTGTGCAGACAGAATTCTACATTCTGTTGTTTTGTTTTGTTTTGTTTTTCGGTTGGGGGGGGGGGGGGGGGGGGGGGGGGGGGGTTGTTGTTTAGTGTGACTAATCTCACATCAGTTGATGTAAGCATTAATAAATGCCCCCATTATACTATAACTAACTAGGATGAGTTTAGAGCTCAACTCTGCCATCCAACCCAAAGAGACAGAGACGTCCACATAAAGGCTGTGCACATTTCAAATTACAAATCACTTATAAGTTTTACTTTGCAATTGAAAACATCCTGTCGTCAGACAGAATCGGGTTAATAATTGAGTTATCATGTATCTTAATATAATTGAAAATGAATAATCTTTGGTACTTACACTACGGATATGCACAGTCTACTGGCTTTTTCTTTTCTGTAATGCGCTATAACCGAAACATTAACTCGCAATTTCTCCACAATGTGGGCACAGATTAAAAGGAAAAACTGTCACTCCCAGAGCGCTGGGAGACAGAGACGGAAGAGAGAGGGGTTTGCGTTGAGGGCTTGGTTATTGATTAAAGATTTGTTTTTGTCAGCCTTTCCAGTCTCATGACCCTCGCTCTCGTCTCCAGGGTGGGGCCGGAGCAAGCTAGCATGACAGATACCCTTAAAAACGGTTTGCTTTGCAGGCAGGATCAGTGATAATCCACAGATCAGCACAGAGAAATATATATATGTTTTATGCCCCGTTTGACTGAGGGTGTTGTGACTCATGAAGAGACAGGCTACAGTACTCCAGTACTCAAATGGATGGTGGTGTTCGCCACACAAGAGTTGTAGACCTGTAGCCTTCTCTCCCCGAGTAGCCTCTTGTATACTGGCTCCTCCATCAAGACCAACATCGTAATTGGCTCCGGTGTGGTCCAGCTCAGCTCAGCACATCCTATCATGTAACAAGCTCTGCTTTCAGCCTGTCTTGCACTTTCGTGTTTTACAACCAAATAGTAGATTTTTTTTGCTAATGTACCAGCAGTCATTATGTTTACTGTTTAGCCTGCAAAATAAATATCATGCCTTATTGGTTTACATGAGACATCTACAGGCAATATAAGATGTTAAAAAGCATACGCTACCTTTTAAGCTTTCATCTGCTTCTTGTATACCAAGATTAAGAGTCTCTAAAAAGTCTGCTAGCGGCCACTTACATGCTGTGCTTCTCTTTACACAACTGACCGACATACGGTCACCGACATGCATCTTTTGAGCACACTCTCACTAGTACATTCGCCACATCTTGTTCTGATTGTGATGTAGGCCCTACTGTATCTTCCTTTCCATATCATAATATTTCTTCCCTTTTGTTTTTACCCTCCTGTTTTAAAAATGTATGTGCAAACTAAACTAAACTAAAAACTAAACCTTCAGCTAGAAAGGCACACACTGCAGAGTGCATATCTCCGCCAGGATGGGTAAGCAAATCTATGCCAACAGTTACAGTGGCGCTAGAGTAAAGGCCATGGTGTCACCAAAATCAGTAGAGTTCAGGGGATCATGAAGGCATATACATAATATTTCATGACAATCCAGCCAGTAATTTTCAAGATATCTTGTTCACGTCCAAGGTGTCAGCATTGACATTAGACCCCCACCCCCCTGAATAAAACATATATATATATATTTTTTTTTAAATATTTCAAATGTGTGAGCAGGCACTAAATTGGCCTACTTATAACTGGCCAAATTATGAATAGGCTAGCATGGCCCTGATCAGTCCAATGGTTTGCGAGATTAGCTCCGGACAAACACACAGACAGACACACAAACACACACACAGACATACCCTCTTATAGACGGTTGGAATCATATCATACAGAGCAACGCTGCAAAAACAAGTAGTAACAATTTAGACGGCAAATTCGTCATGGGTAATTTGTCCAGGTATTGATTAATCAGGGAAAAGTTTGACAAAGCTGAGCTTTTCTCCGCCCTATAAATCCATTCCAACTCTCCGATCCAAGATGCTCCCATGGGGGGGGGGTGTACTTGTTTTCCGCTGACGCATCAACATTATGTGGATTTCCACGGCACAGCTGACAAATCTTTTATTAGTATACAATACTCTGTTGGAACTATCTTCTTCAAAGAAACGCTTTCCCTCCCTCATATCTGTGGAAAGTGGTGACAGAGAATCACCATGAATGAACCGTGACTGCAATGATGGCAGAATAGACAAATATCAGTTGAAAAGAACAAAACAATCCAGGCTTTAATGACAGTCTAATGCTCGTTTTTATACCCAGCAGTTAGAATAGAATGAGTTCATTTGACCCAGTCTAGAATCATTCTCTCATTTGCCTGTAGTCAAAAACACAAAGTGAATCCAATTTGATGTCAATGTGCTGTAACTGAACAGAGAAAACGAGGCCTTCTTCAAGTTAAAGACACAAGGCACCAATCTGGAGAAAGTCCTGGCCTCAGCAAACATCTGAAGAATAAATATCATGTCTAAAATGTTTGGTTTATTTAACAGTGAGGGTGTGGAGCACTATTTGAAACATTAGACCTTACAAAGAAAACACTGTCTAATCTTGCATACATTTCTTCTCTAAGGTACACAGTAAAACCCTCTGTAACTGTTAATTTAACTTTGGTGTTGTACACTGTGGTGGACATATTGCAGTATCAATACTGCAATATAGAAACACAAGTTCGGAAACCAGCATGTTCTTGAGTAAAAGTACAAATGTATTTGTATGAAAAGTAAAAGTACTCATTATGCAGATATTTATGTTACCCATATTTAAAGTTTTCAAATATAGCCTAGTTTTCAAATATAGCCTAGTATAAAACATATATAGTATAAAAATCTGAAATATATATACAGTAGGGTTGAAGTGGTTAATATAAGTTTTGCAATAATAATCAAAATCTGCAAAGTAACTAGTAACTAACATTTTCAAATAAATGTAGTGGAGCAAAAGTACAATTTGCCTCTGAGATGTCTTGTAGAAGTAAAAGTACTGAAAAGTGGAAATACTTAAGTACAGTACATGTATTTAGTTACTTTACACCACTGGCAAATTGACCCGTAAGGGTCCATTTTATTTAATTTGTACACTCCCAGAGTTACAATTAGAAACATTAACACTGAAGATTAATTGTGTGTAAACCCCCTCCCTTATTTTGTATAATGCATCCACTAATTGCTAATCCTTTAAGGGCCATGTCAAAGTAAAAAAATACAGACTTAATGTTAACTTCTTTTTTGAAGAACTGCTCAGCTCAGGTAATGCATCCGACACAGGGATTGGATAACGTTTGGACTTTTTAGCTGGTGGAGGAGATTTTAAAATTACATCGCAAAGGTATTTTGGCAGATAATTCTTTTTGCTAAAATGCAAATATCTGAGTAATTATTCCATGGCCTAGGTGAAATCTTGATTCTGACTAGCTGGAGGGTGTCCATTATTTTTGTATAACTACACCCCGAGCAATAATGTCTTATCATTTTAAATTAATGCACTAGGAAGGTTCTAGCGGCCCATTTGAGTCAGACATGGGCTTGAATTAATGTTTTTCCAAAGTTTGCAATCAAGCCTTGTGAGAAGTCCACAAAAATAACATTGTACATCAAGTTGTGGCTGTGTGTATCAGCTGCACCGAGGCCTTTAATAATTCATAATAATAATAATAATAAGTGTGGACTTTATAACTACTGTAGCCAAACATACCTCGCAAAGCAGTTTGCTCTTCATATATTATTCATTTTGTGAATGCTGAGGCAATGATGTAACACATACCGTCACCGCTTGATAATGTCCTCTAAAAATACATTTTAAATGCTATTTTAGCATGTAAAAACATGCTAAATAGCATTAGTAATGAGCAAAACTACATTTTACTTTGTAAGAACAGTTATTTCTGTGTCTGCTGTTTTATAACACAACCACTACATGAGCTGGAGAGACTTTTCGTATGCCCTGTCTGGACAAAACAAGTCGACACAGGAAATACTAACGATACTGATATAAAATGTATGTGTTTCTTCAGGGTTGTTTCACCGCAGCAACTCATTTACATAGTATATGTATAAGAGAAGCTACGAGTCAAAATAACAGGGATGCACAACATTGCTACTGTAAAGTCAATAAAACATAAAACATCATTTTCCATTTGTAACTCCCACAATGCAACCAAATGGACCCTTACGGGAGTTAAATGAACACTGAGCAATTTAGTGTGTAGTTAACACGTGAGCTGTCATTCAGGGTTATCCAAGGCTGTCAAATAATTCAAGGCAAGGTTCGACGTGACTGTTTTTTTCCGCGCGCTTAGCGGGATCCTTGAGCTGCCCCCACTCTTTAAATCTTCCTTCCTTTCCGCTGCTGGGTCGATGAGAGGCACCTACTACTACAGTTTGTGCTGCAGACAGGATCTGGCTTTAGTAGTCCAAGCAGATCTTGGCTGCATGCGTACAGCATTCCGCTCCAGACCCTGTCTCGTCTTGATGATGTCATTCGAGGGTGTGCCACGGGGTTGCATTGATTCTTGGCTGGAGTCCACGGACTGAAAGGCTGTCCGGCACGCCTGCCTGCTGCCCGGGCTGGTACAGACGATTGATTACAACAGAGAAGCGAGTCCTCAAAGCTTCTCTTTGTGCAGGGTGAGAGATGACCAAGGCTCCTTCACCGAGTGGATCCACTGGAAAGATCCATCATATATCTGAATCTGGATTTCACTGGCCTCACTGACCCCACAATGTACATGAGACCACAAGTGTCTCTCTCTCTCTCTCTCTCTCTCTCTCTCTTTCTTTCTTTCTTTCTTTCTTTCTTTCTTTCTTTCTTTCTTTCTTTCTCTCTCTCTCTCTGTATCTCTCTCTAAAAACAACATCGTACACTAGGCTTAAAGTTGCGTAAACATTGACATACAATCACCTAGCAATGTGTTAGTTATTTTGCTACGTGTAGGCCTATTGCAATATGAAGGAGACAGGAGTTTAGCAGCTAGATAATTTCACCTGATATAAGCATAGATGCATATCTAAACTTAAATAGCTCCATTTGGAAATAATTGATCACTCTAGCAAGATTAGAGAGTGAAATAAGACATTTGTTCAATACTCTGGTTGAATCGTTAAATCATTATGTATCAAATGGACTGTGCTGTTTTCCTTGCTGGATAGTCACGACAAATGCAAAAATCCTAGTTTGATCTTCCAAGAAGTCAAATTATTTTAGTACAATGTGAATGACATTGCTGAAACTGTATGGTACAGTACACACACATTTACCTGCTTCCCTTTTTTTCTTCTGCCCTCTCTCACTCGACACATCTCCGATCACTCGGCCACATCATGTTTTCCTGTGATTACAGTAACAGCCCTTTGGTAGAACCAAGGAGCAGATGCTGCATGCAAGTGTTAATTGGGCGAAGCGAGAGATTGCAGATACCTGTTCGTCTCATATAAGGCGTTTACACATGCGGAATTACGTGTACAGATGGGCCACAGCAAACGGTACACATCCACAAAACCATTCCTGCGTTCCTCTGGGAGACATGCTGAGCAGCGCTCCGTAGCTACAGTCCCTGATGTTCTGCCTGATGCGGACTTGGCGACTGCTAGCTGGGTCTCTGTCTGTCTGTCTGTCTCCCTCTGCAGAATCCTGCGCATTCATTTAACCCAGAGTTAAATTAACAATCGGTATTTTACAGTGTTGGCTGTATAATTTCAGTTTTTCCTTTCTATAATGCAGTCACCTCAGCAGATCTGCTACGATACTGCTGCAGCAGCTGTGATGCACTGGATAAAGTGTGCTACATATTGTACACTATAGTGTTATAGCCTCACGACCAGATAGATATATTGCTGGATTCTTTGTACAGGCTTTAAATGTCCAATCAGTGATATACACAATTGGGCAGCAACGCCACCAAAAAATAAAAAGTAGCAGTGTAGACATGTTTTTATTCTCTAGGTGATTGACTCAACTCTTGTTAGAAGGACTATAAACAATAGATTAATGAGTTTGTAACGGTCTTTGCTGTATTTTGGGACTGTAATCGGTTTATGTTGGTAAACATTGGAGTAAAAAGAGACACCTGTACATTTATGGTGGGGTAATTAAGTTCCAAATAGGACATTTCCATCTACAAATCAAACTTTCAGAATGTATGTCAGTGTAAGTCTAATTTGGTAGGACATTTTCAGGAGTTGTTGTACTTTCTCTCTTTGCAAACTTGCTTATAGGTGTTGTCGGATGGAAACCTTGTATGTCCAAAACAGTTACTTTTCAGGAAATGGAAAAGAGATTCCAATGGATCCAATGTAGCCTATTATTTAGTCACAAGGTCCTGTTCAATATTTAGATAACCCACAGACTGACTGAATACTTTATTAGTCAAAGATGTAACAGCACAGAAGTACAGTAACACTTCTGTGGCTAAAAGGTCAAAATGATAACACAAAGTCCTGGGGACTTGTTTCCATTGTGGAAAATGGTATCCACAACCTCAAATATGCCACACTGCTTTGTGAGCTTGCAAATTGGCTATTCTCACTACTTTTTTTGTCTTACAACAAATTAGGGCATTCCTAAAACTCTATGAACACAAAATGATGGCATATAGATAGAGATACAAGATTTCTGTCCGACTGCAATGGTATGTTTCCTACGCTAACCTGAAAAAACAAACTCTAAACATTCATACAAAGGGAGAATATAGTCTTGAGCGCTAACAGGGGGGCTAGGCACTCACAGAGCAGCTGGTAATGGTGTCTGTCTGCGCATGATGTCATGTGGAGGGCTGTATGATTAAAAGTGTAGACGTAAATGTTCTAGCAGGCCACCGCCTGACAAATGGGCATTTTCCTGCTCCTTACAATGAAGCACATGCCTCCTTTCCACCTTTCCTGGAGTATTGGGTTTAAATTTGAGGGCCTATTTAATTTGATGCATTTGAAGTTGTCTTGTTTTTCCAATATAAGCAGTACATTGTCTGTGGTAATGCTTCCCCTGTCATGTCATTTTGATTGACAGTGACTGGCTCTGTCTGTTAAAACCCCACTTTTAATGATAAGTTGCTTACTGTGAATAAACCATTCCTCGTTTTGTATGCAAATTGCAAAAGCTATGGACAGGGAAAAGCTTACAGTTTCTAACAAGCATATGTTTATGGCGTGATGGGAGAAAGAAAATTGTCACCCCAAAGACTGTATTAGTTTTGTCCATGATATTATGAATTCAATGTAATTCGTCTCTCCAAACAAATATAATTTGCACGCACTTTAGTCTTGGATGAATTGCCATCTGCATATTTGAAACGGAATGAGGCAATGCAATGAAATGAGCAATTTGATGCATGCTTGATGCTATCTCCGAGCTGCGGCCATACTGTTTTATTATGTTAACCGATGTTGAAATTCAACATATAGGTCGCATGACACGTATTATCGTGTATGCAGTGGGCCTGGTAATTGAATAATTATTTCCCTGAATATATAGAAAACCATGGCATGCACCCCCCGGATTCCCATGTCCCTCATGTCTCTGTAGGCCACAGAATCACTCCAGGGTGTTTATTATGGCTAAATAATGAACAGAAACAACGTTTACAAGCTGCCAGTGGAGTATTTCCAGTGAACTCCCCTGATACGATGTATGTCTCAATGAAATCATTTATCCATGTGCAATACCAAAACACACTGTTTGGGGAATCATTCTAGCACAGTTAACGTACACAGTAAAATCCTCAGTGTTAAAGGACCACTTCACCACTTTTCAACCTATCTTCATATAATAGGTCCTCACTAATAATCATGAAAAAATGGTGCAATTTTTTTCTACTCGGTCTGTGTCTCATAGGAGGGCTGTGGGCAGTTCAGAAACCCGTCCACCAGTGACATCATCGATGGGGAATACAAACTGCAGGCTTTCTAGTCCTGAAAAGTTGCAATGCGAAAATGGAAGCCATCGTTCTCACGATAATGAAAATCTAAACATTTTTGTAAAAGAAATCTTGTTTAAAAAAATTCTGTCTAATGATGATGTCACTGGTGGACGGGTTTCTGAACTGCCCACAGCCCTCCTATGAGACACAGACTGTGTAGAAAAAAATCGTGCCATTTTATCATGATTATTAGTGAGGACCTAGTATATGAAGATAGGTTGAAAAGTGGTGAAGTGGTCCTTTAATTGAACTCCCGAGAGAGTACAAATGGAACCAAATGGACCCGTAAGTGGAGTTAAACTCACTTTGACTGGAGTCCCCCTGGGGTCTATACTAATTCTCCTCTGTTTTTCCATCTACATCACATCTCTTTGCCAAAGATAGTAGATCTACAAGCTCACAACGTATCAAATTGTGACAACGTTGTGAGCTTGTATAGTTGTATATCAGTTATTTTTGCCAAATAATCCTATAGGATTTTGCAATGTTCCAATAGAATCCTATGGGATTCTGAATATTGCTATCATTTCTGTCTCTATCATAATCTTATGAGCGGAGCAATATATTACAAATCAAGCAATAGTTTCTAAGACAAGTACCAGAGAACTCGCCTAACAGTTAGAGCCACGCCTTTCCCCCCCCCCTTTTTATATCTTCTCCTGGCTGACTCCTGTCATGTGTGAATGCAACTTGAGACCAGTGATTGACACGAGGACCAGTGATTTTTCTGCATATACAGTATATATATATATATATATATAAACTTTTCCACAAGTAGTCTAACATTTGATGTAATAGGCAGCCAGTAATATTCATTTATTTATTTGATTCTATTTAAGTTTTTCACTCGACGCCTACAGTATACCCCACTGAACCGGTCGGGCCAAGTGGCAAGACATGCTTTCTTTTATTTGCTAGAAAGCAAAATAGGAACATTTGTTGATGTGTGTCTTGACTCTTGATAAAGAATTTCATTACAATAATTAGTTAGGATAACGATAATTTGCGTGCTCGCTTCAGGGACGATGTGCAACACGCATGACAATGCATGATTTGTTAGCCTACATGCATACATTCTCTCATGAAATCATCTCTGAAGTTGGTAACAGCTAGGGTGTATGCTCAGCTGAATCTTTGCTTTGTTGTACAATGTGGCCGTTAGCCTAAAAATGCTAATCTTGAAGCTCACAACACATACGTGTTGTGAGCTTGTAGATCGGCTATTTTTGACACGCTGTGCTGCAAAGTATCCTAGCTTACTCACAGTCTTTCTGTTTTTAATGTTTGTGCTTGTACTAACCATAGGGTAGTTATCATTATCTAATTCAGATATCTTTCTCCTATAACCCCCCTCTCTGAGATCAAGATAAGGGGATCAGCAAGAAGGCAGTTTCATCAATCGGGTTTTATCATCATCAGTTAACCAAATTAAGACAGTGTTGTTTTTCACTTGAATTGGAGTAGTGCTGAAGTCTGAAGGAGTAAAGAGTAATGGAGCTGCGTGCGTGCGTGCGTGCGTGCGTGCGTGCGTGCGTGCGTGCGTGCATGCGTGCGTGCGTGTGTTTGCTCTGTCTGCACACACATTTGTATATCCAGGTTTATCCAGAATCATTAGCAGTGTCCTACACAGTGGTCCCCAATCCTTTTTGTGCTATGTCCCCCTTGAGCTGTTCTGCCATGCCGTACGTGCACCCTCACCCATGTGTTTGGATGATTGTATAAAATGAGTTCCATTACTATCCAACAATATTAATAATATACATATCATCGATCTGGCGGGTCACTGTGGGGTTTAATAATGGAACTGTCTCAGTTTAGTACAGTGGCTGCAGGGAGAATGAGAGCAACAGCAACTGGACGTCTTAGTCATTTATCCACTTTTATGCCTGCACTGGTTTGTTTGGGTGCAGATTTGACCATAGTATGTATTGGTTTTAACATGATCGTGACCTCTTCACAATGTAATTCACACCTGCCAGGGGGGGAACTAGTTGTGGTGCACTATACCTTCTTAGCAATGGGCTTTTTAAATGACTTGTTATATTTTCATATAAGTTTGGGAATAAATTGTAAAGAGGGTACAAAATCCTATAAGATATAAGTATTTGTTCCAAAATCTTTTTTGTTCGCCTATTTGCTTCAAATGTTATGATGTTATGTTATGAAATATGAAATGCCCAGAATGTGGACCCTAGGGTTCTTGTGGTTAAAGAAACACTGACTGTGTAGCCATACAGTAAGGAGGCAGGCAGACAGGTCAATAATGTTTTGCTAAAACGTCTGTCTTCCTTCTGCTTTCTCCTTTCCAGATGAACATGGACATTTGAAAATATACCTGCCCAAAAAGCTGCTCGAATGTCTACCAAAATGCTCCTCGCTGCCAAAGGAGAGACACAGGTGGAACACTAATGAGGTAGGGCCACTTCCTCGCATTCACGACTTCTCTCATTAATCTGTCACCCAACACAACGGAGCTGCAGCTCATGAAATGCATTGTTCCTCCTCACAGCCTTTTTAAGGCCCACTGGTTTAACTGAGATGGGTGGCTGCAATGTTTTTAAGGCCCACTGGTTTAACTGAGATGGGTGGCTGCAATGTTTTTTTGAGACCCATTTCCTTCAACTGTCAACACACAAACTTCTGTGCAGTTCTTAGAAACATATCAACAATACGTATAGTATTGACTAGTATTGACCAGTATAGTTTAAACTTGACACATAGTGCCATTGAACGTACAATACATAAAGCAAAGTTACTATATTTACCCAGGGTAACTGGACTAAGCATCAGATACTTGTTTACAGCCAGGCCCTGCTCATAGAACATTTCATGGTAGTGGTTCAATGCCTTGCTCAAGGGCACTTCAGCGGTGGTAATTTTAACGTGCCGGTCCGGGGATACGAACTGGCGACCTTCCGGTATCAAGACCGCTCCGCAAACCGTTCGGCCACCACTGCCACTAAATACATACATGTGTGCAACTAAATATCCTATGAGTATAGCCTGTATTTCTTTCTTTCTTCCTTGTGAATTTTAGACGCAAATAAATTGACTTAAAGGGCCATGAAAGGCTTATTTTCTCATTAGTTTTCCAGTTCAGGTTAAAACCTACAGCAGATCAAGACATCTTTGATCTCTGCTAGGCTAGTGTGGTTGAGAAAGCTCATCTTTTCCCAACACGGACTACAGGCTGTCGTTGCATGCTGCCGTCTTTACCTCTGGCCTTTAAACATAACATGATATGTGGCAGGTTAAAAATCGAAATAGTTCTCTCTGTGTCCCACATGCTTCGAAGACAGCTTTAAAGTGACCGAACGTGTGTCATATGCTGTAGGTTGTATTTCTGCTGCAGCATCACTGTTATGTGTTATCCATTCTTAAAGGAAGCCTTGTTTGGCCTAAATCTAAATCAAACGAATTACTGACACACGCATATTGATTTTTGTTCACAGGTCTTAACTGCTGCTGCTGTGTTCAGCATTATGCAGGACTCATAATTTCAACATAAACAGTGTTTAAGCATCGAAAGCATTGCTAAACGCCTCCAGATGTCTCACATTCCGCATTTGTATGACGATAAGGAAGCTAACACTATACAGCGTGTTTTACTTTTCAGTTTGCAAAATGAAAATGGGCTACCAATTGGTCTCATTTGCATTCTTGTGAGAGAGGAAATCACAGACACTGTTTGCTTCGGCTGCCCTTGACCTATAGGCCAGTCATTTTAAATTAAGCCATGTCTTTTCAGTACAGCTTCCCTTTATCTTTTACTAGAAAGGAAAGTGTCTGTCTTGATGTTTATGTTTTATTCGTCTCTCACGTTAGAAAATGTGGTTTGCATATGACTGCATGCATAGAGACTAGCCTATCGGGAGATAGATTATTTTAGGTGGCTAAACTTTCATGAGTCGCCTAAAACTGTGTTAATATAATTGATCCCAGTTTCAGTGCATAAATAGCAGTCACTGTTATCATCGGAGGAACACCGTCAAACAAGTAATACTGTAACAATGGCAACCTATCCTTAAGGGCGTTTAACTCTCAGTCCATACACACCCTTAAACCTGCTTGAACTTTGTCCAATTATCAACATTGCTGTCATCATTCAACTCACTTGGAGGCTTTGCTCCAGCTTGCCACCGCTTGGTTACTCAAGTTTATCTTGATGCTATATGTCAGTGTGAAGGTTCTGTGAAATGGCTCTCTACTATGGTGGCTAAACTGTGAACATGATTAGAGTCAACTCTGGGAATTGCATCGAAGACTAATAGATTTTTTTGATTGATTGAATACTTTATTATCAGGCTTGTTAACAGTACAGGTAGTGCAGTCAAAGCTTATGCTAAAAGGATAACAAAAAGCCCCAGGGAATGTATACCTGGCACCATGTTGTGTTTTGCATGAACACATACTGTACACACATGGCATCCAGCAGCAGTAGCAGCAGCCATGTTTATTTAGCTATTCTCACTGCCTGTAGTCTGCTCTCACGATAGGCCAAGTTCAGATCCCCTCAGGCTTGCCAAAAACTGCTTAAACTTGGGAAAATGCAAAAAAAGAATCAGCTGTGTCATTCCCTGCCTATGCCAATGATCATGTTCAATTTCAGATCGATTTGCCCACCCAGTGAGGATAAAAATGGAGGACAAGATTCTCTCGATTTTATAACAGGATTTATGAAAGGAAAGTGAGGAACACTTAAGTCATTTGACTAGTACTCATTCCTGTCATTTGCTCACACTCTCTGAACAAGTGCAAACATGCATTTTTACTACATCCAGATGGAGACTAAAATCACTGCAATGATCACTGACAATATAAAGTACCCAAAAAAGAAAAAGATGCAGACATTTTGCTGAATTCATTACAAAGCTGGGATTTGGGGCAAACATCGCCTCTGCATTGTAATGTCAATATTTAGTTTTTGATTGTGGGACCATATGCGCCTCCATATGCAGCAGATTTCAGCTGATAAAGTGATTTTAGTGTGTATTCTATGCTTACAGTTTAGAAAGTTTTGAGCCTGGCATCTTGGTTTGCCCATCTGACACAAAGTGACAAAGCGTTACAACTTCTACAGTCTATGTGGCTCTCTCTCTCTCTCTCTCTCTCTCTCTCTCTCTCTCTCTCTCTCTCTCTCTCTCTCTCTCTCTCGCTCTCTCTCTCTCTCTGTCTAATTCTTACCTAAATCTGAATCTCTCGCCCCTTTGCGAAATTAAAACATTACAATCCGTAAACACTAGGATATTATTATTTTCGTTAAACATGTATTACATTTACATAATCAGAGACATGATGTCTTTATTCCTCCTTGATTGTCACCAAAACTCCTTTGGGTGTGTGGATTAATTTATGGCTTTCATTTACATTACTGATATGTGACAAATCCCTCTCGGTATTAAGGCATTTTCTTTTTCAGAGAATGAGAGGTGCAGTAGTAATCTGACTTAAATGTTTAAGGATTTAATCAAAGTTTGTTCCTTATGAGAAATATTGAAATCAATAATGCTAAAACCAGCCAACTAACTTTTTGATTAACTAAATTCTAACCCTATAAATTCAGTCATCTTCAGAGATGAAAGTTAATTGACTGAAAAACAAGCACAGTATACAGTATATGGTAAAGACTAAACAAGGCCTATTGCAGTGTGACCTACAGGCAGCTATATCACAAAAGGATGTTGTGTTGCATTGTTGCATGTTAAGTGAGTAATTACTTTCATGTTACATTTTTACGATGTGTCTTGTGTCTTGGTGATCTGCTTTTTGAAGATAAATGAATAGTCATATGTCACAGGTAAACAGCGGTCTACGGGAGCTGCAGTGCTCATTAATAACAAGACATAAATATTCTTTAGCCTTCAGTGTACAGTAATCCTCCATCTGCCATATAGTTTTCTCAATATCCTTAGCCTAGTTATGGGGGGGGGGAGGTAGCAAAATGCTTGCTTGTTTCTAATTGGCTGATGTTGTAACTTGCTTGCCCCGTCTGACCTATTGCGCTGCTAGCAGACTAAATTAATTAACACGTTTTTTAAATTGATCACAAAATGTGAGCCTAAGCACTTGTTTAGGATAAATGCCGTTAGCTACAGCTGTTGGCGTGTCTTGTCATTTATTACCCCAATTAAAATCACCGGCAGACACAGTTTATGAAAAGCGTCAAGTTGTGTTGCTAATGTGGACAACGAGACGGACAGGGGATTTCCGGTGTTGGTTTTTAGGGGATGTCATGGTAGCCCACCTGCTGGGATTCTGGTGATAATGTGAGCATAAGCTACAGATGTTGTCGGTTGTGAGCACTTTAGCTAAAGGTTCACCTAAAGTATTATGACATGCCCAGAATAGGGATGCTAGGGTTCATGTCGTTAAATTAGGCTTAATTTAACGACATTATCTTTACCTAGAATCAAGGGGCGTGTTATCTTTACCTAAAATCAAGAGCGTGTTATCTTTACCTAAAATCAAGGGCGTGTCTTTTCATACACATGCAGAATGCAAACCATCATTGTCTGGGCCTCAGGTAGACAGACAGAAAAATAGAGACAGACAAGCACGCAGGCAGACAGGCAGACAGGGATCAGAGAGCCTCTTTTCAGCACGATTGTGTGACTCTCAGTGAAAGTGACACCTCATCAATTCTGTGCATATTCCTGGCGCTGGTTCAGCATGATTAATGCAAACTTGTTGTTCTTCTATTCCTCTCATTTAACTCACAACGTTTCGGTGGGTTAGAGCTGTTGATGGCCACTTGAGCAAAACAGGAAATTGATTGCACGACATACCGCTGGTAATTTTATCCTTGAACACCAGATACAGTTCAGTAAAAGAAGGATCCACGTCGGCTGTGTTTTACATGACAAGTACAGTCGGCAGTAGAATATATAAACACTGTCTTGATGTCTTACAAATGTAAAAGAAACTGCCTCCTGCAAATTTAACTTCACCACCCTCCCTTTTTTCCAAGTCTCAATAAATACTGTTTCAGCTTCGTTCATGAATAGTTACACATTTCTTTCTGTTTCTCAACTGTGGGCCACGGATCACTAATCGACAGTCGTCCATGGTATAATTACAGGAGGTATAATTACAGGAGTATCTTTTATTATATGTATAAAAAATATATTGACATAATATTTCCATCAAATTTAAGCAACATTTTGAACTGGGCATTGTGAGGGGAAAATGATTAAAAGAAAATAATGACTGTTAAGGGCTTGATATACTTGGTTGAGCGCATGTGTCATGCACCGAAAATAGCAGATCTAGCACATGTCACAGCATGACGCATAGTGAGCTTGCAGCTCTGATATTGTCAGTGCATGATAACCTTTGCGCAACCAACATCTGGCTTTGAGATCACAAAATATGAATTTAAAATATTTTCATCAAATAGAAATGACTGCGTTATGACTTCTTATATACTTGTTGTGGGGTGGGATTGGTCCTTGTCTTGAGGATTGTTCGAAATATTATGCGTGTGATCCAGAACAAAAAAACAGGTTCAGCTGCTTTTATGCAGAAAATATCTGGGCTTTTACATTGCAGAGGAGGAAGGCTGGGGGTGGGCAGTGCTGCTAGTGGGGTGCAGGTAATGCACAACTATTCATTTCTATCTCATTCTTTTGATTCCCCTGTGTACATTTATGAGGAGGAGGTGTGCAGGAATACATTTCAAGCATTTACTGGAAAATTAGATAAACCAATCTGATCAAAATGCAAGGAGAGAAGGGTGGGAGGGCAGGTGGGCGGAGGGGGGAGTGGGGAGGGGGAGACCGGCGTCAGCTGACTGTGGAACAGCCGGCGAGGAGGAGGGGATACGCTGTCAGCCTTTAAATTGTCAAGGTGAGATTAAGAATATATCTGGCAATGGCTTGACGATTCACTTCACAAACACGACCGTGGCAGAAAGAAAATGAGATATTGTTTAAAGAGGTACATAAAAAGGTCACGCCCGAAATGAGAGTATTGCTTTTGTGGAAAAAAATAAACAAACAAACAAACAAACAAAAAAGAAATATGATTGTGATCCGTAATCAGTTGGCCCTAAATGAGAGCCTTCTCTAAGGTGATGCACACCACTGACAGGGAGAGAAGAAATACACACAGGAAGTCTCTATTTAACTCGTTCACGGCAACATCATTTGGGGTCCCAGAAAATGGCGATTGCCACTTCTAGTGTTCACATTTTACCTCATTATTTTCTGCACATCTGAATTAAAATCAGCGCTGAGTGCATCTCAATTCACGTCCGTCCGTCCATATATGTGACACATGTTAGACATGCGTTTTGTGGTCGGCAACTACATTTAACCACTTTCGACTTTGCATCCCTAATTTGGGCATGCAATTTATAAGCAGACATTTTTATGAATTCCAAAAATAGTGCAACCAGCCAATCTACAAGCTCACATCGCTATCGTTGAAATAAGGCTGAAGTGGTCTTTTCCTTTTTGTGCCCCCTCTAGTTTATTTCTGAGATGACGCCTCCGCTCGTTCGTGTTGCTTCTCAAGCCGCGGCGTTCCCGCAACACAATGGGATGGAGCCTCCGAGGCACAAATCCTCCCAGAATTCCTCTCAGGTCCGCAACCAGCTGCTGTTGTCTGCCGGGCGCGCTGGCACCGTGACCTCTATTTTGCCAGACATATCTGTTGAGATTAGAATCTGTTTAAGGAAGGACACCTCACACGGGAAGGGCTTCAGGCTTTTATATCCCTTTCAAGATCAAACAAGGCCCCAGCCTGATGTTTGGTTGCATCGGCATGAACGTTGCAGGACAAGAAGAGATGCGCGCCACAGAGAATTGCAATGCTGTGGAGCGATGCGGTTTCCAAAGATGCTTTTCCTGCTCTTTATCGCTCCCATTGGTCGGTGCTCTTTACGACCCAAATTATTAACAATTAAGCATTCAGCACTTAACAAGCACACCAAAATGCACGTGATCCCTTGGTATTTCTACACATTCTCATTTGCGAGGGGAACGCAGGGGAACATCGGGTTGGACCGAGCAGCAGAATATGACCTGTCATTATTGGCAAACTTTTTCCAACATCTTCAAAAATGTGGTCAAAATAATCTTAAAGATGGAGTGCCGTGATCCCCCCCCTAAAACATGATCATCAGGTAGATTATATACTAGGAGGAAGATTTCTTTCAAAAAAGTGTACAGAGTGTTAAAGTGTTAAAATTATGTTTTTATGTGTCCACAGTCCACATCCACCAGTTCATTCAGTATACCTGGTTTTCACCTTAGTACCACCCACCTGAACTTACCACCACAGCTGTTGGTGTATGCTAATGTGGAGGGGTTAAGTTATGATGTCACTATAAAATGGTGTTATTTTGATTGGGCCTTTTGACTCAAAGGCTTTCATCTTTCAGGAAGAAACCAAAAATACACATAACGTGGAAGACATATTTGAATATTATAACCACACCTGGGTGTCTATTAGAGTAATGTTAACTCCATAGACACATGCAAAACAGAAAAAGTACAAAAATCACGGCACTCTATCTGTAAGCCACGCTGCTATTGTTGCACTGCCGTCCAAGTTGCGTAAGGATACGGTTATAATAATTTCCTCGTCGCCAACAAGGTATGTGAATGGGTGTGTCTTCTGCGTCTGCATCGGATGCCGAAAGTATCTGACCAAATGGAAAAATAGATTTATTTTTTAATTCCATCTTTGTCTTGTGTCAAGTTTTTCCCAAGTTTTTCCTAGAACTACTGCATACTGTAGTACATATATATTTTAGCTTGGCACTAGAGTAATGGCAGAAGAGTTTTTACAACACACTATAAGAGAGAGAGACGTTAGTGGCTGTTGAGAAAACATGTGACACTCAACTTATTGTGAGAAGTGGGTTGAGGAGTACAGCATGAAGCCTCCAAGCCTCCAGGGGACAGGGGGACGTAAGCTAGTGTGACACCCTCAGCGCTTAATGAACAGCACAGCACTGTCGAGCAGTGTGAGCCCCACGCCACCCCCCCTCAGCTTAGAGGGCAGTGTGCCTCTGAACTGGTGCTGAACCGAGAGAGAAAGACACGACGCCATCAGCTCAGGCGTCCATCGGCCTGCTACACATTTAATGTCCCTGTCGTCAGGAATAATCCTCTCTCTCCTGGCCTCACTCCGCCGCTAGCAGTCACGCAGCTGCATGCATGGTGGCTAACATGCAATATGCTGCCGTTCGTGCGGGGGGGGGGGGGGGGGGGGGTGCAGAGCCTCCTGGACACCGCCTGGGTGTGGGCGCCAGCGGGAGGGTGACAACAGGCACCGGGGCGACGGTGGAACAACAGCACAGCTAATGAAATAAAATGCATACGATGGAGGAGGCGGGGTAATCTGGAGAGAGGATCAGTGATGGTATGAGATAGGTGCTATAATGATGAGGACAATTGGATACATTGGTGTAATCAGTCAGACCTTATCTCTTGACTGGAGCGTCATTTGGGTTAACCCTCTCCTCACCACCCTGCTGCTGTTTTTTAGAGCAGTGGCTCTCATTTATGTTGTACGATTTATTTAAATGTTTTATTAATATTTATTTAGCCTTACTGACCGAGTGACCGTGAAGCCGGATTTATTCGTAATTACCGAAAATAGCTGTTATACAATCTCACAACTTGTCAACTGCTCCCTGTGTGCTGTATTAATAATAATATTTCACTTATGTGCAAATGTGCGGTGACAAAAATACCCTCTTTCTCCTTAATTATGCCGGCGGACCACTGGTTGAGAATCAGTGTATTAGAGAATACACTATCGCCGGGCAGAAACCTCATATCTCCATATTTACACTTTTTGTGTTTTTTCCCAGTAAATTAACACTCTACTTGATCATACTATACAGCGTCACACAAAAGTGTCAAAAGTAGATATACAAGCCTGAAACAATGCATAAAGTGATGCGTTTTGAGCTTGCAGATCTGCTACTTTTGCTATTTATGAATTTGAATCCTGAAAAGTAACAGTTTTGGTTTTTGGACATATGAGATTTCCAACCGACGGAGACAATCTACACAATGCAACCTGTCAGAGGAAGCTGCAGGAGATTGCTTCAGTTGGATGCATTTTACAGCTTTCTTTAGTTCTTTGTAATGGTAATTCTTTTTTTTTTCTCTTTTTAAGTGTTTATTGAAAACAAAAATGAAAGGACAACAAAATAATGCCTCAGCTTGTCTCCATGTTTCTTTCCAAACAAGAGCCCTAATAATGATACCAGGGGCCATGTCCGCCAAATGAAAGGAGGCTTCTCTTGATCATTATTAAGGATTGTGTGGCTCTATAAATGCCGGTTTCATCCAGACACACTCATGTTGCCAGGAGACAAGATTAAACTCTTGGATACATGATATGGTTGACTATTGTTTGGCTAATTTAGTTAGCATATGTTCACTACATTAGCTATCATCGACCAGCTAATCATAGCAGGTCGGGGAGAGATTCGTCCCACAAGTACATTTCGCCCAATATCTTTTCCATAATAACTACCATGGACATTATAACAAGCTAACGGCTGACCAAGGCTTCTTTATTTGGTGTCCTGGTAACCTAATAGACCTTCAAATGGGTTGGAATGTTCACTCTCGTTACCAATAAGGAATTTGGGGAGGGGGGGGGGGGGGGGGGGGGGGGGGTGTCATCACCCTTGTTAGCAAAATGACCACATTTCCCCTTTGGTAACTATAGAACTGGTATGGAATATAGACACTGGAATTAGGATTCTTAGGCCTACTGTTCAAAGATCCAGTTAAACAACCAAAACTTCAATCATATGTTTAATATAATTCACAAAAAAGGCCCCATCATATATGAACTGTCAAATTGATATGGTTGGAAGCCAACATAGTAATTGTAAACCAACATGGTAATTGTAACACAAGAGCAGCAGCAATGCAGCATTCATGTATGGTAGTGTTAAAGGTAAAATCACAAGAAGCTACTTTTTCTATACTAGATTCTCCTTATTGAGCAACCTGTCTGTGCATATCAAACAAAGATAAACAAGGACGAGGATTTTTAAAACGAGGATTTTTTTTTAAGGATGTTAGGTCTATCATGTGGAGGGAGGGTGTGGCGAAAATTGGCTTGTAGATTGACTATTGTCACCACGCGATACTGTTTTGCAATGGAGCATAAATTTGCCATTAAGTGTTGGAATGTTCGTTGTCGTTACCGTTTGAAAATCAGCATGAGACCAACTCAAAGACCCCTGTTCGGCCTCAGATGTTGATCCTCCCTGCGATCCACCCCAATCCGAACTCCTCATGTGGAGGCTTGGAGAATCCTCCCCTCAGAATATCTTGACCTCATTAGAACACGAGCTGGATCAAAGTGTTCTCCGATGGATTAACATGATTCTTATTAATGATTGGAATACGTCATCAAAGTACTCTCAGAATGCCACTTCTGATACAGTTTGCGCACGTACCGCACAAACAAATTGGGCCCTTTATATGTATTTATCCATGACCTGTCAATGTTGTTCTTTTATGGACGACAGTGCTTAGAGAATTCACCTTATTGAATACAAGGTCATGGCTGATTAAATGTTTATTTTCATTTGAGCTACTCGCCCTGCGTGGCCTGCCTCTGCGGGTTCGTAATTAAAATGACTCCCTCCAATTGCAAATGTTTGCGGAAATGTTCATTAGCTTCTCTGGGGCAATCAGTGGAAATTAAAGGTCATGTTTGTCTGTGTGTGTGTTTGTTTGATTGTCCCCCCCCCCCCCCCTGTTTGCCTGTCCTGGTGTAGTAATGTCTAGAGTTGCTTCAGTAACAGGTGTCAGCCATTTAGTATACCGTAGCACTGGTTATAATCCCTAAATTATATATAATCACTGTGGATCTTGGCTATAATTATATATTTTATTATTTATTATGAGTTCAGCTCATTTGTGCTTTCCGCACCAGCATCTTTCTTTTTGCACATCCAGGTGTCCGACATCCTCTTGATCGGCAATAGTCTCATTCGCCTGCGACTGCTATCTCTGTAGTGTACTGACCTGGGCAGACCCTTGTTGGTAATCGTTTGTCCCGTTGATGTTGAGTAGCACACATACCGTAGCACTCTGGTGTAGCAGCCGCCACCCATACATCAACAGTAAGAATAGTGTACAAATATACACATTTATACACTCTTTGGAGGGTTTTACTGTGTTTTGGTTGCCGTGGTTTTCTATGCTTTCTAACACAGGTTTTCTGGCTGTCTTTCTAACATATCCTTCCTCCTCTAAGCGTATTGTTAGTATTGTATCTAGCTGTGAAGGGAGATGTAGTGAAGCAGTTATAACGGGAGCCTACAGTACCAGTTGGGTCATTTAGGGGGTCCGGCTCGCTACAACGACCTTTTGCTTTCCTCCCCCCGGATGTGCATGTGTCGACAGGGGTCCTCGGTGTCTTCTGAAGACAGAGGTGCCCGCTCAAAATTACATGACCTCTGTTGTAGAAAATACAGGTCACTCCACCTCCTGTGGGGAGCCTCTATATTGAACCCAGCTTGTGTTTTCGATTTATTTCCTAGTTCTCGCTCTCGCTCACTCTCTCTCGTTCCCTCGCACACATTCACTCCTTCATGCTCATCTTCTCTTATGTGTTCACTGAGATGAAAAGTCATTCGGGTGAATAGATTTCTTACCTTCTTGCACTAAATGCTTGGATCAGTACAGTTTTGGGCGCAGAGCCATGTCGTGATATGTTTATTTACCGGACAAATATGAGTTGTGTGTTTAACACTAACCATAATCCACTAGGGAGTCTAAACAGACTTAAATATATTTTTAGATCTGATTCAGATCTAAAAAAAACCTAAAACAATGCCGGACTAAGAATGTTGATGGTTATAGAATTATAGGTACACAGCATCAAAATCATGCTAGCTTTGATGTGTGTGTGTGTGTGTGTGTGTGTGTGTGTGTGTGTGTGTGTGTGTGTGTGTGTGTGTGTGTGTGTGTGTGTGTGTGTGTGTGTGTGTGTGTGTGTGTGTGTGTGTGTGTGTGTGTGTGTGTGTGTGTGTGTGTGTGTGTGTGTGTGTGTGTGTGTGTGTGTGTGTGTGTGTGTGTGTGTGTGTGTACGCGCGCGCGTCCCACCGTCATGAGGAGGAAGCTGTTCATGTGGTGTAAGATTAAAATCTTAAAAGATTTGTCCGAACGACAGTATCCCTTGGTAGAGGTGGTGACTGGGATGAGATGGGTCATCTTTTCCTGCTCAGCTCAAGAGGTTCAAGACCTGGAGCGACGGCGGATTGCAACCCATGACCCTCTGGGCTGATCCGCCGCAGTGTGCCCTTGTTCTTGGCAATGATGTTTGCATTATTTGGACGTAGCTTGAGTTAAACACTCACCCGGGAAGCTCTATTCTTTCATTACACGTCATGTAACTCAGTATATAATTGTTTTTGGCTATACCCCCTTGTCCTATTTGGGATCTCATCAAGGTCAAACAACAAGAACACTATGTATATTTTAGTATTTTTTTTGTGTATCAAAGGGACGAATCATTTCCCCACTGCAAACTATAACATGAAAGGGGGTTGGAGTGGAGGTCAGAAAACACTTCGTCTGCCTCTGCATGGAACAGGCAGGGATGACTTGCAGTAGGTGATTCTCAGACGTTCTCCAGGAAATCCCTTTGACGCCTTCCTTTGGCTCTGTAGGAGGCTTGGCGTCGGGTAATCTCGCGCAGGGCCGCGTGGGTTTCCTCACTGCTGTGAATTGTCTGCTTCTCTCTCGCTTTATCCCTCTCCCTCTCTCCCACATCTTTCTCTCTCTCTCTCGCCCCTTCTTCTCCTCTCCAGCTCCCTCTAACTCTCGCGGCCTTTCTTGTTGTGTGTCGGTCTTTGATCTTTAAAGGTCCTTGAGAATGAGGAGCCAGCAGGCGTGGGATTCTCTGTGGGCCTGTGCTTTGGATCCCAGCCCATCGTGCTTCTCTCTCTCTCTCTCTCTCTCTCTCTCTCTCTCTCTCTCTCTCTCTCTCTCTCTCTCTCTCTCTCTCTCTCTCTCTCTCTCTCTCTCTGCTCTGTCTGACGGACAGCACCGGTCATAACAGTGCCTCCACAGACCTGCTGCTGTAGCATTTGTGTGATAACACTGTCTCTCTCTCTCTCTCTCTCTCTCTCTCTCTCTCTCTCTCTCTCTCTCTCTCTCTCTCTTGCTCTCAATCTCTCAATAAAACACACAAAAGTTGTGAGAAGAAGAAGCAATTCCATTTTTATTGGCTGGGCCGGTGAAGCAGTGTTTCCCAAACGGTGTGCCAAGGCACACTGGTGTGCCGCGAGACAAGTCCAGGTGTGCCTTGAGATTTGGTGACAAGAACATATTTTGACTTGCCAATTATTGGTTGTGCACAAAATGTTTGATAACCACTGCTCTAGACCCCCCCCCCCCCCCCCCCCCCCCCCCCCCCTCTCTCTCTCTCTTGCTGGGAGATGAAGCAATTCCATCGTTATTGCCCCGGTAAGGGCCAGAGTGCTTGGACTCAGACTGTACTGCTTATTGCCCCGGTAAGGGCCAGAGTGCTTGGACTCAGACTGTACTGCTTATTGCCCCGGTAAGGGCCAGAGTGCTTGGACTCAGACTGTACTGCTTATTGCCCTGGTAAGGGCCAGAGTGCTTGGACTCAGACTGTACTGCTTATTGCCCCGGTAAGGGCCAGAGTGCTTGGACTCAGACTGCTTATTGCCCCGGTAAGGGCCAGAGTGCTTGGACTCAGACTGTACTGCTTATTGCCCTGGTAAGGGCCAGAGTGCTTGGACTCAGACTGTACTGCTTATTGCCCCGGTAAGGGCCAGAGTGCTTGGACTCAGACTGCTTATTGCCCCGGTAAGGGCCAGAGTGCTTGGACTCAGACTGTACTGCTTATTGCCCCGGTAAGGGCCAGAGTGCTTGGACTCAGACTGTACGGTAAGGGCCAGAGTGCTTGGACTCAGACTGTACTGCTTATTGCCCCGGTAAGGGCCAGAGTGCTTGGACTCAGACTGTACGGTAAGGGCCAGAGTGCTTGGACTCAGACTGTACGGTAAGGGCCAGAGTGCTGGACTCAGACTGTACGGTAAGGGCCAGAGTGCTGGACTCAGACTGTACTGTACTGTACTGTACTGTAAGGGCCAGAGTGCTTGGACTCAGACTGTAAGGGCCAGAGTGCTTGGACTCAGACTGTAAGGGCCAGAGTGCTTGGACTCAGACTGTAAGGGCCAGAGTGCTTGGACTCAGATTGTACGGTAAGGACCAGAGTGCTTGGACTCAGACTGTAAGGGCCAGAGTGCTTGGACTCAGACTGTACGGTAAGGACCAGAGTGCTTGGACTCAGACTGTACTGCTTCTACAAACACGCAAGTGTCTCTGTTTATTCAACAGCGGCCCTTTAGTGATGTGGTCTGTTCTGTTCAATGATAAACCATGATCTCATCTTTAATAGTGTTTGCTCCTGAAATGTGTGGCTGTTTTCTGTGTGCGTGTGTCCAATTTATGTTTGCTAACTATATGTCATGTTTTGGATATTATGGTGGTGGCAGCCTTGTGTTGCCAGATTATTGGAGATCTCCAACTATACCTATTTGAAAATAGCCAATCTACAAGCTTACACCGCGTCATGATGCAAATCATGTGACGCATGTGAGTTTGTTAGATCTGCTATTTAAAAAAAATCCTGATTGAGGGGAAAAGAAGTGCAAAATGTGGGATATTTTTGAAACATTTTAAAAACACAAATCTGGTACCCCCATACCTGAGGCAAATTATAATTTCAGATGGGGGTCCATGGACAAATACACATTCATTTGGGGGTCCTTGATGTGAAACTATTTGAGAATCACTGATTTAAAACCATAATAAAAAAATTGGAAGCAAGCCCAAATAAGGAACTACACTTTAGAAACAAGGCCAAAAAAACAGCAAGCCGCAACGACCGATATTTACGAGCAACAATCCCAAATTCGCTTATAATAAGCAGATCTGGCAACACTGCTGGTGACGCCTAAATTCGGTGTAGGCATACTGTAGTGTAGTGGACGCTAACAAAGCTGCTATCACCGTCCCAATGTGAAGGAGCGCCATTGGCTCTGATGCAGGTTTACATTATGGCTTTAGTAGGCAGATCGAGGCCTTTAGAAGAGTAGTGTGTAGCTGTGGGTGTGTCTGTGTGTCTGGAGCTAATCTTGACAAATCCAGATTACACAAACCAGCGCCACATTTCTACAGTACGTAGGTAGCCTACTATTTTTTTCTTCACCTTTGTTTTATGTTTTTTATTTGACTTTATAATGGAAGTCTGATAAGGCTGAAACCTTGGCCAAATGTGGAGTTCTAGATGTCACATCATGACTGACATCGTAGGCCATGGCCATGACTGACATCGTAGGCCATGGCCATGCTAAATCCAAGATCCACATTGGAGCCACACCACCATCATGATGGATCATCATGATTCTGTTACCCTAGTTATTATTTTAGTGTTTTGCTTGTTCCCCGCAGTTTTAGCAACACATTCTGTTTGATTCTTACATGTCTGTGGTGGAGGGAGGCTTTTAGAGACTGCATGGACACTAATATGGTGGTCACGGTGGAGTAGCTTTGATCATCATGTGTACACTGTGTCAGTGTACTTATCAAGTATGTTCAAATCTCTCTCCCTCTAAAGAGAGGTGAACAGGAGGTGTTATTGACGTTCTGTTATTGACATTAGTCAGTGGTTGTAGTGGGTGTACACAGTGCAAGCTTATTGCTGTATTCATGCATCCTTTCATGTCTTCAGTGATCTTTTTTTTTGTTGCAAAAGCAAAGAGGCAGTTGAGCTGATGGCAGCAGTTCTTTGTGGGTATAGGAGGGAGACCTCTGTCTCACTCACACATATACAGTACAGTACAATGTCCAGCATTAGTTCTCAAACTATACCTGTACACTACAGTATGTGTGAAGCTTTTACAACATTTGCAGGCCAGAAACGTGAGCATGTTGGCAGGTTGACAAGCATTTGGACGTGTAGCAGTCTGGCACCTGTCATCTCCTCTCCTGTATTAGATTTCGCTACACCGTAAAATCCTCAGTGCTAATTTAGCACTGTAGCATGTACTGTATGTAACCAAATGGACCCCATTTGGATATATTTGTTACACTCAAATGGATGAATTAACACTGAGGATTTTACTGTGTGCTCTGTGATCTTCTCCCCAAATGGTTTAAAATCGAACGTCACGTCACGCCTTAGCAACGCCATGGCAACGAGGCAGACTAGCGGATCGATTCACACAGTCGATTCGAACGGGGGCGTGTCAGGCAGCGGAGATCATGTTAACGTCACTTGTAGTCAATTACGAGCTCATATAGTTTTGAACGAAAGACTCAAAATACACATACTGTATTTTGTTACAGATTGCAGCTTTAAGGTCTTGTGTGAGGTGCTTTGAATTATCCTTTACTCTGTCATAAAGTCCTGCTAAATCACCACAATGTTGGCCTGAGCTTTTTTGTTTTTGTTGTATTTGCATTTCAGTACCTGACGATATCAAAGGTTATCCCCCCTTAACTCCATTGTTCTCCTCATGTGTGTCACTGGCTGCTGTCCATTCAGGGACAGTCCTCAGAGGACTTAATGTCCTCTTGGTGGGACGGACGTCCTTGAGCCTTTGTGCATCTGGGCCACATGTGAAAGTCCCTTTCTCTTCAGAGGTGTTTACACATCAATACAAGGGGCTGAATACAACAAAATAAATAAATAAACGGGCTGACACGGACGTAAAGTAAAGATCCATCCCACATCCAGGTTCTTATGAGCCCTGTTAAATAATGACCTCTGTAGGTTAGTGTTCTGAGAGGTCAACCATTCTGACTGGTACACAGTATAAACCTTGGTTAGGTTAACTCTGAACTGGTCCATTTGGTTTCATTTAGACACTACAAATAGACACCTTAAGCACTGGATATTTTGTTGTGTTCAGTATGTCACAAATGTTACTATTTATTTTTAAAGTAATTTGTAGACTTAACAGAACTCACCTTGTATTACTCCTGCTTTAACTGAACTCTGAAGCAGTTACATTTCCTGCGGCAATAACGGCAAAGAAATAAGTCTCACTTAATGTGTTGCGGAAAATGTTTATTTTTTTGTATCAAAATAAATGACTGACTGTAGCAAACAGTCTTGGGCCAATTGAATGTGGTAATCATGAGATATAGAAAAGCCAAAACATTGTCTTTTTTATTACACTGCTCTATTTAATTATATGATACACTAGGAAGAAGTGTTATAACTTCTGTGGGTGACGTGTGGAGCTTACTGTAGGTTGAACAATACGATGGAGGGCAAACAACTGCGTTAATGTAACAAAGATGACACTGGTTGGATGATGCAACTACTGGTTACTAGATAGGCTACTGGGCCTGGGGAGGAGAACCACGGAATGTTGCTTAGATATCCTTTTTTGTCGTTTTAAGATATTTAAACATTAATAGAGTTAATTACTTCTCTTCTTTTTGTCTTCCTCATGACCTCATGGATCATGTTTCCCCCCTTCACGACTGCTGAATCATCTCACATTTTATATCGCACGCACGCACGCACGCACGCACGCACGCATGCACGCACGCATGCAGGCAGGCAGGCAGGCACGCACGCCCACAGGCAGGCAGGCAGGCAGTCAGGCAGGCAGGCTGTGGTCTTGGTTTGTGTCGTATTGTGCTTTAGTGTGTCCGTACTGTAGTTTTTCCCTGACATAATTAAAAGTTCCACACCCATTCTCAACATCCACTCTGGAGACAAAGTGTAAGTAGGGAGGTTGTGTTATTTAAAATGGAAGGGCACAGCTTTCTGAGCTGGGGATGTTTTTCCCTGAATCAGCATCGGTGTTGATTGGCGGTGAAATGTGCACCAGTGGAACCCCCTATCCTCTGCTCTTTGCACCCCGAGCCTGGAAGGTAGAGGAGGTATCAACAACGGTATATGCTTTTCAACAGTTCATTAGAATGTGTCCCTCCCTCCTCGCCTGTCCTTTGGCAGAACCTTGAGGAACCATTGAAATTCTGTGTCGCCTTTAGAAATGTGTGTTGATGAGACTCAGTGCAGACCCACAGTGGCTCTGCTGTTCTCCCGCTGCCGGACCTTTTTCAAAGTCATGTTTTATATAATTAGCCGAGGAGTCAAACTGCTTCGACGGTCTACCCAACAATGAAAATGCTTAGCAGTGCGGTCGGATTTGCTGGGGGGGATGCAGGGGGCCTCTGCTTTTGATATACCCCCCTTTGGTCATTCATGTTTTTGGCCGGATATGTTTTATCCCTGCTTCTGGTCAGGCTGAACTAGGTACATTTCCTTTTGGGAGCTTGTAGATTGGCTAATGTGGCTATTTGTTGTATAAAGAAGCACCTGTATAGGGCTTAAGTGGTTGAGAAAATGTTCCCCCCCTCAGTTTTTTTTTTTTTTTAACAAATTGAACCCTGCTCTTCGTGGATGTATCGTCTGGACTGTGTTTGCCCCTTGTGTGCACGAGCTCATCCTCTCAATAAGTGACGCTGGTGACAGTTTTCCTTCCTCATTGTGAGTCATTGGATTTCTGTTGGATATAACTAATGATGTGTGACAACCTGATACACAGTTTGAATAAATTCCAGTCACAGAGCGCGGAAACTGTTAAGTAGGCACTCTACGTATTTGACACCGTTCATTGGGGATGTGTACAGCCACGTTGCCACGGAAAACCATTACCGCCACTTTCACCCCGCGAGTTCAATTATTCAACGCAACAAAAATGTGTCCACATTCCAGCTGAAAGACGACATTGTTTGCTATTTAATTGCGGAATGATGAATGCTTGAGCTTTCAGTTCATTGTCGGAGATTTGTGTTTAGCGTCACGTACCCCCCCCCAAAAAAAGAAATGCATCTTTAATTGCAAATCCGATCTTGTTTTAAGTCTCTCCTGCCCTCCCCTCGCTGCTATCTTGAGAGATGATTCTGCCTCACTACAACGGCAGCCGCACACAAATCTTCATTAGATGTGGGTTGATAAACCATTAATCCATTCAAGCAGTGTTTTATTTTCATTCATTCTTGTCCACCCACACAGTAAGCCAAATAGAGAGAGAAAACTCCCTCTTGAGTATTTTGTTGACCAAAAACAATTTGGCTCCGGTAATCGTGATATTTGGTTCCAGGGTGTTGTTCTCTCCTGAAACGTTCGGTTTCTCTTGGTGTGGTCGGTCACCACCTGACCTTTTAAGAAGATTATCTATTGAGTTTCAAACTATGTCCTATATGGTACTGTACGTGAATTGATCATGACAGGAAGAGGGAGTCTTCCTGTAAGATTTTCCGCTGTGTGTGTGTGTGCGTGCGTGTGTGCGTGCGTGCGTGCGTGCGTGCGTGCGTGCGTGCGTGCGTGCGTGCGTGCGTGCGTGCGTGCGTGTGCGCGCGGAGCAGAGCCTCTATTGCCATTCATGTAGTGTTGGGGTTAGGTCAATATTATATTAGCACCAGCCATTGCATTCTCCACAGTTCCATGAATAATGTAAAAGTTAGATATCCCTTAAAAAAAAGGAAAAAGAAATACAGCCCATTATCAGTCTGGAGCCTTAGTGGGTGTGAGACACAGCCATAGTTTTCTTACCACAGATTTGATTAACCTTATTCCACAGCGTCCCCACAGAGTGGCATCAAGTTATTGCCACATGAGGCGGACCCCTTTAGGTGAAGACCAGCTCTTATTGTGACCTTGTGAGTCACAATCAATGGCCTTTATCTCCTCCAATGCATAATAAATCCTACCAAAGGGTGGGACCATGGAACCCTGTAATGTATTGACCTGCACCGCCAACATTTATCATGTGGTCTGCCTCGCTAAATTATTTAGCTTTTCAGCTTAGATTGGACTTAGTCAATGGCTTTTTCTTGTCTTGGACCAATGGTGACTTATTCAACCCCAGCTCTGGCCTGTAGGTTAGATTGATGTGCAGCACAAGAGAGAATAGAGACCACCTGAATAACGAAGTGAGCGTAACTCTGAAATTTACTTCCCTATTCTCTCTCTCTCTCTCTCACTCACTCACTCACTCACTCACTCACTCACTCACACACTCACTCACTCACTCACTCACTCACTCACTCACTCACTCACTCACTCACTCACACACACACACACACACACACACACACACACACACACACACACACACACACACACACACACACACACACACACACACACACACACACAAACAAACAGTTGAACACAAAGTTATAAACCTAAATGCCTAACCCTAACTCCAACATGACCAATTATAAGCCTAACTCTATGGCTTCTTTAACCTAGTCCAATTGTGAGGATCAGGAAAATTGTCCTCACAATGTGTATTTCTCACATTCTACTATATTTGTGGGGACATTTGGGCCTCACAAGTATAGCAAAATACACACACACACACACACACACACTTGCACACATTTCATTGGGGAGGTCGGAGCACAAGGTCGCGCGTGGTGCAGAATGTAGCAGAATACACAGAAGTTTGGTTGGGAACAGCTGATGTAACACCGACAGTCCTCTGCTCGCTATAGCTCACAGCTGGAACGCACCCCACAGATGGTACCCGGGATCGAACCATCGATCTTCTGGCTTTTGATTGGTCTCTGTTATCTCAAGAGCACACTGCCACCCGTTAGACATATACAGTGTAGCCCCGCTCCGCTTGAAGATAAGAAAGCCCCTTCAGACGACAGCTGCTCCACATTATGAGAGAGATTTTTACAATTCTCTTTCGTCTGTTTGTCTGTCTCCCTCCTTTCCCTCACCATTCCTGCTGTCACGGCCCCTTGAATCAACAAAACTTTGTCGGCAAAAAGGAAATTGCTTTCATTTTCAAACTATAGATTTTGACGCACAGTATAAAGCATACATAATACCTTTACGCTCTCCTTGGTATTGAAATCAGAGTAATTGAATTCTAAAAAACAATGTACAGTACGCTTTAATGTCTACTTTGTCTACTAGGATTCAGAAATGTGATTTATTTTGAGGTCATAAGTAACAATTAACAGTTAGCCCCTCAGGCATTAATTCAACAAACCTCCGTGTGATGAATTGGTGGGCTATTATTACCCTCCACAAAGGAAACGCTGGCGTCCTTTCATTAAACAGGTTAATAAACGGAAGTCGTTTCAATTCCAAGTTCACAAAGCAGCCGTCCACAACAACTCGTCATTCTTTTTGCGTTTAGATTCTGAAATGTTTAGACGGTGAATCTTCAAAGAAAACACTAGAATTTACTCGGCTTAAACCACTTTTCTCTTCTTCTCCATTTTTCTTTCTATAGGTGCACATATCTTTGTCACTTTATTTTGTTTTGTTTTATGTTGACCACAACATTTAGATAGAATATTGTTTAGACAGATGCTTGGTTTGATGTTTACCTGCTATCCTACTTTTGTTGTGGCACTACATTGTTTTCTCTGTACTTCTGTGACTATGTACCTTGTTGTTTGTTGACTAGAGTTCATTCTTACTCTGCTTATTCCGATAATACTGTAAGTTGTTCTGAATAAATGCCTGGTCCTGGGTTCGACACTGTGGGCACTGGCGGCGTGTTCTCTCCTCCGCGTCATCAGTGCCCATACCCGAGGCGGGGTTGGCGAAAGGGCATTTCTGTGTGGAGTTTGCATGTTCTCCCAGTGTCCCCTAGGGTAGGTACCCTCACAAAAAATATGCAGTAATCCTGGTCTCTAAACTACCTCCCCCTGGCCAGCCAGGGAGCCTGATGGAGGGGAAAGGAACTGGTCGGAATAACGTGCTCCTTCCACGCGTTACGTCCGGCCGGGGAAATTCCCCCCTGTCAGGTGAAAAGAAGCAGCTTGGACTCCTCATGCATAGAAGGAAGCATGAAGTCAGTCCGCTGCCCCCCCAGGTTGGCAGAGGAAGTGTAGCGTCCAGGATTACATTAGATAATTGACACTGAGTGAAAAACTGGGTTGCAAAATCGTGGGATAAAAATGATTTAAAGAAAAAATTTACTTCTTAAACCCCATATAGTTCATTGAACAGGGAACCCCAGGGGTATGTACTGTACTTGGTCCCCTCCTTTTTTCCCTCTACACCGAAAATAGATGAAATAGATAAATAGATGCCGTGTCACCTTGTAGATTGGCTATTTTTGCAGAACGTTTTGTGAAAACACAATTATGACAAGCATAGGGATGCTAGGGTTCAGGGGGTTTTATGGAGGATTGATGTTGCAGATGACTTCATTAAGCATCACCAGATGACCACACATCTTTGCTTGAATATCAAACGAGATGAGGGGATGTTGCAGGCTGAGCCGCTGGAATATTCATCCAAAAATTCCCCTTAACCAGTCGTTGACAGTAACATTACTTTTACTTAAGTACATAATTATACTTGTATACTTGACACGTTGCGATGCATGTGAGCTTGTAGATCTGCTACTTTCGCTGTTATTGATATTTTATGACAAATCTAGGAAAACATTTGATTCTTTTTTTCTACATTTTAATATAGCAATTCAATGCTATATTAAAAGAAAATGTACTTTGTAATCTGTACTTTTGAATAGTACTTTTCAAAGCAAGTAATTAGACAACTTTTGCTTGTGTATTATGCTTTGACTCAAGTAATGGATTGGAGGACTTTGTCCTCTGCCCTTAATGGTGGTCCTCCCGATGAAAGAGGGCGTTGTTCTGATAGATTGATCAAAGTAGCACATCATATCTCACCACTATAAAGCAACACCTGGAATCCTAAATGAGAATTCTGTAGGAGTAATAAGGGCAGTGTGCAATGCATAATGTATTTGTAAATAATGTTTATGTAAACATCTGCTCCTTTATATATGTGATGTATTTATCTCTCCCTGCTGGTGTGGCTGATGTGTTGATCTTAATGGTCTAATCCTGGGGCGTGTAAAGAGTGGTCTCCTTGTGTCCTTGACTCTCTGAACATCATAAACATATTCAGAATGAATTAAAATACACTGGATTGGATGGATGGAGCCTTAGCTTTAAAGGGATTCCAAACCCTATAGGCATGTTATTGTAGTATGTTTTCCTGTACAGGTTAAAAACTACAGAAGGGTAACACAATGGCACAATGGCACCTTATAGTACACTATAGTACAGCTAGTGAGATTAATAATGGCTGTGGTAGATTTACGTTTTGCAACACTGTTGACTATGGTCAATGCTTGGACATTATTAAAGCTAACGTAAATATAACACGCACTTATGCATGCGTGCGCACGCACGCACGCACGCACGCACGCACGCATGCACGCACGCACGCACGCACGCACGCACGCACAAAATTGATATGCATTTGTCAGATGATTCTGTGAATAGTCATTACATTCTCTCATTTGGCTAATACTCTAGCCATTATTAAAATGTTCCTCATTTTGTTTGGGACGCCCACCCTCCAAGAACCACCAGCTTACTTTTCAGTGTCCTATAAAGTCAGCACCTTCCATGTTTTTGCTCTTCTGTACTTTTTAATGTACAGGAAAATAAACCTAAGCCCTATACTGTAGGTCTAGGGCTTCATTTCCCTTTAAGTGATGCACGGCACAGAAAAATCCTGAGCATTAGTTTAACTCTGAGTTAAATCAACACTTAGGATTTGGCTGTGTTGTTATTAGCCACCCAATTAGCTTTTTTGATGCCCTTAAAAGAAAGAGAAAAAAAATCATTACTCTCTAAGTAGTTATTTTGATTGGATTTTTGAAGCGCTAAAATGAAACCAATGCACATAATGTAATGATAAACTTCTCCTTTTTAATTTAAATGTGTTCAAATGTTGGTTAAATGTACACAGTGACCACCCAGGCTCTTCAAATTGACCCTATACCCACATATCCTCTGGGAATGTCACAGCTAAATAATTCCATTTCTGGGCTAAAGCCAGGACACTAATAGCCAGTCGATGTACTGTAAAATACAACTACGAATACATTCATTCATTTGTGGAAGAAGTGCTAAGATTTTTGCAATGCTACAATAAAGAAATACATTATTTTACTTCAGTAAAAGGCTAAAGCACAAAAGTAATGGCATCAAAATTCAAAGTATTTACATATAGTACCAAATGTAAATGTAGCCTACTCGTTCGCCAAAATGGCCATTTACTATCATAATATTGGATATAGTAGTGTACATTTACTATCATAATATTGGATATAGTAGTGTACATTTACTATCATAATATTGGATATAGTAGTGTACATTTACTATCATAATATTGGATATAGTAGTGTACATTTACTATCATAATATTGGATATAGTAGTGTACATTTACTATAATATTGGATATAGTAGTGTACATTTACTATCATAATATTGCATATAGTAGTGTACATTTACTATCATAATATTGGATATAGTAGTGTACATTTACTATCATAATATTGGATATAGTAGTGTACATTTACTATCATAATATTGGATATAGTAGTGTACATTTACTCGAGTACTGAACTCAAATACAATTTTGAGTTTTTTGTTTTACTTTACTGGAGTATTTCCAATTGCCAGTACTTTTACTTCCCCTACATCCCAGAGGCAAATATTATACTTTTACTTCTACTCCCCTACATCCCAGAGGCAAATATTATACTTTTTCCAACACTACAATTATTTGAAAACTTTAGTTATTAGTTACTTTGTAGATTTTGATTATTATATTCATTATATTCAAACATACATTACCCACTACAGCCTATATAAGCGTACATTTGACAGCCCAATCAAACAATGTTCAATGAATTGAAAATCTAACATCAAAAGAAAATAAATAAATAAACTCAAAATGATATGTGTTCAGTTTATGCTCATAATAGAGTGTAACTTTATGCTATGTTCTGTGAATTGGTGCAGTAGAAGAAAGTAACAGGGGACAAAAAATCAAGGGCCAGGCCTTTACGGGCATAATTTCAATTTGTTATCATTTTCAAACATTGCATCACATCATCATAATAACCCAATTACCCTGAGCATATTGATGCAGTCTTTTTTTGATAGCTGTCGCTGGTATTATAGATTGAATGAGGCAGACATGTTTAATGTGGATTGTCTTGATGGTGCGCAGTAAAGTCCATCAAAGATACGTCTACATAGTAAAAAACCTTGGTGTAAATTCACCCATGTGTAGATCGGAGAGAGTGCGAATGGGGACCACATTCTGTTTGATTCGCACACCCTCCAAGTTAAATGAAGACTCAGGATTCTATTGTCAGTGCACAGAGAATGAAGTGCGCTGGGGCTCGTTCGATTTCCCTCCACCGAACCTGTTAGCACAACATGCTAGTCGCTGCCCGTGTTGCTGACATGATGGCTTTTCCAGTGAGTGAGCAGGGGCTGCCAATAGCGTCTGGGCTGGAACAGGCTCACTGTGTAGAAAGAGAGCGAGAGAGAGAGAGAGAGGCTCTCTGCCACTCTATAAATACCCCTGTCACGCTTATATCAAATGGGGCCTGTGCACTAAAGGGCTAGCGTTAGCACCGAGGGTGTTTTTCACCCGCGTCTGCAAAGGTCCGGGGAGGGGAGGGCTCGGGGGGTCCGGAAAGGTCAACGTTACGCTCAATAGCACATTCGTATGAGTGGGCTTGTGTATCGACGTTTATCAAGATGGGTGTCGCAGATTAAAAGTATCATTAGAATTAATTATCCGGGTAGGGGTTATCGCCTCATTCTCCGATACAATTCTTTTTGCTATGATGCCGCATGAATGCCGGATGAGTGACTGATTTAGACGTTAACAAAGCGAGAATTATTTGCATGCTTTGCATTCATACCGTCACCGAAATCCTTCCAGTCTGTTCGTCTCTCCTGGGGATAAATAGCAACGGTATTGTGTTTACAGGCTGTCTATTCTCATCTGATGCATCCGCAAATTAGAGCTGAATTTATACATGATATTTACCACTGTTTTCCCTCTCTCTCTCTCTCTCTCTCTCTCTCTCTCTCTCTCTCTCTCTCTCTCTCTCTCTCCTCTCCCCCTTCTCTTACTTGAATGAAAGTCGTGCTCCTTGCTAGTGAAACATCCTCAGGGCTCTTCATAATGAGTGCTGTTAGTGTTAGGATTGTTGCTGTTCTGATTTGTTTCCTTGTGTGGCTTTAGGAAACATTGTTCTCCGAAAAACGGTTCCCCTGAGCCCCCTCGGTGTTGGGGAACCCCTGATTTAAAAGGTTAGTCAAACGGTTCCCCTGAGCCCCCTCGGTGTTGGGGAACCCCTGATTTAAAAGGTTAGTCAAACGGTTCCCCTGAGCCCCCTCGGTGTTGGGGAACCCCTGATTTAAAAGGCAAACGTCCCTCGCCTGATTCCACCAGCGGCGCTGCTGCTGCCATGGTGTGCTGCTGATGATGATGTTTCTAGGGTGGAAAGATGATAATCCTGACACTGCATCCTCCGTCAGTCAGTCAGCCGTGCAGTATACAGTACATATCAGTGCTGGAAGAAGTACTCAGGTTTCTTATACTTAATTTTAGTAAGGCCACAATGTGGAAACACTGTTATAAGTAAAAGGCCTACATTCAAAACTTTACTTGAGATTTTTTTTATTGGGATCAAAATATATACTTAGAGTACCATATATAAAAGTAACCAGTTTCTTAAAAAAAAAATGCAAAAACTCTGCTGAAAATAGCCATCTACAAGCTCACAACACACGTTGGGAGCTTGTAGATTGCCTATATTTTCGAATATACAGTAGTATAACTATACAATATGTTTCAAGTGGTTCAGGTATATGCTGTAATAATAATAATACTCAAGTAAAGTATGTGAGTAAATGCACTCCATTCCACCAGTGGAGGATGATAACCCTGCCACTGCATCATCCTCCTCTGTCAGTCAGTCAGCCGTGCAGTGTAGATATGGATGTGTAAGGCGCTGCATGGCAGATTGGGAGGTAGAGCTTTCCATCGGCACCTCCTGCATGTGGCGGCTGCGTGCCTCCGGGGAGCGGCTATGTAAATAATGAATGGCTGCGGGTGTGAAACATGCACAGATAACCTTCAAGACGGCCGCGGATCAGCGACTTCACATTAGCTGATAGGATTAAGGTTACAATCGAACAGCAACCTCCTCATAAGGAAACATAAATCTAGCCCCTATAACTCACGGAGAGGTTAACGTGTACAGTATGCTCGGCGATCAGGGGATAACGGTGGGCGGAGGCGGTAATCACTGGAGGCTGCTAGTGGTTCAGCGACGTGGCGACAGGGCGCGTCACAGCAGCCAAGGAACGAACTGTCTGTCCCTCTGTAGCAGTACATCCACACCAATGCCTCCATGACGTCTGTATTAGTATCTATAAAATACACAGATTGCTGTGTTATAGTGGGTGTCTGTCTCTCGATATGCCCAAGACGACTGACGTCATAGTACTGACGTCATAGTACTGACGTCTTCTAGGCAGCAGTTTGTAACCATTTCACTCAACACTTATGCTTGACTTCTTTTTTACCAGTTGCAGTTATGGATTTGTCCCCATCGGTGGTTAATAAAAGCGTTGATTTGTGTATTTAATTTCTACTTTTTTTCCCCTTCTAATCGGGCAGCCTCTATGCCCTTCGTACACATTAAAATCCAGAGTGTGGACCCTTAAGGCCTATTCATGCTCAGTTTTAGGTCATAAGGTGACCAGCGAAAACTACAACATGACGCCATACCACAGTATGAAGCGACTCACCACTCACCCACATACATCTCTCTGTTTTTACTAACCACCAACCACAGTATGAAGCGACTCACCACTCACCCACATACAGTTGGAGGCCATCGATATTGTCCTTTTCTTTTTGCTGAGGTTTGCGTGATCTGCGCAAAAGGACACTTAACCCATTTTGGGCGGGAACCCCTTTTGGTGTTTTAAACATTATGTTATAATTTAGCTATTGAAAAATAGCAGATCTACAAGCTCATAGCGCGCCACCGAGTGGCGCGCTACGAGCTTGTAGGTCTGTTATTTTTGAAAAATCGTGAAAATATTTATTTCAGAAAACTGGAGGATTTAGAAGGATTTTTTTTAATGTTGAGGTCAGGCCTAAATGGGTCAAATGATAAGGGACAATATCGGTGGCACCCAACTGTACATCTCTCTGTTTTTACTAACCACCAACCACCATCACCTAAAATCTGGAGTATGAATACACCTCTAGGAATCCTAACGGTCCATTTTTACGCTTCCACAGTTAAATTATCACTCCAGATTTTACTGCTTAAAACACTGACGCACAGGGTTTTCTAAAAGCTCTGTGATATTATTCTCCTCCTGACTCTAACTGCTCTCCATATCCAAATAAACAAAACCTATTAAGGAACAGAATGTGATCATCCCGTCTCTCTGAGATCCGTGCCGAGACACATTCAATGAGCATATGGTGGCATATCCGCCAGAGAGGAAACAAAGAGGACGGAGAAACAAACTAGCTCGCTTCTCTGTTGCGCACTGGACGCATCACAGAGTTTTTGTTTTGTTTGCATTGATACTGCAGCAGATGAAAACATCAGAGGGTGCATTTTGCAGAATGACATGAACCGTGAATAGCCCCCTCACGATTACAATGAGAGAACATGGTCTTGGAGGCTTGCTGATGAATGAATGTCTGCCCGGGCTGTTGGATAGAATGAATCTGAGAAACAAGTGTCCTCCTCTTCTTCTTTGCCGCGTGTGAGGAGTGCGCCCGGAGTAATAACTCATAAAACTGGAGTAATTAGCATAAACAGCTGTAACACAATGACCCCTATTCATCAAAGCTATTAGGGCATAGCATGTTAGAAATGTACATTTCTCTCTGTCTCTCGCTCTCTCAGACTGATTGTCCAATAGCGCTTAATTCTTATATTTTCAAGCAGTTATATATAATGGCCCATCATGTTTATATCACAGTATTGTTGCCACGACGCAAAGTAGAGTGCCTTAAATGCCGTGATATAATACATTTGTCACAGCCTCGAGTGTATTATTGCTTTTATAACACATTCACCAGCGATTAGCAGCAAGATCCAGCCGCCGTTTTAACCAAACACATTATGCTGCTAACCAAAACCTGCTAGCGTAACAGGTAATTATACCACAGAGAATTATGTTCCAGTGGGGAGTTCCATTTTGACTGTGTTACAGTATAATCCATGCTAAACGTATAGATTTTGAGGAGAGAGAGGGAGAGGGAGAGAGAGAGGCATCATACAACAGTGTCACGTGCCAAAAAATGCTGATGCACAAGATCACATCGCGTCACTTCCAAAACTCATTGTAAGCTTGAAGATCTACTGTTTTCAGAGCATACATTTGGAGAGAGAGAGGGGGGGGATGAGAGAGAGAGAGACAGAGAGAGAGAGAGAGAGTGAGGGAGGGAGAGGGAGGGAGAGGGAGACCATGAGAGAGAGATAGAGAGAGAGGGAGACGGAGAAACAGAGAGAGAGAGCGAATAGATGGGATCGGGGCGTTGCTGTTAATCTGAGCTCCGGGCTCGTCCTGAAGGACAAGTCAGATGGGAGTCCAGAGCTGAGCTTTTAGAGACAGAGGCGAGCAGGTTAATTCCTCCTCCACAGTCAGGTGGATGAGAGCAGCTAAACAGATACAAGGATACAGAGCCGGGGATAATTGAAGTCTGCCAAAAAAATGCACATGTGCTTCCTGAGGGCTACAGTCAACCCTGCCTCTCTGGCATACTCTGAACAGCATCAAGGTGAACTAGGGGTTGTGGCATCGACGCGTGGCCGTTTCAACGTTGTTTATTGCTACCCGGCTTGGGAATTGAACAGAGTAAAGGGTGTGTGGGGTGGGCGCCTATAGAGCTGTGGTTCTCAAAGTGTGGTCCGGGGACCCCAAGGGGTCCTTAGCTAAATGAGTTAATATAGTATCTAAATCACTTCACCTTAACTTCGGCAATTTGAGAATGTCCGCTCAGGAAGTGGGAGGACACTCACACAACCTGTGAGTCACACACAAAGGCACCAGATGTTGTTCCTCCAAAGAACGTACAAGCTTTACCAGAAGTAATAGAAACTTTCTTATTGTTTTGTGTTTCGATGTTTGATTTATTTTACATTTGAGCGGTGCAGCCGCTCCAATGCACAGCTTTGTGTGTATGTCCGTCTTAGCACGAAATGCTTGTGTATGTCCGTTTAGCACAGAATGTGCTCAGCTGATTGGCAAGGAATGTGATGTATGATGACGTTCTCATCATATCATCATCGTGATAAGAGGCACCGCTCACTTCACACGAGTGTTATCTTAGAGCAGTCCTCTTGAATGTTGCAATGCAACATGCTTCACACATTATTTTCTCATGTGGGGGTCCCATATTTTCAGATGGGGGTCTGTGGCCCAAAACATATCAATTCGGGGGTCTTTGACATGAAAATGTTGAGAAGCACAGAGCAGCATGTGGGTGAATTAGCTTGCTTAGCTCTGTGTCTGACACTTTGGTAAAGTGGCTCCAGTCAGGAATGAATAATGGCCACGCCCGATACCATTGGCAATGGTATCTTTCACCCTCTATAAACTTTCATGTTAGCATTTTTTAGGGGCAAAATGATAGTTTATTGAGCGACACAATCAGAGTGTCATTCTGTTGATAAATCTGCTCCCCAAAAATGGCGACAGCACCAGCTCTTTTTGCCAACAGTCCATTCAGGGAGCTGGGGGAGGAGGATGCGTGATTATTTTCTGTTCTGCTAGGCTTAATCGTTTACGACACCACCAGTTGTCTCTACAAGGTGTCTTTGTCTTTGACTGTCCTGATTCCCTACAAACGGGAGAGCAGCCAAAGTCGAATTGAATCTAAAAAGGAGGATTTTAAACGGAAAGATAAGGAGGCAGATATGCCTTAATCATCATCTGCTCTTGATTGGAAAATCAATGGCCTTTGATGCCAGAGTGCAAGTCTGCCGTTTGAGTTAAGGGTGTGACAATGACTATGTGCACTACAAAATTGGCCTTTTAAACGGCTGTGATTTCTTTGTTGTTTGTTTGGAAACCCATTCTTTAATGCAGTGAAAAGTTCCCTGCATCACATAATGTCTGCCTTGTCAAACAAATTACTTTTACTCTCTCCTGTGTGGAAGCTGTCTTCATTGTACAGCATGTGCTTGATTTATGAAACAGATGAGAAATTACGTCAGAGAAGTCACTCAGTTCTTTGCCGCAGTATACTGAGATATGTCGAAGAGAACATAATATGTCAAATATTATTTGATGACTTCTAGGGTTTTGATTATAATTCATATTATATTTTTTGAATGTGGCATTTCTCATCATACTACACTGTTGATACAAAACCTGTTTGGATATTGCTGCCAAATAACCTTTGTACCGACAGGTTCATACTGACAGTTTTTGCTACCTTTGAATACATAATATTTAATCATACTACCGTTATTACAGAAGGATTTCTTTTCCCACAAAAATATATAAACTAAATATAATCACTGAAGGTATTCTAGACACATACTGCAGCTACATGGCCTTTGAGATAGCAGAGTTTCCTTGGTCATTTAGCTTTTTATTGTTTCCATGGAAATGAATAGTTGCAGCTCTGATAGGCCTAGCAAGGAAAATAAAGAAGAAATCACCATCCTCAATGGTGGTGAATGTTAACTGGAAAATTAGAGCTACAATCCGCTACAAAATATAATATAATATATATTTTTAACCAGTATGTATGGTAGAGTATGTTAACACCTTAGAAGCCCGGAACTATTTAATCCATTTCATCCAGGGTGCCCATCATTTGTAGCGCACGGACCACTTTTACCGGCGCACCGGAAGCTGGTGTGCATGTCTGTGTAGCAGCTAACAATAGCCACACCAGAGTCGAGTCGATCGACAACAACGGGAGGTAATAATAAATCTATCGCGACTAGCGACTGGACCGCTGAGCGCCGTCTAACACACGATCTTTTTTCAGAATTAGACGGGATGATTTAGATAGGGAGTTATGATCGTTTTAAGATTTTCGTTTTCGTCAGCTAAACAGGCAGGGGAGATTTTCGATGACGTGTCACTTTTTGACACGTCATCGGATCGGGCAACAAGCGCTCCAAGGCTCTAGAGCGATGCGAACGGTTTTGTTTTCATTAATGTCTTGTTTATCAATCTCCGTGTTGGGCACTTGACCGTGACCTTGAACTTGGACGGAGAACTATTAACGGTGTTACACATCTGCTTTTGTTGGAGGAGGTCTACTCTTCCATTGAGATATTGACTCGGGTGTCGGGTAGCAGCACACCCATTGGTTGACAATATCAATAAAGTTATTTGAAAACAGATGGCGCCATCTTAGTTCGGACATCGTTGCAATTACCTCTGTCCGTCAAGAGAGGGAGACATCGGACATAAACCTTGACATAATGGATGTAGCTTTAACCAGTAGATGTGTACAGTGTTAGCTCCGCGGCATGTCAGATGTGGCCGTGTTTCCTTTGTAATATTTACAATCGGAGTTGAAGTTGCATTCTGTCCCCTCATCAATATGCTGGGGATGAGGATTTTTAAGCCTCGGCTTACAGTACCAGACTCCTCTCCTCTCCTCCCCTCCCTGCCTGTGTGCCATGCTGTTGTACTTGCTGTGTTTTTTACCAGCTCTGCATATCGATCCTGTTTTATCGCCACTGGCTGCCCGTACAATAAGCCTGCAGGAATATGGATGAGGTCCAGTCGGCAGCAGGGGATGTTCATCTGATTAATATTTCCTGCGTGAGGATGTGATGAGAATTCACATTTATGTGCGTTATACGCACACTGATTTCTGTGTGGAAAGCATCTGTAATGTTTGATGAGGGATGTTCCCTGGCAGGGATGGAGTCGTCTCATGAAAGGCCAGAGATGCTGAGAGCAGTTCAGTGGTGCAGCAGTTTATTGAACCAATCCTTTTAATCGATTATTAAAAAAAAGATCACTTCCAAAAATAGTGAGCAATAGATCTACAAGCTTGCAACACGGTGCATCACGGCATTGAGCTTGTAGATTGGACATTTTCACTACTAGAGTTTGGGCCAACCTACGGTGCACAGTTGATCTGACTGATATGTCTGAGTCATCGTGTTGGGCTTTGTCAGAGTACGCGTTGTACCCATTGTCTGTCTCCCTTTCGTGCCCATATGGAGATCTCGATCTGTCAGATCTGTGGCACTGGATAATCGGATCTCCATATAAGCCATCGTATCATGCCTATATGGGTGTATCGAGTTTGATTATGGTTGTCTGAGTCAGCCGTGGTCCTGCCCATGGGCGTATGGGATATGTTTATGTTGTTGTCTGAGTCAGAGTGACGTGGCTGCCCTCCCAATCCCATTAGTTCCATATATCCTTGCACGACAAAGTATAAAACGGGACTAATTGATTTAGTTGATTAGAAAAAATCAATTGGAATCTTTGTCAATATAGAATTATAGATGTATAAAAAAGATAATTAAAAAAACACACTTGTCGATTATTCAATTAATCATAAAAGTAATCAATATAGAATAATGCTGAGAAGATAATGGATAGTTGCAGGCAGCTCTAGGCTGGTTTGTTAGCAGGCTGCCGTGTGCCAGTAGGCTACATCAGTGGTTCTTCATTTAAACTTTTTCAAGTAAAGGATCCCTAAATTGATATGTTTGAGCGGACCCCTATATGAAAAGGTTTTGTTGCCAGGGACACCCAGAAGAGAAGATTTATATAAAATGTACAACATTATTCAACATTAAAATTAAAGTCACACCCGTGTGAAGTGAGGGGCGCTCTTATAATCATACGTCATCATACATCATCTCATTCTCAGTCTTTTTAATAATGTTTAAACACATTTAACACACACACTCAAAACTGGCCATTCATTATGAATGGCATTTAATGTTTGTGTTAGGACAAAGTTTGTGTTTACACACACACTAAAAGCTGGACATAGGAGGGGCTATAGCTTCATCTGCTATTTTCTAATAGCCAGCATGAATGGAAAAAGTGGTTAAAAATGATTGTTAACTACATTTAGCTGGGGACCCCCTGCTACCCCCCAAGGACCCCTGGGGGTCCCCGGCCCCCACTTTGAGAACCGCTGGTATACATAATCTATTGATTGCTATTGAAACGCAGGACTGACAGCATGCAGTCTAATCAGTGTGCAGGTATTAGTGATCGCTATCTCCAAATGGAAATGTCACGATTCAGCCCCTGACCTCCTGCAGAAAAGTACATGCACACATCTCACACAGATCTCCTGTTTGGCCGATAAGGGCTTTGTGAATCTACAGCAGCATTATAGATAAACCATTGGCGGAAAGTAACCGAGTACATTTAGCCAAGTACTGTACGTACTGTACTTTAGTATGATTTAGAATTTGTATACTTACATTATACTCCACTACATATCAGAGTCAAATGTTGCATTTTTCACTCCAGGACAATTATTACACAGACAAAGTTACTTACTTGTTACTTTGTATGTTTAGATCTTTAATCCAAAACATACATTAAGTGATAAAGGATTATGGTTAACCTACCCAGCAGCACATATTATTATTATGTGCTGCTGGGTTAGGTTAACCACCTACCCAGCAGCACATAAAGTAGTTATTATTATTATGGTTAACCTACCCAGCAGCACATACAGTAGTTATGGTTAACCTACCCAGCAGCACATAACGTAGTTATGGTTAACCTACCCAGCAGCACATACAGTAGTTATGGTTAACCTACCCAGCAGCACATACAGTAGTTAAAATCAGCCCACCTTTACCAACTGCAACATTAAAGTGAGAAGCACATTACATGCATTACTAATTACAATCCGATATGATTGTAAAATGGACCATTCTGCATAATGGTTATTTTACATTTAGTACTGTAAGTATATTTTGATGAACAGTTTAGTATTTTTACTCAATTTTGAATACAGGATTTTACTTGTAACAGAGTATTTCTATGGTATTGCTACTTTTGTGGTATTGCTACTACTAAACAAAAACAAAACTGAGTACTTCTTTCATCACCGAGCGATAAACTCAGATTGTATCTGATACATTTATTCCAGTTTGTATGTATAAGATTCAATACTTTTGAGATTTGAATAAGAGATCTAAAAAAAATGGCAAACAGTGGACATGTGGGCATGTGTGCATAAAATTAATTGGACACTTTGCGGTAACAACCCATACAATGCTTTGAATGTCTAGCTTTTTTTTAAAGCGCTTGGCAGCTGTTGATTGTGTCTTGAATTAAACATTATAATCTCTCTTCCTTGTGCGTAGGAGAGCCGTCAGAGCTCTTCCTAATGGCAGCTCTGAACATAACCAAATAACAAATAATAGGCCACCTCCAGCACTATTTGACTTCTCTGGCTAAACGCAATCAATTCACACTAAAGACTTGGCCAGCTCTCGCACCAAAACCCAATACGCCTTCATCACGTCAACTGCATTATTAAACAGAAGTCAAACAATGAGGTTAAGATCGACACTTTGGCGGCTGCTCCGTACAGCACGTCCACGTGAGCAGCTCTGCCCTCGACTTCGCCACTGTTGTAGTTGAAACGAAGAACAGTTTTACTTAAAACCTCTTGAGCCCCATTGCCCCCACCGGCGGGGGCAGCGGCTGTCCACCTCTGAACAGCGCTCAGCGGGTCAATGGAGACCCAATTGGTCTCCGGTTCCAACTCCGATGTTGCAGATTTTCCCCCTGGACCCCCCTGGGGATTAAGAGGTTAAGTAAAAGTATCAATACTGCAATATAGAAATAGGCTAGTCTGTTACAAGTACATGTCCGGAATTCAAAATGTACTTGAGTGAAAGTACAAAAGTATCAAAGTGTACTTAAAGTACTAAAAGTATTTGTTATGCAGAATGTCTCTTTTCAAGTTTTCAAACATAACTATCTTTTGAAAATAGCAGATCAGCTATTTTCAAATGGCCAAAATGTATACAGCCTAGTGCTGAAGTGTGCAAAAGTGCAAAAGTATTGGAAATTGGAAATAAAGTAAAGTACAAATACCTCAAAATTGTACAGTACTTACAGTACTTACCTTACTTTATACCACTGCATTTTAATCATTGAGGGTTCAATGATTAGCATTAGCATTCTGCCACAAACATTGGTCAAAAATAGCAGATCTCCAAGCTCTCCAAGATCTCAGTTGTGAGCTTGTGGATTGGCTGTTATCGCAGGAGATGTGTGGAGGAAAATGCTAACGGCCCTATAGAGCCCGGGGGACCCCGGTCAACTAAGTATATAAGGTTTAAGTGGTTTTTAAGGTCAGCGCTTTGGCCGCAGCGCCGTGCATCCACGCGAGCAGCGTTGCCCTCAATTTCGCCGCTATTGTGTTTGAACCGAATAAAAGCTTCATTTTAAGGGAATTACCTAACCATTGCAAGCAGCGTTTTTTATAGGTATGGAGTGTTTTGTCAGTCGCAGTTGTTGAAAGTGGAGTAGTGGCTTATCCCCCCGGGGAGCGGCTCCATCAATCAAACGGCAGTGATATTTCTTTCATTTTTACCTATAATAGCCCCGTTTCCTGTTGTGCCTCCTGGATAAGCTTAGTGATTGAACACCGGAGCACACTGGACCTCTAGCGTGTAAGCCACTCAAGATACCTAGATTGAAAAGGTGCCGGTGCAGTCTGAAGCCTTCCCTCGGAAACCATGTCCAACAACGGAGAAACACGCTCGCCGTGCGCTGGCCCCGCTAGTGGCCCGCACGCCGCAGACATTGTTTACCACCGCCCCCTTGTTCTGAACATGGCGAGCGTTCCCGGCTGGTTTTTTTTCTCTCCTGAAAGATGAAAGAAAATTATGAATAGTTAAGCAATTGTGTCCGCTGGAGCATGCAACTAATTGGCTACCATTGATTAGTCGGCTCGAGCCTGTCGTTTCTCAGTTGCTTTTTGATGGGTCTCACCTGAGCGTCATTGTAATTTTCACAGCTTATTTATTCATTCATTTATTTTTACACACATGGAAACCATATGGAGCCCCCCCCCAGGTGTTTATATAGGGTCTGTATTTATCATCGGTGGGTATACTGTACTGTACAGTATACATTTACCCAAACCCGTTTGGTGTTTGTTTTGCCTTTGTGAGGACGGCTATCGGTGTTCTAATCCATACGACACACTGTGCTCCCAGCATGGTGCTGTGCTCCGCTGTGGCCGCCCTACTGGGTGAATGTAATGATTGCAGGTGTGTATGGAAGCCACTTGTTGGCTTGACAAGACACAAGCTTGAGCATGTGTGCACGCAGGCACGCACCCACCACCCACGCACGCACACACACACATGCACACAATTTGGAGTGATGAATCTTTTTGCACCTCCTGGAGTTCAAGCGACTTCAAATTGCACCTGTACCGATGTTTCATCTCGCTCATGACCTCCTACGCCTCCATGCTGTAGATGTACAGAGCGCACGCACGCACGCACACACGCACGCACGCATGCACGCACACGCACGCACACACGCACACACACACCCCGCATACGCACACACATGCACATTAGTCGGCACCTACATGAGAACGCTTCCAAGATGTGACGGTGGATTCACGTGGAGTGTGATTTATTAAAGGAAAATATTTAAAGAGCAATAGTTCAACACTCTATTGCTGTATATCCTCTGTGGAAATTTGGCTGATTAATGTTTGGATTAGAGCGTACAGTACGGCACAGTACTACGGAGAGACTTCTGTAAAGTTTGCGTCTGACTTTCTTCCTGTTTTCTGCGCTGCATATTCGTGTCACACGGGTGTGAAACGACCTTTGCTGGTTCTACCTCCGCGATATACCTGGCGATACGACCGAAATCAAAGTACAGCATGACACACTATATATACGGTATACGTGTGTGATATATAGTGCAGCAAGACAGTGTTTCTCAAAATAGCGGCTCTGTAGAGGTCTACTGTAGATGTCCCTAGATAGGTGGCTAAAATTGTCCTGAAAAGAAATGACATAGAATAAAAAAGAACAACAATTAGATTTTTGCTTTGAATGTAGCACACTGCACTGTTAATGTTGCATAACCGTTAGCTGAGGGTCATTGGCCTCAAAGCCTCTTGGTTATAGTCATAGTTATGTATATAGTTATGGTCTTTTCATTAACCATTTAAGCCTGACACCATCATACGTAGAAAATAGCAGTTCTAGGGGTGACCCGATAACTGAATGGCTAGGGCACATACAGTACTACATGGATGCAATGCTCCCTGAGTCCCCGGTTCGATTCCCGGTCGACCGCTCCCATTTTCTGAATGTCACCCCCTCCTACTCTCTTTCTGCTTTTCTACTGTTGCTGTCGGTAAAGACCAAAAAATGCCAAAACATATCTAAATACATAGATAGATAAATAGCATCTCACATTGTTGCTATTTTCATATAGGACACAATTACACTGTGGTTAAAGTGGTCAATTCAGAAGACGATGCAATGGGGGGCGCAGGCCCGGCGCCACGTGTGTGGTGGGTGCGTTGAGTGTTTGTGTTCCTCCATGTGACCAGTGATGAGGTGTTCCTCCATGTGACCAGTGATGAGGTGTTCCTCCATGTGACCAGTGATGAGGTGTTCCTGTGTGGTGGGTGTGTTGAGTGTTTGTGTTCCTCCATGTGACCAGTGATGAGGTGTTCCTGTGTGGTGGGTGCGTTGAGTGTTTGTGTTCCTCCATGTGACCAGTGATGAGGTGTTCCTGTGTGGTGGGTGCGTTGAGTGTTTGTGTTCCTCCATGTGACCAGTGATGAGGTGTTCCTCCATGTGACCAGTGATGAGGTGTTCCTCCATGTGACCAGTGATGAGGTGTTCCTGTGTGGTGGGTGCGTTGAGTGTTTGTGTTCCTCCATGTGACCAGTGATGAGGTGTTCCCGGCCGTGACAAGACCCTGTGTCGCGCCGAACCGTGATGCTTCTATTGCTTTCTAGTGGCTGTTTGCTCCCAGGACCAAAAACAATATGCTGTAAATTGCGCCACGGCCTCTTCAGGTTGATGCGCTGGCCGCGAACGTGATGTGATTGGGTATCGATTCACCACCGCAACGCTAAAATTGCCTGCCTCCCGGGCGCGCAGACAGCGACGAGTGACGGCTTCAGTACAGGACGGGGAGAGTGGCGTGTGTGGCGTGACGGCGACAGGATGCCTTCTCTGCTCTGTCCTCTCCTCCTCCTCCTCCTCCTGGTTACAGCTGCTAGAGCAGTGGTTCTCAAAGTGGGGTCCGTGGACCCCCAGTGGTCTTTGAAGGGGTTCCAGTTGGTCCCCATTCAAACGATTGATAGTTAGGAACCAAATGGACGCGTATGGGTCTGTTACTCTGGGAGTGAACAAATGGACGCTTATGGGTCTGTTACTCTGGGAGTGTACAAATGGACTCTTATGGGTCTGTTACTCTGGGAGTGAACAAATGGACGCTGATGGGTCTGTTACTCTGAGAGTGTACAAATGGACGCTTATGGGTCTGTTACTCTGGGAGTGAACAAATGGGAAATCATTGTACAAATTGGTTCCATTTGTCACAGCTCTGACTGATGATACAGCGTAGATTGGGGGTCCCGGGGATCTTAATGATATCAAATTCGGATCCGTGATCATAATGCATATCAAATGCTGGGGGTCCTTGAAATTAAGAAAAATACAAAATATATTCTCTTACGTGGGTCCCTGGCATGTTTTCAAATCGGGGTCCGTGGGCTAATGTGTGTCAATGTGGGGGTCCTTGACATGAACAAGTTTGAGAACCATCGTGCTAGAGAACAGAGTAGACATGGCCCACCCATAGTGCTGCGTTGCGACACCATCAAGTAGTATTTGGTTGCATGTGGGTGTTGCACACCTGAATTATCTGATCTACAAACCCACAACGCCTTGCAACACCAATGCACAGCCAAGTATAAATAAGGTTTTAACACACCGTAGCAGCCAGGCTGTCCATTTGCTTTTCTGTCCCTTTTACAAAAAGCGTGTACCCGTCCTCTTTCTATTAAAATGTGTGGTATTTGCACATAGACAGTTTTTTTTAATCTGTTGATGTTTTAAAACGTTTGCGTCGCTGAACAAAGTCACAGAGGCTTTACAATTGAAAGTAGTAGTGACACAGTGGTGTCAATCTGCATGTGATTAAAACATGCCCCGGGATTCTGCTGGAAGATGAATAACGAGAAGAGAAATTGCTTGTGTAATGAAGAACTGCCCAATAATCCCACTACAATTAACTCCCCTACATGCAACATGCAAACCAGTCATGCTTCATCTATTAGGACACTGTGTCCAGCCGAGGTATCTGAGATTCCATAGCTTAATACTGATGCAGAGTTTCTGTGGAACTGGTGTGTAATGTTGTTTTAACAATAGATAGGCCTATTATGTGTTTCTTTTTTAGGTTCCTCGCGGGTATGTCTATGTGCTGCCTAGTTGCATGGTAGCTTAATGCATATGCATAATACGTGTGCTGAATTATTGAAGAACAACATTTTCAGTAGACGGGTAAAAATCCTTAGGATTAGTGGTAATCAAATGCACTTTTCAACCTTTTGAGTTACTCTCTGAGTGGAAAGGAAAAGTGCAATATAGCATTCAGAGCAGCAACTGCTCTGTCTAAGTCATGCATTGACCCTTCTGTTAGCAGCAAGTTTAAGCCCGATTTACTCTTCTTAATTCCTAAGATGGTGCCAAAAATAGCCAATCTATAAGCTCACAGCGCATCACATCTGCAACACACTGTGAGCTTACAGATCAGCTGTTTTCGGTCCGCGATGCTGTTGTACAATGCAGCCTAAGTTAGGCATCCATTATTCGTGTGGCAGAACTTAATACCTACAGTATGTGGTGCTCAGTCTTTAACCTCCTGCATTGGATGGCACCCCTACCGTGCCGACGCAGGAGACAAATGAATCTGCTTTTTTTTCAATACCGCTTAGCAGATGTGAACTGTTCTTTGTCAAGACTCAGCACGAAATTAATTCATACTTTAACATTTTCTCCATAGCACCATCGAGGTCAAGGAAAGACTCGATCAAATGAATCGACGAATGAATTTGCAAGATATTAAATTTAGAAATTTTCTTTTATTTGCCAAAATTGATGGAAGGTCTCCTTGGCAGCGCATGTGGGCTGGTATACCCGCTGTGCCAGGCATCACTGTGCAACGCAGCCTTTTCCTCCGGCTCAGCGGGCGTTGATGCCCAGAGTGGAGACACTTTCCTCTCCAGGCGCAGGAACAAAGCATGATTTAAGGAGGAGGGGGGGTGGCAGTCGGTTGATGTATGTGTGTTTTGCTCCACCGATGAGAAATGTGATGAATGGATAGAATGGCGCCCTGGCGTGCCGTGGCACAGAGGAGAGAGGAGGGGGTGGCACCTGAGAGAATCGGAGTCGGGCTCTTTAATCACGACTACTTTAAAAGTGGTTTTGACAATAATATCCACCTGGTGCTTTCATGATAAGCCCTGATCAAGCTGGGGTGGAGTAGCCACAAGACCATGAAAACAGGGGCGAGGCATCAAATGGTGCATAGGTGAGTGCAGAGGCTGTCTGGTAATTCAGAAGGTTGCCGGTTCACCCAGTGTCATAGTGTCTCTGAGCATGACACTTAGCCATTCTGCTCCCCAAAGGTTGCATTAATAGCAACCTGCAATGCTCCAAGGAATAGGTTAAGTGATATTTTTGTTCAGTAACAGGAGTTCCCCTGCCTCTCCAGCTCTTTAATAAACAGAAAATACATTTGTAGATGGGTGGCAACATTTCAGCCAATCAGGAGAGAGTACCCATTTATCATATCATAATTTATATTGGTGTTCCAGTTCCAATTTTGTGTTCTGCAACCCTCAATGCCATCAATATAGCTAAACCTCCTCTTTTGTTTGGTTCAAAGGGAAACAGCCTGTTCTTTTTGCACATACCACTGTACTATATTAACTATATATACAGGACGTGTGTGTGTGTGTGTGTGTGTGTGTGTGTGTGTGTGTGTGTGTGTGTGTGTGTGTGTGTGTGTGTGTGTGTGTGTGTGTGTGTGTGTGTGTGTGTGTGTGTGTGTGTGTGTGTGTGTGTGTGTGTGTGTGTGTGTGTGTGTGTGTGTGTGTGTGTGTGTGTGTGTGTGCGCGTTTGTCCTGTCAGATCATTTGTTGTCGAGGCTATTAATTCCCAGCAGTCCTCTGCTCCTGTTGTGCGTTCATTTGCTGATACCTACGGTCTGCTATTAGTCTATATGCCTACTCTGCATGTTGGTGAGAAATATTGACATTGTCAACACACTGCTCATCGCTCTTGAACATAATGGCGCACGTTTACATATCAGGTGTCAAACGTAAGGGCAAAATTCATCAGCTCGTTCACACCTCAGCGATGCCGTGATTGCAGCCACCCTTGGATGCAGATTGAGGAAGAGAAAAGAGACGATAGAAGAGGCGAGTGAGTGGCCTCGGCTCCGGAGCTGACCCAGCCATTTTGAAGCGCCATGTTCCACAGAAGTATTGAGCGGCTCTTTAGTGTGCATCTCCCTCAGGGCCAGGTAATTGTCTCGCTGTGTTTCTATTGTTTAAACTAACGGCATGTCCACGGTGTTTCTCCTCAAATCAAACGATGGAACCTTCACTGAGGCGACGTCGAAAGACGAACGGCACCAGATAATCTCTGCGGGGGGGGGGGGGATGGGGGTGCTTCAACACAGTAAAGATCCTCTAATTTAACTCCAAAGAGAGTATATTTCTTCAGAGTTAAATTAACACTACGGATTATACTGTAAATGCTCAGTATCTCTTCAGGCTATACATTATATAACTTTTTTTTCTTGATTAATGGTGCTCCACTTAGGATGTACGACATAGATAGACCTTCACACATTTTTTTTTTACTTGGAAAATTACAGACTGGAGATAGTATTGGAGGAAATGGGTGATCGCAGACTCACTATGATATAGTATAGCCTGTGTATTGGTATTTGATATGTAGAACAACCACCAATTCTGACTTCATTGGAGCATCTATCCTCATTACAGTAGTATTGACAGTAGCCCTGACATCTTTATTATTAACAAATTGCAACCAACCAAGCAAGCACCCCCCCCCCCACCCCCACACCTCCCAACCCCCATTTTTGTACTCTAAGCTGGCATTAAAATCTGATCTGAAAGCAGACCTTTTTCAATTTGTAGATGCAAAAATATTACTCTGTTTATCTTTTGATGACTTGCATCGAATTTGGAATTAGCATATCCTACTGAAGTGTACAGTAATTTGTCTTTGATGATTGGTTCGTCTGTAATAGATGGGGGATTTGCCTGGCCTCTCTTCTATCCCTCTAACCCCCCCCCCCACCTCTCTCCCTCCCTCCCTCTCTCTCTCTCTCTCTCTCACACACACACACACACACACACACACACACACACACACACACACACACACACACACACACACACACACACACACACACACACACAATCTCTCCCTCCCTCCTTCTCCCTCACTCTCCTCTGCTGGAGCTGCACATGGCATCTTTGAAGTATCTTCTTTGACCATCAGTGCAGTGAGGAAGCACTAATATTATCCTGACCTGAAATGAAAGGGATTAGCTTTACAGGTGATGTTTTTGTTTGTTTGTATTTTTCATCCAAAGTGCAGGGAATGGATATAATCTAAACTTTAGAATATACACATACTTTAGATTCTAAAGACGTATTCCACAGTGTAAAAGCCCTGGATGGGTGGGTGGGTGGTGGGGGTTGGGTGAGGCTGACGTCTGATCAGTGAGTCTGGATTCAGAGAATCCATGAATCTAGCTCCCTCCCTCCAGCTTTTATCCCCCCCCCCCCCTCTCCCCCCGCACGCTTACTTTTCTCAACATTTTTACCATATAGTCGATATAAATGAGAGAGAGAGAGAGAGAGAGAGAGAGAGAGAGAGAGAGAGAGAGAGAGAGAGAGAGAGAGAGAGAGAGAGAGAGAGAGAGAGAGAGAGAGAGAGAGAGAGAGAGAGAGAGAGAGAGAGAGAGAGGAGAGAGAGAGAGAGAGAGAGAGAGAGAGAGAGAGAGAGAGAGAGAGAGAGAGAGAGAGAGAGAGAGAGAGAGAGAGAGAGAGAGAGAGAGAGAGAGAGAGAGAGAGAGAGAGAGAGAGAGAGAGAGAGGATTGTTCCAATTTCACAGCCAAGAGCCACATAGATTGCTTTTGTTTTATTGCGGCCATAGGTGGCGCGAGAACTTTGCAATTATTTGCACAATTAGGTGTAATTATGGTATACGCATTTATCTTGCGCGCCCAAGAAGTTTTCCCCTCCCTGTGTATTCTTCAGGGGGAGGAATGGGATGAATTAATATAGATTGTTTTCTCCAGAAAGTGCAGCCTGTTTTGGTTGACGGCAATTAGCGGCTAATACCTGTGAGATCTGCCGCCTGCTGGAGCCCCCCGTGCTGTGTTGCAGTTCCACAATGATCAGACAATTAATGACGGGTGGAGAGTACTGGCGGGACGACTCCCGGTGCGAGGCGTTTGTCACAGTAGTAGGCGACTCCCGGTGGGAGGCGTTTGTCACAGTAGTAGGCGATAGCATATATAGCCTAGCAGTTGTTGTTGCTGTCACGGCTGAGCATCTCCCGACGATGGCGGTACATATGCTCTGCGTGCTTTATCTCAGATACTGGAGCTAATCACACAGATGCAGTCGCTTTAGAAAAGCATGCACACAAGCGCACACACACACACGCGCACACACACACACACACACACGCACGCGGCGTACTTACTTTCACTACGCTACACAATGATTTAACTTCACTTAATGCCATGCCTGTGTACAGTTTACTTTGTTGTACGACAAATGGCGAAAGTAAGATCTATCACAACCCATTGCATCGTGATGCTTTGTGAGCCTGTAGATCAGCTATTTTCGCTGTTTTCGAAATGTGGGGAAATATACATGTCAAGAAAATCCTACATTTCATTTGAATACATGTAAAACAAATATACATCTAGGGACATATTTTGTAAAAATAGGTAAAACAAAAACTAGCAAACCAAATCGAGGTGCATTTACTTGGTAAGGCAAGGATTATTGAGAATTCTGTGTGATCTCCTCAAAGTACCACACTCACAATAAAAATGAGCATCCATTCAAAGATGCACACACCCTGTTGTTTGGGTGGGAGAGACGCACAATGCGTGTTCATCACTCACATCTCCCGTTGTTTGTATTTCATCTTGAGCCGTCAGCGACATTCATGATGTGTCTTTCTGTCTTTCTGGCTGACGCGGGGGACAACAGGTTCCTCCCGAGCACACGTCAGTGGAATTGTAGGTAAAGGAATGACGAGTATCTCACTTTTTTTTCTTTTCTTTTTTTTTACGGCGTCTGATGTTCTTATGACACGACATGCTTACGGCGGAAAACAACATGCCCTTTTTTAGTGCTTCAATAAGATATGAAGAATCAGCTGCAGAGTAGGTGGCGTACTTGACCGCTTTCCACCTGGCGTCTGTATTTTGGGCACCAATGCCATAACAATTGAATGCGCTGTTTTGCCCCATCCCAGATATGATTTACCTTTTTAATAGTCTGATACATATTACGGTTTGAATACTGTATGTGATAATACGGTACACATTTTAATATGGTGTGCTACTTTTTCATTAATGTAAATATATTTCTATTGGTGTCGAATCTTGCTGACGGGGACTTGGGGGCCATGTTCGACTGAAACAGAGCTGCCCCATATAGACTTTTTGTTTAGAGTACCAAAAAGCCTTGGCCAAGCACTGACTCCACTGTAACATAAACATATGCAAGCTCATCGTTGCATATGTTAGCATTTTAGAAGCATACTGTTCACCCCAGAACAGGGTCGCTGGGGTTCATGTGGCTAATTTCCTCAGACATTTCCTATTGACAAGCAAAACACACATCACAACCAAACTCTTCATCAATACAGAACAGAGTGAATTCCTACATCTGCTACGTGTACAGTCCCATTGAGATGCATGCAATGAACCCGATATTATTGTTCATGGCAAAACAGAAGCGTATGAAGAAGGCTGGTAGAAAAACACCCCACCCTGTTTGAGAAAGCCTTGTTAGAGCCTGAGGATTATGTTCACGTTACATGCGAGTGGGGGGATGATAAAGGAGGCTGCATATTGGGTGTCCCTGAGGAGTGCTGAAGGACTATTAAGTGCTTTTTCCTCAAGTGATCTTTAAAAAATATATACATATATATTCGTTGACATTTTTAACATTTCGCTTCCTCTTTCCACTGCTCACACTAACAATCTCAGAGAAATACATAACTTTGAAAGATTTTTATGTTTTTTCTTCCGGCTTTACAAAATGTGCAAGTTTAAGGAGGAGGGCTGCTTTTTGAAGTGATGTGAAAGCAGTTTTTCTTTGTTATTTCATTCTTTCCTTCTTTTCTGAAGAGTAAATGTCTCAGTTGTCTCTGATGCGTGGGAACCGCTTTTATAGCATACTGTAGAAAACCTTATATTTAAATGTTTTCTCCAAATAAATAAATAAGTTGCATGCACTTTGTAGTCTCTAAGATTAAAATGAGCCATCAAGGACTGTGTATGCATGTACATGTGTGTATGCATGTACATGTGTGTGTATGCATGTACATGTGTGCATGCATGTACATGTGTGCATGCATGTACATGTGTGCATGCATGTACATGTGTGCATGCATGCGATGTTCTGTGCATACATTACATGCATGCATGTATGGGCAGTGCATACTGTATGTACAGCATTCACCAATTTACAGTTTCAATGTACAGCGTATGTGTATACTATATACAGTAATAACACTATACAAGCTAATCTCACAAATCACTGCATATCATTGCAACATGTATTGAGCACCCTGCAAGTAGGACCAAGGAAATCAATCCCTGACTGCTGTTCACATTTAGTGAATTCCTAAGTTCAGATCCATCGTGCCACCGTTTCGCTGAACCGAACTTCGGGCAATTTCAAGACTGACAGCGATATGACTTTATCGACAGCATGACATCAGAAAGTCACAGGGAAGCCACATTGTTATTAGAAACTTTTGATTATTCGTATTTTATGCTTATATCTCTACCCTTACGTGTATTTCCTATTTCCTGCTTTCCCCACGGAGATCAATGAAGTAGAGATTCCCAAACGGTGAGCCGTCAGGATATTATTGCAAGTGGGACCCAATCGCAATAATTATTAATATAACAGATGTCAGAGGTCAGATGGGTGGGCCGCAAACTCTTTAGAGATTTTACAATGAGCCCTGATCCAGAAAGGTTGTGATTTGTGAACCGTCGGTCTATCTTATCTCAACAAGGGCGTTCCTATTCCTATGGCTACTGCTGCCTTTTCTATGTGAGCATGAGACATAAAAGCATGAGTGATGATGTCACAGAGTTGCATCCGTGTCTTGCTAAAGTCTATACCTAATTTTCTTGAGAGGTTTTGAAATGAGCAAACACTTAATTTATGGTCAGAGGGGGGGCTCCGTTATGAGATGATAAAACGATGCTGCTCATTCTTTTACGGGGTCAGAATAAGCAGTGTGTGTTTTCAGATTCAGTAAAAAAAAAAAAGAAGCCTGGTCGGAACCACTTAATCCATTGAGACCTGGAACGCATCCATGTCACGTTAGCGTTTAACCACATTAACCATTAACCCATTTTGGGGCGGGAACCCCTTTTGGTGTTTTAAACATTATGTTATAATTTAGCTATTGAAAAATAGCAGATCTACAAGCTCATAGCGCGCCACCGAGTGGCGCGCTATGAACTTGTAGGTCTGCTATTTTTGAAAAATCGTTAAAATGTGCCTCAAATCTTTCCGAAAATTGTCATGATTTAGAAATATTTTTCAGGCCTGAATGGCTTAAGGAAAACGGGACTCCATTCATTTCTTCAGTGGTTGTGAATCCGTGCTTACTACAGCACAGCATGTCACATTAATATTTGAGTGCTAGCATATTGTCAAGTAGACGTACTGTAAGTGAAGTGTACTTACATCACCCTCCTTGCTTTATTTTCTTTCCAGAAACATCCGTGCACTGCTGACGCCATAATGGTTTCCCTGTTTATATTGAACTTGAACCTCTGAACCCCCTGACATCCTGCATAAGCTTGGTAATCATTTCATTTTAATTTTGATTTGCTTCGTTATGATTGATTTCTGCCCTTTCTTTGCCATTACGTGTTCATGCCATTATCTGTTATGATTGTTTTCTTTCTGTTTCGGCTTTCTTAAGTCCACTTTCACTGTAAAGTACCACAAAAATGTCACTCCAAAAAGTGTAAAAATGGAACCAAATGGACCTATAAGGGTCCGTAAGGGTCCGTTTTGGTTCCATTTGTACACTTTTTGGAGTTAAATCAACATTATACTGTGTACTTGTTTTCCTTCTGTTTTGTTGACTGTTTATAATTGTTTGTGTTTAAATGTTGACGGTGACTATTGCATCGTTATGAATTCATGCACCTTCCCCTTTTTGTTATTTCACTCTCCATGCACTGTTACTTCATCTGTCCTTGAGCCATTAGCTTTATACAAACACATTGTCAATTCTGTTTCGCCCACATCTTTAATTTCGTATGTTTTCTCATTTCTTTTCATTATGTTTATATGATAGACCATCTAATCATATTTCAATTGATTTCTCTTCCCATTACCAAGGATTACAATTCCCCATTTCATGTAGTTAGTGTCTCCGTCCCCCCCGCCCCCCTCTCTCTCCCTCTCCCCCGCCCTCTCTCTCTTCCGTGTGCACGGGAGGGTCCCCGCACGAATGCCAACACCAGCAAAAAATTAGACAGACAGAGGGAGGAAAAATGACACAGTGGTAATATAGCATATAGCAGCACATCTCTCCCAGCCTGTATCTCGCTGCTGCTGCTCGGAGTGCACACTCACCAGGTGTGTATACATAACGCACGCGAACGATGCCGTGTCATCACCTATGTGCCGGTGAGTCGCACGCCAAACTGTGCCCCAGCCCGGTCGTCGGTAGAGGATAGGTGTTGAGCGGCGGTGAGCCCACAAAGGCGCGGCGGCAGTGCCAGGAAGGTTAGACGGGTTGGCAGCAGGAGAGAGGAGGGGAGTCACAAGGTTGCCACCCAGAGCACTAGACTTGCTTGTCTCAGCAGAGTAAACATGGCCCCTCGTCTGCACACAGTAATGACCGACAGAGAAAGAACGTGAACAGAAACACTATGAGCAGTACTGTTCTCCCTTGTCTCGCCAGGCCTCATGCATGCCATCCCTACCAGCTCCCAGCCTTTTGCCAAGCTGCAGAGCAAGCACTTATTCTGCGCTAACTTGTGGACATAGTGTACATATTAGTAGAGGAGTGAAACCTGATTTACATTTTAGTTGCATGTCAGAAATAGCAGATCTACAAGGTCACAACGCGTTGCGCTGCGATGTGTTGGTGACCTTGTCGATTTGCTATTTTTGGTGTGCGACACTGCACGGAAACGGGTATAAGTCATGGGTTAGATCCACTTTCACCTCTGTCCTTGTTTGTTTGCAATGACATGGCCAGCGCCTTCGTGGCGCCAACCCCCTTATCCACAGAAAAATACAGTGTGGGTATTTAAGTGTGCAGCGTTTGTCTACGGTAAGGATTTGTCTTATCAGTGCATCAGTCCTGGGGCGGCATAACAACGCTGGAGAGAGTGAGTGATGGAGAACATCTCGGGATCTGACCCCGCGATTGTTCGGCTGATTTTGTTTTAATTGGTCCTCGTATCGCACTTGACATCCTCTGAGCTTTCGGGCCGGAGGACAGACGAGATGAGACGTTTCTTGCGTTCCCGTGCGTACGGCGAGGAGAATCGCCTTATTAACCTTTTAAAACTGCGATTGTAATCACAAAACAGTCGCTAAATTATTGTCCTTGCGGTGTCCTCGCAAATTTGTCTCCGATTGCAATTACAGCATTTTCCACAGAGGGTGATGATAACAATAGCTGCGGAAGCAGTGTTGCATTGGATGAACATGGAAACCATTGGAGCCACATCTTTAGTACAGCAATAATGAGCAGGTAGCCCCACCTAAAACACACTGATAGGTTCCACAAGACATACTGCTGCATGCCAGCAGTATGCAGGACCATGTGCAGCAGAAGCTAACGGCTGGAGCTCCAGCCAATACGGTAGCATGAGGTACTACCAATTAAGCCTCTCTCTCTACAGCCCTGCACATAGTGGAATATACAAACACAGACACATTTTGCTTCCGTCCCCTTTTTATTTTATTTATACAGCAGTTTTTACAGCAGAGACATTTGTTATACCCGGCTTAACAAAAGATCATTTTCTTCCTGTTGTAGTTAAGGTCGGCTTGTTCCCAGAGCAGGTTTTTGTCTTGTTGAGATGTTTACAGGAGCAAAGAAAATAATAATGATTGTGATAGAAGCGTGTCCTGCTGATCCGGAAGAAGGGTAGAGGAGGTTAAGGACCCCCGTTCTTTTTCTTCTTCTTTTTTTACCTCTGGGACCCCAATATACACTGTAAAATCCTCAATGTTAGTTTAACTCTTGTACTCTTCTTTAACTCTTGTACTTTACTTGAGTATTTCCAACTTACATACTTTTACTTCTACTCCTCTACATTTCAGAGGCAAATATTGTACATTTACTCCACAACATTTATTTGAAAAAAAAAAATAGTTACTTTGTAAATTTTGATTACTATAACAAACCACTTCAGCCCTATATACATGTCGGCCATTTGAAAATAGCTTATCTATAAGCTCACAATGCGTCGCGATGCGATGCATTGTGAGCTTGTAGATCTGCTATTTTCAAAATATTTTTATATGCCTACATTTAAAACTTGAAATGAGACATCCTGCATAATGAGTACTTTTACTTTTGGTACTTTAAGTACATTTTGACGCCAATACTTGTAACAGAGTATTTCTACATTGCAGTAGTTACTTTTACTCAACGGTTTTACTGCCATAAGGGACTGTATTTACTGGGACTGTATTTACCTTCCGCTCCTGGCGGATTGATCCGTCAGATAAGCTTTATTATTACAATTTACAATTTAGGCATTATCAAACCGGATCGCTGATTTCTATTTTTTCATTATTATTTTGGCTTGGCCTTTCCTTCTTTAGCGATCCTAGACCGGGTTGCGCAACCTCGCCTCTGTCCGCACTCCATTATACAGGCTGACTAAAAAGCTGAATAACTCCTAATCTCCGGAGCTCTCCGTGGTTTGGATAAAACGTGCGATGTTCGGAGGTCTTTGCTGATTATCCGGTGGTCTAGATGGAAACATTGGCACTAGAGCAAGGATGGCTATAGTTTAGCTCGCTAGCATTGATGCTATTTATTAGCATACAAAGATGGACGCCCACAACATCCGTTCTGTCCTGTGTGTTCACCCTCTAAATCGCCACCCGCAGCCCTCGGCAGTCAGAGGTTGGATTTCCGTCCAGCAGGTGGCAGCAGATGGGTTTTAAGTAAAACATTTGAGTTATTTTTCCACCACTGAGAACCAGAGGGCGTTTTCAGAATTACATCATAGCCACTTCTGGTCGTTTGTGTCTAGAGGGCGTGTCGTAATGACGTCCCGTCCCTCCTCTTGCCCTTGTGTTCGTTGCGTCATCCTCAAAACGCGCCCACTGGCACCGGAATGCAGCGTCTGAAACTCCCACTGGCACCGGAATGCAGCGTCTGAAACTCCCCACTTCATTTCAGCTGCATTTAAATGACACTGGCTGCAAAAAGGTTGGGCACTTAGTTGTCCCACGCAGAGGGACCCCGGCCCCAGAAAGCTGACTCTGCATGCCAGTTACTGAAGATGAGTGTTTGCTATGCCTGGTGATGTGAGAGACAGAGCGAGCAGGGGATTATTGTTAGCATACCCAGAAAAGATCATGAATTCCAAGTGTGGAGTGAAGATTTACTGAGACGGCTCCTTCACCACTCTATCTATGTATGTCAGTAGCTCTACAATCAGAATGCTTCCAGCACAGATGATTTATGTCGTGGAAAGTTGATGGTGTCCCCCAGTGCACTGATTCAACATCTGATAATAAAGTAGAAATGCTATTTCAGTTAAAGCCACAAACCATCAGGAAAGGGGAGAAAATAGGAGACAGCCGAATCTCGCTGCAACAAGCTTGGAAAAACAGATGACGGCACAAAAAACCCTCTCAGTCGCAAAGAGCTTTATTTAATGTGTTAAGATGTTCAGTAGCTTGTGACCTCTTAGCCCTGGTAATTCTTTTGCATATTCAAAGACGCATCCCCAAATCTGCATAGTCTGTATGATCCCGGTCAGCCATGCATTCACCCAAAGACCTTCCTAAATAATATGCCTGACCCTTAATTGGTTCATTAAACAGATGAACCCTACCGTCCCTATTCTGGGAGCGGGACATTTTGAAGCTTAAAATATCCCTGACTAGAATGGCTATATCTTCAGCGATCATATTTAGTTTAGAGGAAAAACAGGAAATGGCCCTAGTACGTATATGGTCCTGGGGGACTCCGGTCAACTATATGTATATAGGATTTATAAACTAGCCTTGATTTGGCAAACGGCAAAGCGTCACATGCGCAACAGCGATTGCAGCTGGCAGTCCTCATCCCTCGCTGACCTGTTTTGTTAACTCCATCGCTGTATTTCACTGGCTGATTAGATGTCACTCAATTAAAAGCACATTTCTGCGGCAAGAGCGGTCTCCCTGGTTGCCATGGATGCCGTCGTAGTGAGAGGTAGTGGGAGACGCCTAATGTGTGTTCCCAGAGCGCTGTAATGAAATATCCACACTGGTACCAGCAGAAAATACACAGACAGCCCAAACTTTCACACCCAATCAATGAGAAGCCGTGTTGTGTGGCTGACTCTTTTTTTCCCTCCTCTCCCCCCATCTCAAAATTAAAAAGGATGTGTCGAGCGAGTCACAGAGGACTCCCATTTTATAGTCAGCTATGAGAAGCAGTAGGATTAATAGACCTCTCCTAATATGCCTCGCATTGGTGGTCCCCTAGCACCCCGATCAGGTAAGGCCCAGCGAAGCAAAGATCATTTATAAGTGGTTCATTATTTTACCTTCACATTCCTCTGTCTGGCATTGATTTAATAAACACTGATGTATCTGCGTGTAGAGGAGAAGTGCCATTTTTCATTTCCCAGATTTGCTATCTTTGTTATCACAGTTATATGTCGAGCTCTGGCATTTCAGCAGTAATATACCCCCTCCCATACCCCCCCCCCCCCCTAGTCTGAGCTGTGTACGGGAAACAACACGCCTGTGAATACAGTGTAATTCTTCCTTGCCAGAAATTCCCTTGTAATGTTTACTGAATTATTGCTTAAAAAGAAAACATGATCTTTTATCTCCCGCAACTCTGTTCCTCCAGACACAGCTTTGTAAATGAAAAACTCTTTAATAAAGTTCTGCCAAACTGCTCTGATTATCCGTGAAAGGACTCAACAACGTGTGACATAAACATTGAGGAACAATAATTAATGATCTATCAATGTGTTCCGATGATTAATGTATTTGTTTTTGCAGTTTGATGGGACCATAAACTGTGCGAAATAGACAATGAGCTTCGCCGTCTCTATTCCCCACGGTGAATAGAACAGCACTGGCAGCACTGAGGCCAACTATAAAAAGCCTGGCGAAGTGATGAAAAGAAAAAGAACCCAGGTCCTCCATGATTAAGGTTAACTGTCAGTTAAGGCTCGTGCCCTTGCCCCGTCTTTTCTGTAACCGAGAGGACTGTTGTGCTTGTATTTTTCTCTTCAAAAAATCCTCGTCTGAAGTGTTAAGAGCAGTTTGTGATCAGATTAAGCGTGTGTTTGCCGGCACATCAAATCGAGATGAAAATGAAATGGAATGATCAATTTGGCCTGCATTAATCCGTCTCTCCAGCTGCATCCTATTGATTTTCTTGTTGAGCTTCCCTGATAACAAGAATCATTTAAAGGTCACATTTTGATGTCTGTCAAAAGGAAAAACAGCCTTAATGTTTTGTGAGTGGCCTTTGAGGCTCACGTACTGTACGTCAGAGAGCAATGGATACATCTTGGCACCTGAGACAGACTACGTACCCAAAATAGATGCAGCGTGTTCACTCACTGTTCACAACATTGCAGAAATGACACCCCGACCTACAGTAAGAATTAAAAAAAAACAAAAGTCTTCAGGTGGGTAATTATGAAAAGTAATTCCCCCCTCTTCAAACGATATGTGTATCCCTTTAAGATAATAATTATCAGCGGTGTAATACCAAAATTATTCCCATCCAAGCATGCATTTTTAATTCATCGGAAGACTGCAGACTATGCAAGAATGCAGCGGTGGTGATGCATTTACTTCAAATAGCTTGGTGCATGCTACTGTATGCTGATGGACATGACAAATAAGAAACAGAAAATAAACACACAAATATCACCACACTCTTATCCAATCAGATTCTACGTCTGTCAGGATGATGAATTCTTTCTTTCTTTCTTTCTTTCTTTCTTTCTTTCTTTCTTTCTTTCCACTTTGAATTGCCAATTATTTTTTTCCCCCAATTTAGTCGTTATTCCAACTCATCCTCCTTTTGGACGTAGCGCGGCCCTCCATCCTACTGCTTCCGTTCAACATTCAAATTTAAATCGGATAGTATCTTCACAATATCCATTTTGGGTTTTTTGTTTCCATCCATAGCGCCCAGATCTACCATAGACTGTGATGGTGGATAGGTAGCGCTCTCTCTCTATCTCTCTCTCTCTCTCTCTCTCTCTCTCTCTCTCTCTCTCTCTCTCTCTCTCTCTCTCTCTCTCGTTGTCTTTGTGTTTGCAGCTGTGAATGTCAGTGTTGGACTGTGATGCTGTATATCCTATGAATACAATAGCTGCTCAAAGATCACAGTGAGATCAGTGGCTCTCGCCAGCTTTCACAAGCATCCAGCGCTGACCTTTTCCTCGCTCCAGCTACGGGGATATAGAGCCGTGCATCACGGCCCGCTGCCTCAGGCACTCAGGATTCCATGAGAGCCAGATCTTCAGGGAGATCCTGATCAAACAGCCAAACATGCACTCTTATCAAAGCATCTGCACTCCTGTTTGTACAGTTTTGTATAAACGCCAACAATTATAGTCCTGTTCATTCACACACAGTCTATCATTCAGTTAGAACGTATTTTAATCACTGAAAGCAGGCATGGTGGGACCATGGCCACGTCACTCTGACTCAGACATCACCATCAACAAACCATATATTGGCATATTTATGTGGAGATATGGCTGTCCAAAGCCACAAATCCGACAGATATGCCCATTATGGTCATGTGCGTGTGAGGGACCGACCGACTTTAGACTCGGAACCGCCCATCCGACTGATGTCCATATACAGGCACGGCAATATACAGGGTATGGGCATATAAATGACACCAGAGATCTCCATTATGGGCACAAAAGGGACACAGACACTACGGTACAGTCCCACGGGTACTCTGCCCATATACACATATGACTGACATATTGAGTATACCTCTAGTATAATAAATAAACAGATATATCCACCGCACCCCCAACATTTCATACTCAAAGATGTGACGTCAGGAGTGGAAGTAGTATTACATTATGGCTTCTTGATCAGACTACTCTGTGAATACAAAGGATACTTACATCATCAATATACTATATTATTATCATATTTAATTTAATATAATTGTAGGATGACTTCCAGAGCATTGCAAATATGTCTCGTTTTTAATGCTAGACATTTACATTTACAATGTATATTTATAGGCAAATTATTGTACCAAATACAGTCAATACTAGTCATTACTAATTTACTCTGCTTATTATTTCTGCACTGCACAGTAACCTCTTCGGAACTTTCCTAATTTGAAGTAATTTCCAATATTCCATCCAATTGTATTGTTTAGTATACAAATATTTGAAGTTGTCAGACATATCTTGAAGCTGTCTTCAAGAGAGTTTCTCAAATCCACCATCGGCTAAGTGTTTTTGACTAAAAGCCAGTCAAACTTCAAGCCCTGGTTCCATAGGATATACTGGAAGGAAGGACAACATCCCCTCTGATCCTTTAAGGAATCAAAATCCTTTTCCCACAGTTAAAGGAGAACACCTAGATTTACGTTGCCTTTGGTCAGCCTCCTACTGTATGCTGATGTGAAAATGGACCCCAATGGTCAATGTTCACACACTCTGGTGTTAACCACTTAGGCCCTATACAGTATATACTTATTGACCAGGCATCCTCAAGGGGTCTATACTTGGTCTATAACCAAATGCATTTTCCGAAAATAGCCCTGTAGATCTGCTATTTTCACCCATTATGATACACCCAGAACAGGGACAGGGTTCATGTGGTAAAATGAGTACTGAGGATATTACCGTGTGAAATGGATGTTTATGAATAGTTGATGTGTGGGTTTGAGTGTGATTTGCGGTGCTCCCTGTCATGTGGCCGGGGCGTGCGTGTGTGTGTGTGGGGGGGGGTGGGGGGGGGGACTCGGAGAGGGAAGAGGAGCAGTGAGTCCTTCCTCGCGTGCGCCGTGCCTTGGTATAAAACCTCATTACTGGGGTGTCATAGAAAATTTGTGCACTTGCTGGTCCATCTAGCAGCAGTTTTGCTGGATAAGCACTGCTCTCGTTTGCCCCTTTTTAAGCATTTTCACCAAAGAAAGACTTGCAAACAGGAAGGCATCGCTTCCCCACAGGGGCCCTGGCAGCTCAAATCCCTCCAGCGCTGTCTCTGCTCTTATATGTAAGGCCCGGCGTGTGTGTGTGTGTGTGTGTGTGTGTGTGTGTGTGTGTGTGTGTGTGTGTGTGTGTGTGTGTGTGTGTGTGTGTGTGTGTGTGTGTGTGTGTGTGTGTGTGTGTGTGTGTGTGTGTGTGTGTGTGTGTGTGTGTGCACACGCAAAGCCACACCTTGGGTCTGTTGTGGAGTACAGTGTTTATAAATCATGTGTAGCCTAGATCCTGGCATGTTTGCAGAGTGACACAGCTTATAAAGTCAGAAGTAGGAGGGAGCTTGACAGGTCTTGCGCTTTTATTCCCAGATTTCCGCGGTGACTATTTTTTTCTCTTCTCGGGTGTGTATTTTGATAACTGAGCGTGGAGCAGCTAGCGTGCTGACAGGCAGCTTGTGTGTGTGTGCGCACATAGACGTGTATGCGCGTGTGTATGTGCGTGTGTGTGTGTGTGGAGGGTTTCCAGCGTGCAGGACTTGCTTTGACACTGCAGTGTTAACCCAGTAATTAATCCCCTAATAACCTAGTTAGTATGCTGCTCTGCAAGCTCTTCTCTATGTCTCTTTTAACTCGCCCTGCTTTCTCCACCCTCAGCAGTTGTACTGAACAATTCACCTCCCTCTCGACATGAAAGAACACTTTGGTGGGCGCGCGCGCACACACACACACACCGCACACACACACACGCACACGCACACACACACACCCCATTTTCTTTTCTACTTGTCTGGTGGCCGTGGGTGACATTGGCACATTTGGCAGGCTATTCACATGTTGTTAGAAATGTTCCTTTTTCTTTCTTTTTTTCATTTTTTTTCATCCTTCTCACATGTAAAATTGAATCTTATGAAAGCAAACAGAATGACATGCTTATAAATATGGATGTGTGCCTTCTGGACAAGCTGCTCTGCCTGGTGCCATGCTGGCCAGGCCGCCTCATGGCAGAAGCCTGGTAATTTCTGACAGAGAGGCGAATCAAAGGCAAATGATGGAGAATGGAAGTGTCGTTTGGCCGTCTCGTAAAGTGGGGGGTGTTTTTTTTTTATGTTATTTTTTTTATGCAAATGCGACGCAGCGGTAGACAGAACGTACACAACAACAATTCTGAATAATACATGATCGGATAAAAGCCAAACATGCAGAAAATACCGGAAAGGTCAGTGAGAACCTCCGACCATAATTATGGATGGAGAATTTGCCAGGAATGCACTAATTAAACCATAGACAAATCTCTGCTCCCGACCTCCCCCCCATCCCTACAGCTCCACCATAAGTCTGCATATTAATCACGGTGGAGTGGAGGCGCAGTTGGATTGGAATACTCAGTATAAAACACACGCACGCACGCACGCACGCACGCACACACACACACACACCCCTCCAGCACTGCCACGTACCACCTCTGTATTTGCCAGTGTGCCGTGGCGTAGCCGAGAACAAAAAAGGTGCCACGCCAGGAGCAATGGTCCAACTTGGAGCAAATGCTCAGAAGCTGGCACAGCCCTGATGGTTGCTGGCTTCCTGCTTGGAACGAGGGGCCGCCACCAATCAGCTGCTCTGTAATTAGAGTGGAGGGGGCTGCTGTTCTCGACACTGGGCGGGCTTTAATGCAAGTGGGGTTGTTTTTAGTGCACAGTGGTGGAAAGTGCATTAAGCAGTACTGTACTTGAGTACACTTTTGAGGTATTTTTTATTATGTATTTATTTATTTCCGAATTTCAATAATTTGACTTCTATAGTACATAGTAAAAGTAGCCTACTCATTGCAGGAAGGCAGAACGTATGGTACTTGAAGTATACTTTGATACCAATACTTTTGTACTTTTATTTTGCATTTTGAATACTGGACTTTTGTATGTAGAGTATTTCTACATTGAGGTATTGATACTTAAGTAATAAAGCGTGTACTTCTTCCACCACGGTTTATGCATGTGTGAATGTCTGATGCAGGCAAGTCCTGCTGTGTGTGTGTGTGTGTGTGTGTGTGTGTGTGTGTGCGTGTGCGTGTGCACGCGTGTGCGTGTGTGCGTACGTGGGCGTTTGCACGTGTGCCAGACTGGCTGGGATCATGCTGTTCGTCCCCAGTGGCGTATGGGTAGGTGTGGATGTTGTTAGCGCTGGATGGCTGCTGATGATCTGAGCGATGCCCTCGCCTGGAGAAAACACTGCATGCTGCCCGGAGAGGTACCAGTCACACATGATGAGCCAACTGAACATGTATTAGAAAGATCGACATACACTATAGGACTGTGTGATTATCAAAGAGATCAACGGCATCAGGAATTGTGTGTGCATGTGTGACACGCAAGTGTGTGTGTGTGCCCACGTACACACACGTTATCCTGTTTTGAATGGAAGTGGAAGTGATGTTATGTGGAAGTGGCAGCTTGATCTCAGCCACAAGGTAAGAGAATCTGGCATTGGATGGATTAGTTAGTAGCACGAAAGAAAACAATGAACTGAGCCTGTGTTTAGTTGTGTGTGTGTGTGTGTGTGTGTGTGTGTGTGTGTGTGTGTGTGTGTGTGTGTGTGTGTGTGTGTGTGTGTGTGTGTGTGTGTGTGTGTGTGTGTGTGTGTGTGTGTGTGTGTGTGTGTGTGTGTGTGTGTGTGTGTGTGTGTGTGTGTGTGTGTGTGTGTGTGTGTACGTGCACTTCCAGCTTGACTGCACCTGACAGCTAGGCATCAGGGAGAGTGTTTTACAGATCCCCGGGAGCCAAACGGCTAACTGTACACGACCTCAGGCACTGAATGATAAATGGCGATAGAAGCACATCTCATCCATCGACAGCCTTTTACCTCCGAGCCACTTGCTTGTATTCCTGCTGCAAAAGCGTTGGTGAAAAGCAGCACCGTTGGATGCGGGTGTGCAGGGTATAGGCTGCCCCTGGAATAACTTTGATATACAGCAGCAGCCTCCCCCCCCCACCATCTTCTATCCCCAACAATTATCCTGCTTACAGTAGCTGTACTGTACGTCTGCGTTTGCCGCTTAGAGACGCCAGGGTTTGGAGCCTCTGAATCCTCTGGCTGATAGGGCACACGCTGTCAACAAAGATTAGCACTTTTATTTATTCTGCTGTGCTGTGTGAGACTCATTGTGAGCTTCAGCTGCGCTCCGGTCTTTCAGGATCAGAGCAGAAAGTGTTCTGTTGTGTCGGCGGGTATATGGGCCCAGATTCTGATGTTAAACATAAAGCAGAGAGTGAGAGAGAGAGAGAGAGAGAGGGGGGAGAGCAGGTGTGTTCACCCAACAGATCAGCGCCGTAAGCATTGTTCAAGGAATTTGCAGTGCTAATGGTGTGTTATACCGCACCCTATGGGGCGCTCTATAAAGCCAAGCCATCCAGTGAATTAGCTTGTACATAATAGCGTGCTGTCTGAGGCCCAAACTGTATGTGTTGTGTTGTGTTGTGTTGTGTTGTGTTGTGTTGTGTTGCGTTCTCCTGCAGTCCGCTCCGGGAGAGGAGGCCTGGGGCTCGCCAAGGCACATAACTGCCCCTGTTGGAGGAGGCCTGCTGGCTGGCTGGAGTGAGTCGGCATAACACTCCCGCTTGATTGTATTGGCGGCTCCAGGGATCTGCCATAATTGGATCCTTGTAAGTGGGGTGGAGAAACTAAACAAGCAGATTGCTGTTTGTTTATACCTTTTCATATATTAGTAACGTGCCGAGACTCCTCAAACAGTCTGGGACTTGTCTTGCTGCTTGCCGCCTAATTAGTAATTCATTCTTAACATATGCTTCGATTGTGGCCCTATCCCGCCATTTGTGATTAACTCCACTTTAATTATAGTTGCAGATGCAGGCGCCGGCGCTGGCTGGGCGTGTGTAGTGGCCACTTGAAGGCACCCATAGACGGCCTGGGTTCATGTGACCCTTGATAGACGGGTCGGACAACCTTCCTGCCAAGTGTGTCTGGCATTTCAAATTACCCAGAAAGCTCCAGGAAAGAAGCTGCTGCAAGGAAAAAGCAGATAACAATGCAAATGTCTAATTCAATCATACAAATAAATAACAACAAAAACAAAACCAAAAAAGAGCATTCAAAGGTTGAAGCCTTAGCTTTTAAAGCTACAATCCGGGACTTATTTTAATGAATACATCTGCATGTTATTACAGTACAATAAGTATACATGTGCAGTGGTTGGAGGTGGTGTCCCTACTCTTCCATTGGTGTCGGATTATAGGACACACACTGGTTGACAAGTAGCCCTGCATGAAGCTCATAAGCCAAGTGGGGATTGGCTCTTGGATGAGAAATAGACCCAGCCAGGTGTAACAGTTGCAGTTACCCCCCCTCTCTGTGGGGAGAGGACATAACACTTACGGATTGTAGCTTTAATCTGACATCTGGGTTTTTTTAAACTGTGAGTCCTTGACAGTCACAGGAAGGAAAGTGTGGGTATACAGACACACAAACACTTCTCAGCGCTTTGAGACTTGTCACCTCTCAGCACTCTGTCAACCCAAGTTAATCAACTGGGAGTGCATATTTGTTCTGTTGGGCATTTGCAGTAATTACACACCTTTGTTGGACAGACCCCTGTCACCTTGGACAGTGTGCTTGGCGAGCGGAACAACACCATGTTTTTTTTTCATAAATTAATGGTGCTTTGACAGTGTGTCTTTGACAGTGTAACGCAAAAATATTGAAAATAGTCGATCGACAATGTGGCACATTGTGGCACATTGTGAGATTAAGGTGTGGAGCTATTTTCGTAATTTTGTAATGTTTCGGAACAAAACAACTAATTATGCCCAAAATTAGAGGGCTGGGTTTAAAGTGTTGAAGTCTGTTTGTGGGTTTTATTGCCGTGCCCCCCCCAACCCCCCCCCCCCCCAGACAGAAAGGACAGAAAGTGTTAAAATTGTGTCCACACACACCGGTTCATTAACCATACCTGGTTTTCACCTTAGCACCACCCACCTGAACTGAAGCCGCGCCCACAGCTGTTGTTGTATGATAAAAAGGGGCGGGATGATTTTAGTGTGTCACTAAAGCGGTGTATTTCGATCTGGCCTTTTGATTCAAAAGCTTTCAGCTCTCAGGAAGAAACCAAAAATACACATAGGAAGACATATTAGAATATTATAACCACACCCGGGGGTATATTGGAGTATAATGTTAACTCCATATACTGTACAAAACAGAAAGTACAAAACTATAGCACCCCATCTTTAACCAATGAAACGTATTAAGAGCTTGTGACTAAATAATGACTACATTGGATCCATTCACTGTACCATTTCCTGAAAAGTAGGCCTAAATGTTTTGTACATAAGGTTTCTGTCCACCTGCGACTGGGTGTGTGTACAGTACACGTGCGTACGTGCATGCATCTGTACTCGGCACACACGACCATGTTTCGGTGTGTTTGCATGTGTCTCAGAGTGCAGACTGTCCAATTGCCACAGTGATAGATATTACTGGAAACAAGCAGAAGTGAGCCAAAGTCTCTCTGCATCGGGGCACCTCCGTAGCGAAAGGCAGTAATTAAAAAGCGACAGCTCTGCCGATTAACTCTGGGATGGTGTTTGCAGGGGAAATGCAGGCAGGGAAGTGGGGCATTAGTCACATGGGCCAGACTTCCCCCCACAGATAAAGCTCATTTTCTCTAGCAGTGGGGTAGAGAGGGGCGGAAAACAGAACCCATTTGATTCTGGCCTGAGATGGGGCCCACAGGGGTAGCCGGCGTTTCATTTAAGGTCACCGGGAATAAATGGGATTCGGGCTGTTTTTGGCAGGTTGCAGGGGACAGGGGCCTTCCACCCCTGTTGCCTCCTATACCCCCCTCACCCCACCCCCAGGGGCCTTCCACCCCTGTTGCCTCCTATACCCCCCTCACCCCACCCCCAAGGCTTGGCTCTCTACATCTCCTCTCGTGCAGGAGAGTGCAGGTCTGGATAGCATGGTTAAGTACACCTGCAAACCTTCCTGCCTCCGATACTCTGACACCGTGTCAAAGGGTAATAGCATGTTAAAATCCCCCCTCAGGTTGTTCAAAAGGGCAAAAAGGAAAGAAAAGGAAGAAAAAAAACCTGGATCCCAGTAGGAGAAAAAAAAAGGTTTTAATTCCATTTACCTCAATAAGGAGAAACAAAGGGAAGGGTGGAGCAATGGGGAGGGCTTAGGTTCTCAGGGCTGTAACACACAGAATGACGGGCACACCCCGAGGTAGGTGTCACAAAGCCTGCTTTAAAATGGTTTCAGTGGGAACGACTGGCTGTCACAGCTTTAAGGACCCTCCTCCCAGGTGGGTAGTGGCGAGAGAACGGATATGGATGCCAGTCTAGCTGTATATCGGTGGCGGTGCTTTTGAGGAAATGTGAACGGAATGGATGCACCCATCACAGCATGATTCAGAGAGACAGAGAGAGAGAGAGAAGGGAGAGGAAGGCCTGGCGTTCTCAAGCCAATCTCAAGCCAAGCTGCTCTGTGGAGCTGTGAATATGCAAGTGTTGTGATGATATGAGAGAGAGAGAGAGAGAGAGAGAGAGAGAGAGAGAGAGAGAAAGAGAGAAAGAAGAGGGGTGCTGTGTTGTGTGCCCTACCTTCACACTGAGTCTTATAAGTGCTAAACAGGGACTGACTGTGTCTCTCGTATGTGCCAACTGCTCCGCCTAATGGCATATCACCGTTTCCAACTTGTTATCTCCATGTCTAATTGAAAAAGGGAAAAAAAATAAGTTTGGTGGACATTCAGCCTGATTTATACGTTATATGTGCATAAAAATATCGCAGACGCAACATGTATTTGCTTAATAGATCAGTTATTTTCAGTCAGAGAAAACAAATTAGGCTTTTAATGCTGGCATTACACTGGCAAACTCGCCGTCGGATGATATTTGCAGTCGTTTTGTAGTGTACAGGAATCCAGGCTGAGCTGTGTAATGAATCACGGTATCAAAGGAAAAGCCACTAACGCTTAAAATGCTAAAATATCATTTTAAATAGATGGGTTCTTGAGCTCTGTGTATTCGCTATATACCATACAGTACGCCCATTAGAACAATGAATTAAACATGCTCTCAATACGAGGGCCATCTATATGGAACGTCTATACCGCTGTGTTGACGTAGCCAGAATCCCAATTCGACACAAGCGGCGCGGGAGAGAAATTCAACATTAGAAATGTATTTTCCGACATATGCATGAAAATGAGGCAGAAATGTGATTATGCAGATTAAGAGGAGAGCCATGGGTATCAGATGTCAGATGTCAGGTGTGCATTTTCAGACCCTTGTGGGAAGGAGATGATTATCATGGTAATTATTCAACGTTTGAACATTTTCGTGTTCGGTATGGAACACTGGGAGACGCACTGCACACATCTGCCCGGGGAACCGATGATGTCGGTGTCGGCTAACCACCAAAAAAACTCAAAAACACACATACACACACACACACACACACACACACACACACACACACACACACACAAAATGTGTGTGGGAGAGATGGAAAGCATGTGAGAGAGGCAAACAATGACAGGTGGGCTGTTGCGAGAGCTTGATGTCTGCAATTAAACTGAGATCAACTTTGTTAACAAACTGTGCACTCGTAGACCCTAGATATATATCCTTTATTGACCGGTGTACCCGGGTGTCGATACTGGGCCCACTCCTTTTTTCCCCTCTCTACACTAAATCTCTTCGGAAATGGGTGATCTACAATCTCACACGGCAAGTTGTAGACATGCTGTTTTGGCCGACTGTTATAGGGGCCAGAATAGGGGCGCTATGCGGGTAAACCCTTTAGTTGACCGGACTCCCCCAGGGATCTATACTAGATCCTCTAGTATTTCCCTCTATACCAAATCTCAGAGAGAGAGAGAGAGAGAGAGAGAGAGAGCAAAAGAGTCTTAACACTTAGCTCTCTGTCCTCTCTCTTAACTCCCCAGCCTGGCTTCTTCCTCTTGGCACTGAAGAGATTGTACTGTAGAAGTGGAGCAGAAATCAGTCATCTTTATCTCCTGGTTGGGGAGGGCCCTGACCCACCACCCCTCCCCTCTCCGCCCGCCCCGGCACTCCGGCTCAGGGCCCGGGCTTTCCTCTCTTTATGGCCCCCTAACCCTTTGCTTTTGTTTTCACTTCACATTGCCTGCATCCCTTGTTTTATGTGCTGTATTTTCAGAGGCCAGCCTTGTGGTTTAATATGCTTGATAAATTTTATCCCTGCATTCATAACCATTATCCATTGGACTGAGCACCCACTCTCCAACCAAAGCCACCCACCCCTTCCCTCAGACCCCGGTGCCCACTCCTCTGATGTGGGGAGGGGGTGGTGATTAGCTGGACAGTTGGAAGAGGGAGATGTCCCCCCATCCCAGCAGCCTCTAACCCTGTGACTGCAGACGATCCCCCGCCTCCCCCCAAACCCTCCTTCCCTCCATCAAGGCGCCTGTCAGTCCCTCTCAGCTCACAGTCAAATCTCAGTGTCACCACACCCAGCCCACCCGTCAGCCCCCCAACCCCCCCCCCCCCCCCCCCCGCCCCCTCCATTCCTCGCTAAGGACTCCAGTTATCTCCACTGATAATAGATAAAGCTCCTTTTTATAAAATTGATTTATTGTGCCACATATAAGCCCATGAAAGACTGCGCTCTAGGGTGGAGGTTATTTAAAACTCATCAGTTTTTTTTTGCTGCTCTTGGCTCAAACGTAACGAGATCCAGGTTGAACACAAGTCCTCTTTATATAGACTCCGGTTGTTCTTGAAAGTCTCAACTTGTTGGACCACTTGACCCGTTTCGGCGCTTGGGGGTATTTTCTGGCCTGAATACTCGCCGTTCCGCATCCCCGGCACGCGGAGACCTTGACCTCCCGGCGGCCCGTCGGAGCCGGGCAGCCGGGGACATGGATAGGATGAGAGGAAACGGACAGTTTTAAAGGGGGGGGAGGGGCACCCGACGCATTCTGTGCCCACCGAATTGGCAGAAGACAAATGGAAACTTCCAACATGAATTGTTAACGAGGGTCTACCCGGGACAAGCGGGCCATGTAAACAGTCCAACTGGTCTTCTAACAAGCTTGACTTTCATTTAAATTCCTCCCCTCTCCTCTAGCGTCCATTATACATGAAGCCCCTTATGAAAAAGTAATACATGCAAGAATGTATCCAGGAAAAAGGCACACAGTGCAGATTAATTACAGACGGTCTATTATCTATTTACACTGGCTGCATCACAATGCATTTTTCCCCATTTATCTTACCACACTTCTCCAGAATGCTCTTATCCAATTGCATGGGCCCATATTATGCACTAGTTAGATTATTACACTATTGTCCTATGCTGTCCTTGGTATGTTTTACTATAATGTAGCTGCAGTCTTTTAATTGGATGAGCTAAAACAACACAGCGGTAATGTGAATTGATGATGCATTGTACAGTACCCTTCCATTGTGGCTTATTTTATAGAAACATAAACCTAACTAGTTTTGCAATATGCAGAGCTCTGCCACATTAAGTCACAGCTTTTACTCAACCCCCCTGTGTCATTTAATTGGTTTGAACTGTTTGGCATATACCACAGTAATGATGCTGTTCTATACTATGCCATTGCAATTGCTGCACAATTCTGTTAATTTGTCCCTTTGTAACTCACATAGAGAGTGTACATTTGTACACAACATGTACACTCAGATTGTGTACATTTGGTACGCATTGGTGCGTGTTTATTAAAATATATTTAAACCTGAAAACGTTAGGGTAGGTATAGTGAGCACAGAGTATTGATATAATGCATGACGTTTGGTATAATATTGCAGTAGTAATGTGTGATTGTCTCAAAATCGCCATGCAGGCACACCTGGACGTGTCTAATGTCACGCCAATTGCGAACCACTGACCTATACATTATGCTAAATTAGTAAGACGCCTGGGGGCGAGTCGTGTGCGCGCATCCGCCTCGTTGGCGGCAGACTGCCTGGCGAGCGCTGGCGCTTTGGCATGGGGGGCATCAGCTATAGCTATAGGTGTGTCTCTATATATGGAGCTCAAGGTGAAAGCCTTTGTTATTTCACCTAGAGCGCCTATGGAGACAACCTATAGCTCCATGTATGGAGACAACAGCGATATCCAGTGCTGACATCAGACTAGTGTAGAAACCTCATATATGGATATACACGCTGTAAAGTTGGCCGAGTGGCCAAGGCTCCAGCAATACCTCTTAGGGTGTTTTATTTCCCCCGGTTGCAGTGTATTTACAGTAGAAACACCAGTCTAACAAACAAAAGAAACACTGAAGACTCAAAATTACTTGAAAACTAATTAGGAAACCAAACCCAGAACTTGAGAAACTCTTTCAGGCTAAAACCCTTCCATCAAGGGCCCCCTAGCAGCTCTCCCTGGGTGTTACCTTCTGGTTGCCCCAAGCCCAACTGAACTGACTCACTGCCCCTGCAGCCTCCCTCTTATACTAGGCCAGACAATACCAAGGAACAGTTCTGTAATTGGTAACATATTTAACTCAACATCTGGCTAACTACGGCCCATGAGTTAACTTACACAATTACCTACTTTAACTAAACCAATTTGAATACATTTCAGATGCATTACACAACATCAAGATAACTAGAAAACATAACACAAGAGCTCTTGTAACCCAGACAGACACCCCTCCTGCTCTATAGCACTTGGTACCTTCCTCCACTCAAACAATCATAATTAAACACCAAACATATATGCTGTGACAATATTTGCAAAGTACTTGTTCTCTTTTACAATTCACTGTAAAAAAATAGTGTGTTAATGCACTCATGTCCATTAACACAGTCTTCCAAGCCGGCTGGCAAAGTTAGGGCTGTAACTGTGTAATTTAGGTATAGCATTGTTCTCCATAAATGTATGTTTATAGGGCACGGGTTTCCCCGTGACACACGCCTGGCATCGTCATGGTGATACGTACTCAGTTGGCTGGCATCGTCATCATGACACGCATCTATAGTGAACCATATATAAGAAGAAGCCGATGTTTAGGGAGCTAGCAGCATTTGCTATGCTCCTCACGAGAGACTCCATTGCCTTCCGTATCACTGCCTCAGTGATATTTGGCTTTACAAACCGGATATCGTTGGGTTAGAAATGTCTGCATCCCGGTTAAAGCTGTTATAAGCAATAATATGTCAAAAGGTTAATGACCTTTTTTTTTATTTGTATTCAGACAGCCAGCAATGGGTAGAACGCTCCCAAAAAAATGTTAGCTTTGTCATTGGTCGATTTGCCTGTCTGCTTCCTGATTGGTTAATGGTTAGTCATTGCGACCTGGTTTATTTCAACCAATTTCTAGGAACATCTTTGAATGCAGATTGCGTCCCCTAGATGTGTCACAGAGACTCAATTTGTTTTGGGAGCGTTCTACCCATTGCTGGCTGTGAAATGCAAGATTTCATAGTTATCTGCGACCTGTGGTCGCAACAATTAATATGAATAATGGTAACACATCGACTCACTGGCCTTGGAACGTCTCGGGATCCCCCAGGAGGAAGTCACTAATGTTGCTCTGGAGAGGGAAGTCTGGAACACTCTGGTGGAGCTGTTGCCCCCGCGACCCGACTACGGATAAGTGGTTGAAGATGGATGGATGAATACTAGTATTATCATTTATACAATAGTAGTATATTTACACAACCTAACCCAACCCCACAACACACATGCACCAGACTAACCAGGGCGTGGCCGCAGTTTGGAGCACATGTGCACTTGGCTGATGATGTGAGAGGTCCGATTGGTTTTAGGTATATAGGCTTCTTTAACATAATAATACAGTACAGCACAGCACAGTGTATGCATTTGAAATGAATACTCTGCTCCAGCAATTCCACTATATTAGAATAGTATACCATAACTGTACTGCAGTATACCTCACATATCACTTCACTATACTGTTTAACTGTGTGTGTGTGTGTGTGTGTGTGTGTGTGTGTGTGTGTGTGTGTGTGTGTGTGTGTGTGTGTGTGTGTGTGTGTGTGTGTGTGTGTGTGTGTGTGTGTGTGTGTGTGTGTGTGTGTGTGTGCACGCAATTTGCCAGTGTCTGCCTGCAAGTTCTCTGTTTCAGAGAGTGTGAGTTGTGATTGTTCTCGAGTCATTGTGTGTGTTGTCATCTTTGTGGCCTGACAGTCAGAAACAAACCGGCAGAGATCAGACGTATAAGAAGGAGGAAGAAGCCTTCATTTTAGCCAGAGTAAAATAGAAACGAGAGGAGTCTTTATGTTGTCTCCGGTTTGGTGGCATTCTCTTTGTTGCTGACTGTGCATGGGAAATGTGAATGCCACTTTCTTTATTTTAATATATTCATTTACTTTCAGGGGCTTTGCATTGAGTCTTTTTTTTGTGACAGCTACATTTCATTTCTAGTACAGTTTTCCCTATGCTTTATCTAATTTCTTTTGTTGTGGCATAAACATGACTTTTTTTTTTTACGTGGAAATTCAATTACTGGGGGCCTTTGGAGATTCTGCAAACAAAGATGTATCGGGCTGTGTATCTCCGTCTGTCCCGCCCTCCGGAGCAGAGAGCCAGCAGCGTTTCTAATTTATTCAAGCCGAGCGTCACTCCCTCTGTTAATCACGCAGAGTGGGCTAAAAGGACCCAACGCCGTTGTGGGCTGGCGCGGCCCGAAACGCACGTCCCCTTATTTATCGAGGTGTGCTGTTGTATTTAGAGCCTTTACTAATGCATTCAAATGAGGCCGCAATGAGCCAAAGTCATAGCCGAGTTGCCGGGGGAGTGCGCCAAGCGATGTGGCAGCATTCTTTTTTTAAAGCATGTCTCTCCCTAACCCTCTTCACATCAATGGAGCTCATTCAACTGAGGCTTTTTCTTTTCAGCCAACGTTGCATTGTGATGGCAGCTAGCTCTATGACGGAGGAGGACGGGGGGAGAAAAGACGGCTTGTCAAGGTCAGAGACGAGCGCTAATTAGCGTTCGCTGCTGAACTGCTAGGGTTGACTCCTGTGACCTTCACCCCAGAGGCCTTGTGGCATTACGTATGTGTACATGTGTGTTGTGTTTCTATTGTGCTCCCCCTGCCTTTAATCTCTCTCTCTCTCTCCCCTACCGTAGAGACCACCCATATAATACACATCTCCTCCATCACGCTGTAGATTCTACTCGGACGGGGCAGTCATATGTGACATGCAGACAGTTGGGGAGGGAGAGAGAGAAGGAGAGAGAGAGAGGGGCGAGGTGGCAGTGAGCATTAGTGTCCCGCTGGGCATTGTGTGCTTGTTATAGCATGAGATCACATGGACAGGAGAGAGAGGGAGGGGAGGTACTGTACTGTAGAAGAAGGTGAAAGCAGAGAGAGAGAGAGAGAGAGAGAGAGAGAGAGAGAGAGAGAGAGAGAGAGAGAGAGAGAGAGATAGCAACCGGAACCCGAAAACAAACAAACAAACAAGGTTGGCTCACAGAATAATGACGCGTGGCCAAATGCAATGGCGGCAAAATGCAATGGCGGCAAAAGTGCAACCGTATCTTAAAGGGTAATTTTGGGGCCCTTCGTTTGGGAACGGCAATATCCTGCAGCTCTGTCTCTGAGCGATATTACTGTGCAGTCATCAGGCTAATTCATCATCCTCCACTTCTGCATGTTTTCCGAGGCACTAGGAGGAGGGGGAATGGTCTTTTTTTTATTGCAATCTTAAGTTGTGAGTCTTGCTTTTGTAGAACTGTGTCTGTGTGAGAGGACATTTATTTACAAAGTGAGCTATGTTCCATATGCTGCAAAGTTTGTCCTAAAATCTGCATGTTGACCCGTCAAGTTAACAGATTTGTTTGTGTTATTTGTAGGGTTCGCTTTGTAAAAGAATAGGGGGGGGACCTTTTCTTCGACTTCGACTTTCTGGTATGACAAATCGTAAAAATAGCCAACTTATAAGTTGTGAGTTTGCAGATCGCTTTTTCAGTATTTAAAAAAATAACAATAGATAATTTCTCAAATGTGACAAAATGTACCCTAAATTAAGCCATTGTTTATGTGGTTAATGCATGAATTCATAGTTTATTTTGATGGTTCTAAGTGGTGGGTGTAGGCTGAAGCAGAGGCTTATTTTGCCAGTAAATTATGTATCAAAACATAAAAAGCACATATCAGTGTACATTTCCCAAAAGGAAATGCATGTTTTTAATTGAGTCTGACCAGCAGCAGGGATAAAACACATCCCCAGTGCCCACTGGCCATACATATTTAATGACCAGAGGGGGGTATCAAAAGCAGAGGCTTGGAACACCCCCCCCCCCCCCCCCCCCCACACACACACACAGAAAATCCAACCGTGTTTGTAGACGTCTTGGAGAGCTCCTCCCACTATCATCGTTTCATTATGAACTATTGGATACTTACTGTATATAGCCTTTCTACAATGCATTACGGTAAGTGCTGTGCCCTACATTGTAGAGTTGCCCAGCACTATCGATCCAATTTGGCATGAACGACGCGCTCGGCTGGGAACATTTTTTGCTGTATCATATTTTTCTTTTTTTATCTCTTCCCACCATACTACTCTCATATTGTTGTTATTAAACATGGCTGATATGTATTCTGTCCCCGCCATGCTTTGCTAGTAGTGGTGAAGGAGATGTGTTAACAAGTGTGTTCTCTAACCAGCAGCATCCATATGGATGCGTCCCGCCCTGCTCCAGTCACTGTTGTGTTCGACTCGCAGGCAGATGAAACACTCGCCGTGGCACTCGCGCCTCCATTAATTTTTTGTTTATTATGTATTTATGCTCTAAGCCCGAGATTCGCTGTGATCAAATGCAACGGTTTCGGCACGGATCAGCGGTTAACTCCAGCACGTTACCCACCGCCTCCATCGCCCTGCTCTCCGCCGCCGTCTACACCCTTCCTCCTTGTTCTCTCGTTCCATGCTATACCCGTCCCTTTATTCACCTCCCTTCCGCCCCCCATTTACACAGCTTTCATCATTTTTTTTTCTCTCCGCCAACCTCTATTTCTTCTCCCTTTTTAGCCTGTAGTGCACGCACCCGCCTTGCTGTAAGAAGCAACACCACTCTTTCTCTGAAAAAGTAGAACAGTTCAGGACATTTTCAGCTTTATTAGCCAAATCCGAGGGCTTACATGGGGTACGGTGCAGCCTTCCCTCAAACTGGGCTCCTAAACATACATGTGTGAAGATCCTTTATCCCTCCCCTCTCTTTGAACTCCAATGAAGACACATTTGCTCTATTTGTGTTGTGCAGGCTAATTAACCATGTGAACCCTATAGCATCCCTATTCCCTATTCTGGGCATCTCGTAATAGGAGAACATTCAGCTAAAGTACGGTACGTGCAGAATGCAGATCCACAAGCAATGTTTTTTGCAGAGGAGATTTGGTGTAGGGGAAAACAGGAGCCTGGCCAACTGAAGTATATAGGGTTTAATGAACAAAATATGTGTCATCATCAGACCCTGTGGACCAGTGACCCTCAACTCGGTCAAACTGATCAAATTTGACATATTAATCGATGGCCATTTGATCGATGAGCAAATTAATTACAGTAACAACTTTGAAATTCAGTTACCATATGAAGCCTGGCGTTCCTGGGCATACCATTATAGGCATATATTCAGTACATCTATCAGATTTGCAAGCTCATGACAGGTCGCAGTGTATTGTGAGCTTGTAGATCGGGTATTTTAGGCGAAGAGAAAAAAGGAGGGTACCAAGTATAGACCGATGGGGGACCCTGCAAATGACTTACGTACTGTAGGGTTTAAGTATAGTTAAAATGAATTCACCACGTCAACTGTAAATTCACCTGCAGTGTGTCGTGTAGATGAAGCTGTGTATTGAAATAGTTCATAACTTCAGGTCTACACCTGATAGCAGCTATTTCCATCCTCTGCATCTGCTCGTGTCATAACGGCTACATCAGTAACACTCAGTGTGTGTGAATGACAGCGGCTTCTCTCTCTCCAAAATGCCCGTCCAGATTCAGCGTTGCATATAAAAATACAAAAAAAACTCCCATCAGCCTACTGGCCTAGTGTAAGAGGAGCCATTTTTGTACTCATTATATCATAATGTCATGCCTTTAAAACCCTCGGCTTATTCCAGTAAAAGGCGTATACGCTGCATGCCCTCTCAGCATTTCCCTCGTGACACGCCAGCCCTCCAGTGGTGGTCCGCTCAGCAGGTGCTCTTAGCGAGAGACTCGGTAATGAGGGAGGCAGGATGGTAGGATAGCCCAGTGATGCTCAACCTGTGGGCCGGGGACCACCGGTGGGCCGCGAGGATACTTCAAGTGGGCAGATAATTGGCAAATCAGTGGGGGCGGCGGTGGCTCAGCGGTAGAGTGGCTGGATGGTATGGATGGTTGCCAGTTCGAACCCGGGCTCCCCCAGAGTTAGAATTAGTGTCGAAGTGTCCTTGAGCAAGACACTGAACCCCTAATTGTTCCTGATGTGCTGGTTGGTGCCTTGCATGGTTTCCGCCGCCATCGGTGTATGAATGTGTGTGTGAATGGGTGAATGTAATGCACAATCTATGTAAAGCGCCTTGGATAAAGGCGATATATAAATGCACCATTTACCATTTACCATTTTAGCTTCCAATAATAGATACACCAATATTTAAGAACTATACTATGTAAAGTGGTGGAAAAAAGTACTTGAATGTTTTACTTAAGTAAAAGTACCAATGCTGCAATGGAAATACAAGTAAAAGTCCGGAATTGAAAATGTACTTGAGGAAAGGTACAAAAGTATTGGCATCAAAATGTACTTAATGTACTAAAAGTACTCATTATGCAGAATGTCTCATTTCAAGTTTCAAGGTATAAGAATATTTAGAAAATAGCAGATCACAATGCGTCGCACCGCAACGCATTGTGAGCTTGTAGATCTGCTATTGTCAAATGGCTGAAAAGTATATAGGGCTGAAGTAGGCCTACAATATTTGGATCCGAGATGTAGTGGAGTACAAGTAAAAGTATTGGAAATTGGTATTACTCAAGTACAGTACAACGTACCTCAACATTGTACTTAAATGAAGTAAATGTAGTTAATTACTTTCCACCACTGACTATGTATTAGTATACTATGTTCGTTCCATTGATCCAAGCAGAACACAATCGATTGACTGATCATTCAGTCAAATAAACATGCTCTAAAAATGGACAGCCATCTGACCACTTGTCGGCTGCCGGGTTCAGTGGTCAGATGTGGGCCGCGGATCTAGAACAGGTTGAGAACTACTGGTGTAGCCAATGAGAGCTAGAAGGATGTGTGAGGTGAACTGTCGTAAAAGGCATCCCTAATTTAACTCCTCAGGCTGCCAGATTATGCTCCGTATTATGCAAAAGCCCAAAAAATAAACCCCGGCCAAACTATATATCGGTGTTTAAAGTGGGCTAGCTAGTCTTATACCCTGGGATATACTGTAGGACTATAGCCCAGATATACTGTACCTACCTGTATGCTGGAAATAGGCGATATATTTATAAACTCACAATGTGGCACATTTTGAGCTTACAGATCGGCTATTTTTGGCACGTAACCCCGGCATATGAAATATGAATCAGGCTTAGTTATTTTCCACACCATATACAGTTAATTTTAACTTTAGGCCTGAGCAAAAAATGTTTTCAGCACCAGAGATTTTACATAAAAAAATATCACAAGGGGGGGGATGGCAAAAGCCCACCATCGTGTCAACCGTTTGATGTCGCACTGAACATAGATTAATGTGTGTGTGTGTGTGTGTGTGTGTGTGTGTGTGTGTGGGGGGGGGGGGGGGCATCTACAATGCAGTGTTGTGCATTGTAGATGGAGGATTTATTCAAGTAAACGAATACAACCACAACCATACATTATCTCAGTTTGTATGTGGTGTGAAATAAAATAAAATTTTTGTGCCTCTAAGCTCAGGAAGGCAGCAACTTAACCAGCCTTCTTTTCTTCTTTTTTTTTTTTCTTCTTCTCTTTTTCCCCCTCCTTTTTTGCATAGTCAGCATCTGCAGGCCGGGCTCCGGAGTTCCACATTGCATTTTTAATCTCTCTTTGTTAGGTGGGGGATAAAGTGCAGGATCACTCTCTGCGCTGCTCATTATTTCAACCGGTTGCTTTAAGGTCTTGGTGGGTTTCAGATAACATGCTTTTTTTTTCTAAGGCGTTGCTTTAATCGTCTCTGACAGGACAGAATTAGTGAGGAATTAGATGTTAGTGAAGCTTCAATAATGAGAGCCTCCATCCCCATCACGCACCCTGCTGTGTGAAGCCATCAAAACGCTTTGTGGCCACCGAGACTCCAAAATCATCACTTATCAAAGAGGAGGATGTCAGACATAATCGAGACGACATCTTAAGCGTCTCGACTTCAGCATTGTTTTATCCGTTTGTGACTATTGAGGAACCAAATGGACCGATACGGGTCATTTTGGTTCTGTTTGTACACTCATCAGAGTGAATGTGTTATGGAGCGTTTGTTTCAGTCTGCTTTGGACACAGCATCATGTGATAGCTAATGTTGAGGCCTGACCTCAACATTTAAAAAAATCCTTCTAAATCCTCCAGTTTTCTGAAATAAATATTTTCACGATTTTTCAAAAATAGCAGACCTACAAGCTCGTAGCGCGCCACTCGGTGGCGCGCTATGAGCTTGTAGATCTGCTATTTTTCAATAGCTAAATTATAACATAATGTTTAAAACACCAAAAGGGGTTCCCGCCCAAAATGGGTTAACTGTCCTTTTGCGCAGATCACGCAAACCTCAGCAAAAAGAAAAGGACAATATCGATGGCCTCCAACTGTATACATGACGTACAGTAGATACTACATCGTTGCTGTTCATTGGAACGATGCGTCATCACGTTCGCCAATATGGGCCGTCCCTCCTATGCATGTTGGTCTCACTGTATGTCTATTGAAGCAGGGGTCTCTACTCTCTGCACAATTAAAATGATCAAAACTGGCAGAATTTGCAGGCGATTTCCAAGTGGTTTGGTTTGTTATAAATGGTAAATGGTGCATTTATATATATATAAATGTCATGACATGATGATATCAAAACACATTATATTATGTACGTAGATAGTAACCGGCAATGGAATAGTGAACTGGAGTCATGGCAAGTTGCCCTTGTCAACATGGCAGCAATGTTGACGTTAGTATAATGTCAGGGATATACAGGGACACAGCATCATGTGAGATGATACATTACTGTAAATGATGTCCACCATGGGGATTGTTTTACATTGGGTTTTTGACAAATTAAGTAAATAAGCTCTGTAGCAAACAAAGGCTTATGATATTAACATGTTGTGTTAAACAAGATAATCTCCACAAATCAACACACTTTTTATGTTTTGTGAGTAATATAAGTTAAAAAATAAATAAATTGCGGTTACAATATCCACGGTTGAGATATTAACAGGTGTAATTGTCATATAGAACAAAATGTGAAACTCCTAGGCTTATTAATTAACCACAAGACTATAAATCCCAAACCCTGTGGGGAAAAGGAAAAACATTGGAAATCTGGCGAGGCACTAACCCACAAGCAAACTCACTTCCGGGTTTTAGGTCCACAAACTCTGACACTATTGATTTAGGATGGCTGAGAAAACCAGGCCACGGTAGAAGACATTTGTTTAGAAATGAATGCCGACTACGTAGCTGTTCGGAAGCAGGCTTTGCGCGGGGCTCTGGGCAGGTGGAAGAAGAAAGCTCTTATCTGTCTTCATCGTAATATCAAGGTCATGGATGGGTAGCAGAGCTAATCTTCTTCTTCTCATATCTCTTATGCAGTGAGGGAGTTGGCAGGGCCTGCCACGCATTACAATCCTCTCCAGCCAAACCCCCAACATGACGTACACGTCGTACAGTATATGTTCCGTGCAAGGGAATGCACTGCAACTAAATTCTACATCTGCAGAATGCAGCGGTCCTAGTTAGACATAATAGAGTGTTTATCAGTGATGCACCCGTCCACGCCCAGACAACAGCTGCTAACATAGAAAAGAGATAATCTATGCATGTCGGTATTCCGTGCCAAACTATATAATCTTCAGCATCTGCCTCATTATGCATGGAGAAGGAATCAGTGCAAGCACGTATTTCATTCCCATACAGCACATCCACATTATATACAAGCGCGCCAGATGCCGTTAGGTCGGGGATCAAAAGACAAAGGTATGAGACCATAAATGACAGACTTAAGCCTGATTTATACCTTGTCGTAGGACTGGGTCGCATGCCTGAAAATAGCGTTATTTACAAGCACGGCGGAGCATAAATTAGTCATCAGGTGGACAAAACGACCTAGTCAAAGTCTCTGAAGTACCTGAAAGAACGTGGACATCTCCTCTGCCACCAATAGACACCTATGCACAAGGTTTTATCACGAATAGACACCTATGCACAAGGTTTTATCCCCTTAAAGAACGTGGACATCTCCTCTGCCACCAATAGACACCTATGCACAAGGTTTTATCACGAATAGACACCTATGCACAAGGTTTTATAGAACAGACACCTATGCACAAGGTTTTATAGAATAGACACCTATGCACAAGGTTTTATCACGAATAGACACCTATGCACAAGGTTTTATCACGAATAGACACCTATGCACAAGGTTTTATAGAATAGACACCTATGCACAAGGTTTTATCCCCTTAAAGAACGTGGACATCTCCTCTGCCACCAATAGACACCTATGCACAAGGTGTTATCACGAATAGACACCTATGCACAAGGTTTTATAGAATAGACACCTATGCACAAGGTTTTATCACGAATAGACACCTACAGTATGCACAAGGTTTTATAGAATAGACACCTATGCACAAGGTTTTATCACGAATAGACACCTATGCACATGGTTTTATAGAATAGACACCTATGCACAAGGTTTTATCCCCTTAAAGAACGTGGACATCTCCTCTGCCACCAATAGACACCTATGCACAAGGTTTTATCCCCTTTGTTCATTAGACTTCTAAAGGAATAATTAACAAGGCTTTAAAACACGGCTTTTATGGATCACCTGCTGTCCCCCAATATCATTTTTGTGATTGCACAGCAGAATAGAGCGGGAAACATTGATGCTCACGTCTGGCGCCCAAACGCCTTGCAGGATCAGTAACTCTCCAATTAAAGCGATATCTCTCAGTCTAGCGCCTGGCACCAGAGGACCGAGCAGAGATCTCACCATGGGACACATCCATTTACAAACGGCAAGCTTCTTTTTAATAGAACCGCGGCCCTGAGATAAAAATACACAAGCCTCAATGCACAGCGCGCTGCACAGATACATTGGAGTGTTGTACAGAACTGCATTATATACTCAGAAGTAAAAAAGCATGTTAGAATGATGGGAGGTACAGTGGGGGTATAATTCATTTAAAAAGTTGGGGAAGGCGAGAGACCAAAAATATGTTTCATTTAAAAGTTGCACATTAAAATGAGAACATCGGCCCTTATCACAGGCAGAGCGCATAGGGAGCAACTCTGCCTTTCGAGTCTGCACTCGTCTCTGCTGCCCGAATTTCACCGCCTCCTCAAAATGCACAAATATATTTGTCATGTCTGCGGGGCCCGCCAAATCAACGAGGTAAATATTATCATCCTACAAGCAAACAAACAGCCTTTTGTGAGGCAGATAAAAGGCGAAGGCGTGCGGCGAGGTTAATGGGACCGGGCTATTAGCATTGTCACTCAGTCTGCCAGGTCTGACAGTGGAGCTCAGTCTGAGGGCCTCGTCCACCTGCTTATCACACAGATAAATTAACTCCGGCAGGCAGGGGAGGCAGGTGGGGGCGGGGTGCAGATCCTCACCTATCGGGAAGACGTGAACGGCAGGCACAGATCATTGCTCTGTTGACTCTAGTTAATAGTGTGGGGCCACAGTGTACTTCCTGACAAGTCCATCAGATTTTTTGGGGGGGCTCCCAGAGATTGACACGCAGGGCGGGAGAGCAAACGACCTGCTAATTAAACGCAACCCTTCGTGTTTGTCAGAGGTGATGACAGTGACCCGTAGAACCCCCTCTCTTCCTCAGTGTGTGTGCCTTACATGTTCTCCGGGACAACTTGGAGCTACTGCACGGTGAGGTATTGTTTACTTGGGGACTTTGGTTGGTTTTCAAGGCGGTCGGGAACGTGTCAGACAGAAAGTGTTGTGTGGGTTTTTATCAGGCACAATCTTCCCTGCGGGTGCTCTCGTATTAATTGGATGCTCGTTAAGAGAGCACGGTGCTTCACTTCTACTACAGTTTGGAAGTGACATTATTTCCCCCAAACATTATGTGATTAGATGGCAGGGCCCAAATGGCCATTATGAATCCATAGTTTAACTGTATACAGTGTGCGCTCCTGCCAGGTTATAAATGAAATCATCTGGAGGAAAGTGTGCAACCCTGGCCAGCACCCAGGGCCACATGACTGGAACAGGGAAGATTAGGGCCACAGCTAAAAGGGAGCAGTAATTGAATTCCACAGATCCCGGCGCACATTACACTGGACCCAGAGACAAGAGAAAGCTTTTTTGCTCGATGAGGGAAACGGGAAGGGTGGGAGGGAGAGGTGAACCTTACACCACAAATCCCCCCCCCCCCCCCCCCCCGCGCGCACACACACACACGCACATGCACGCACGCGCACGCACACACACATACACACACCCCGCCCTGTTAGTGCCACTCAGCAGTGCTGGAGCCATTGCTGTGTTAACAGTTTCTGTTCTCACGGGACGGGAGAGCCCTAACTGTCGCTCGCCTCCAGTTGGCTGAGGCGGGCGAAACCACTCTGCTGTGACTACTTTCTATTAGCGGGTGAGAGAAGACACAACACCTAATGGAACTAAGCTATCCATAAAAAGTAGAGGGGCCTTACTCACAAAAGTCTTCATTAAGCTGCCTTCCCACCGCCTGTTTGCGAGAACAAGAAAATCACACACACGCAAAAACAAAGTTCAACTCTTGACTGTGTGTGCAGTGCACAAGTGATGACTGGTGGACAGACTGGTGGTGTAGCGGTCTAAATGAGACTGAAGATTGAACGTCCAAAGAAATTAGAAGTTTAAGTAAACTAGAAACAATAAGGCAACAGAGAACAGAGTGAAATAGGCCATCTTAAATGGGAGAGTAAATTACTGGACAATGCTGGTGTAGAGATTGCCAACCCGAGGGAGATGCTCTTCTTCACCTCTGAAAGGCCTCGTGCCGCCATGCATCTTCCTAGAGAGAGAGAGAGTGAAACACTTCATTTTCCCCAGCTCTGTATTTCAATGATTTCCACACTTCTTTGTAACTTTTGCAACAGCAAAAACACAAAAAAGTCCCCAGTAACAACAACAATTGTTTGAAGAAAAGAATGCTGGGAAAAACAGTTCAGCTCAAGGTCCTATTGAGACACGATATATGAGGTATGAAATGTTAATAAACAGAGCAGGGAAAAAACATGGTATATGCCTCCATTACACACCACAGCCAATCCAAGGGGACTGGAGCTCTGTGAAACCAAAGCAAAAATCTAATTTCAATTGGAAACGACCTCAAAGCTTTACTTTTGTCTGGGAATATAAATGCTTTTTGTTCCAACTCTCTGTATGAAACTTTCAAACCGACTCGAGAACCAATAATGCTTTTACTGCAGGTGAAAGAAATGCAGATTGAATGGTGTCTACATTTACACACTGTCCCTGTAGACACATCACGTGGAACTGGCACTGTTTGAAATTGAATATGACAGATATGAACAGATATCAAAAAGACGCTTAGCATTGCAGTCGGGGACATATTTAGATATTTTTAGACCTGAATTAAGCTGCCATTGTGGGTTCCAACACCTCAACGCGCACACACACACACACACACACACACACACACACACACACACACACACACACACACACACACACACACACACACACACACACACACACACACACACACACACACACACACACTCTAATGAAGAAATGTAACCACATGAACCCAACCCATTTGGGGCCCTACGCCATAGCCCTTATGCCTAAAATTATTAGCCATATTTTGGCGACTTGACTATTTTGAAAAACATTTTAAAATAGTTCAACTAGCCGATCTACATCAACTACTAGACTATTTGAACTATTTTAAAATGTTATTTATATATGTAATTTGTTTGTATAACATGCCAAAAAGGTTTTAGGCTAAGGCAAGATGTAGAGGGAAAAGGAAGAGCAATGTGTTGGTGTCACGTGTTGTGCATTGTGTTGTCCTCCTGTCTGAGTTTATGACTACCGACTGTGCTGTTACTGTATGTTCTGATGGCTGTTATACACATACTGTAGTTACACACATTGAACCTAGCAGCTGGTGTCGTGGACTCAATGAAAAATACCTATTTTTTGACGTATTTAATGGCTTTACAGACTACATTTCACCGCGATCAAAACGCGGTACAATCATATAAAACAACATGGGTCCAATAAACCATGGCTCCCATGTGGATATCTGACATCATAATTGATGATGATTTCAGTTTTCCCTAAATAAGGAGAGACGCCAGGACTTTCATCTGCGATTTTCATGATTTGATTGTCTTGGCTCCAAATCTAGCTCTTACACGGGGTGCTGATGGCCTAGCCCTATAGTGGCTATCTGGGCTGATTCAAGTAAGGAACAATGCAAGTTGGGTATGCATGCCCCACCTACTTATGCAATACCTTGTAGATCAGTTGGGTATCAAAATTAGGTTCTGAGTAGGAACTAGGAATCAGACAACAAGCTTTAACTACTGTAATATTTTATATTTTATAATATAGGGGTTACTATTCATTACATTTCTTAAAGTTGACAATTATTGATGTAAACTTATTTACAGGGACAATTTTGGTTAAGTTAAACACAAGTACCCTATTTTCATGACAAAGTTTTTCATTTATGGCTTAAATAATTCTTCTTCTTTTTTTACTTACATTTTTATCCCACGATTTAACAATCTATTTGTCAATTATCTAATGTAATCCTGGGTGCTACACTTTCTCTGCCAACCTGGGGGGGCAGCCAAGGGGCCAGTGAGGCGCTCCAACGTTGAAGCTCTGGGCCCTAGTGGTAAGAGGAAGGACTGCAGGCGGACCCGTGCACGGACACGTAGGACCATCACTCCCTACGTCACCCATACGTCACCCCGGACCTCAAATTTGAGGTCCGGAGGAGGTACTTCCGGCAGTCTTCCGGGTGCTTCAAAACGCCACTGAGCAACTTCATCGAAATGAATAGCTTGGGGGCGGGGCTACTGCTCCAGTTCGGTCTCTATCCTTTATATACTCTATGGGGGCAGCGGACTGACCTCATGCTTCCTTATGGCTTAAAAAATTCAGTTATTTTTGTTATCTAAACAATTTTATTTATTTTTGGAACCAAAATTTGGAATCAATAAGAACCGAAATCGACAAGCAGAATTGGAAAACGGAATCGATAACATCCTAACGATACACATCCTATATGCATAACACCCACAAACAACTAATTGTAAATCAGCCTTAAGGCTGACATGCAACAGGGAGGAACTATATAGTGTGCTGGTCTAAGGTCTTGTGGAATAATCAGTTTTATTGAGTGCTGGCTTTTCTTCATTTTATCGAATAATCAGTTGAAACAATAAAAACAGGAATGGAGATTCAAGCTAGATAGTGGAGAGTTATGGAGGTGGTGGGTGTTCTTCCTGGATCTCAGTGCCGTCCTGGGTATCATTTAGCAGTCTATTCGTGCTGCCAGGGCCGTGTTAATTGGCCTAGTAGGCCGAGGAACTCTCCGTGAAAACACACACACACACACACACACACACACACACACACACACACACACACACACACACACACACACTGTATCGCCTCTGCCTTTGATTGGCCGAGAGAAACGACCCAGATCAATATGGCAAAACAGAGGCAGATAAACAGGCAGGAAAGGTAGTCAGTTGGTCGGTAAACGATGCTATCAAACTGCAACTTTCCTGGCCAAGTTCCCGACAAGCAGAATGGCTGATCTGGTAGAATTGGGTGGGGGGCTGGGGGCAACTACGGTAACTCTAAAAAATTGTAACTCTCCTCATTCTAATGTACTAAAAGTGAGGGAGCGCGTGGGCATGGCGGGATGGTTGATGGACTTGAAGTCTCTGTGGTGCGTGTGCACTGCAGCGGCCTTTACATCGGAGAGATGGGAGGGGGAATGTTTTCAGAGTGCTCTTTGTTTGGGAGGCGTCCAGGTTACCTGCGGTGTGTATTGATGTGGTGCGCCGTCGCGAGACTCTCCTTCCCATCCTTATTTCCTCCTGTCCCCGTCGAAGCTAAACGGAGCCGTGCTTCAAAAAACAGCGGTTTATCAAAGACACCACTTAAATTGTCTCACTTTTTTTCCCCCTACTTTCTCCACTGTTCTTCTGATAAATATTGTGTCCTTCTGGTGTATTGCTGCACCGGCGCCTTCACAGAGAGAGAGAGAGAGTGGAGCGGTTAGAAAAGTAATCTCAGAGGGAGGTCGAAGCGAGGAATGCACGTCAGATAGCATTCCTTCAGAGACACGAGTGCAGAATCGCCAACTCAAGTCAGATGCTGGTTCAAAATGCAGAGTGATTCTGCGGCCATGGCATTTCCTGGTGTGTGTGTGTGTGTGTGCACGCTTGCGCCTGTGCGTGTGAACACATGGTCTAATAAAACACCAGAGGCTGTTTGAAGCTGCTCTACAAATGACTTTGCTCCTGACTTCCACCTGTGTCCTCCTGTCAACCACTAAACGATGAAATGGAGCGGCTTGTCACTCAGATCAAAAGACACGTCTCTCTCTCTTTCTCTCCCTCTCTCTCTCTCTCTCTCTAAGGTGACCAGCTCTGTCATGCACCTAATGCACAATGACAACTAGCAGACGTAGTGAATTATGTATCTGAGCACATTTCAACTAAAGTAAACTCCGAGAGAGGGAGAGGACGACCCATGATACTGATTGATGTACAACTATTGTTTCTTTGTTCTTAGATATCCCTCCACCTCCACTTGTTTAGTCTCCTGTCAGTAATTACTGTAGCCCTCATGCAGAAAATACGCCAGTGCAAGGCCGCGAATGAGCCCTTATATTTGTAAAAAGCCTCTAGTTCCTGGGATTAGTGGCTGTATTCTATAGAGACTGGCATGGTGACAAGAGAAAGGAAACCAAAATAGAGCTGGGGGTAAATAGGGGCTGGCAGAGATTATAACAGTGGATATAATAAGGCCAGTTTCCACTCTAATTGTGACACAGAGCCAAAGCTTTGCAATTACAGAGCAACGGGCAGTGATGTAAGACAGCAGACGTGCGTGCGTGCGTGCGTGCGTGCGTGCGTGCGTGCGTGCGTGCGTGCGTGCGTGCACACAAAGTTCTCTGCAGCACTGCTTAATGTAATTTATTTGTATGTGTTTTGATGAGTCTTGATGACAAAGTCAACAATATGCATATCCATAGGCAAGCACGCTAGCAGATGTTTGATAAAAATAAACTTGAAACATTATTGTACTGTAAAAAGGCCTCTTCCCTTCATCTTTATCCTTTTTAGTAGTATAGTATTAGTTTACTATAATTAGTATAGTTTGAATATGGCATATTGTTGTTGCACAGCCCCTAATGTTATTTCTTTTTTAAGTGTTATAAGTATTTTTGCTGTATTACTGATGATGGTACAGTATGTACAGTATGATAGTATCCATAGGCTAGCAGACACTTGGGTACATAATGTTCTTATTTAGAATTGCCTATTAGCCTGTATTTATTAACAGAGTAAAAACTCACAGCCCCAGCGGAAAACGGCATACCATCACTGTAATAGCACCCGACGAGGGCATAAATAAATATGGAGACGGACACGCGATAATCAACACAAACACTGTATTTATTAGAACACCCAAATCATATTACGGCGTATGTGTTCAATCATTATTCAATCAAAGCAAACCGCATAAACAATATTAGTTTGCCTCTTCTGCATAAATAAAAGTTAAGTTACAAGTTACAAGGCTGCATTCTGGAGCGTCATAGACTGTCGCGCGCGTGCCAAGCTGCGTTCACCTTTGGAATACTACGACATTCAGTCATTCTCTGTCTCGTAAGGGTCCATTTGGTTTCATTTAACACTCTCAAAGTGTGTTTTTTAGGCATGTAACGATTCACTCAACTCACGATACGATTCGTATCACGATATGAGGTTCACGATACGATGTTTTTAATATATATATATTACAAAAATATATATTCTAAAGAAAAATTACCGTTTTTTTAATTTATCTTCCCCCCTGAGATGTTTTATTTAACTACATTGCAAAAGAAGTAGCATTACTTTTGACAGTGCAGAAACATAATTGCCTTCCTTGATGAGCATCAACGACCATCATCACCTGGGCACAGTCACAGACACACACAGCTCCCCTCTACAGTGCTCTACTACTGAAAGTGACTATCATTTCTCTCCAAAAGCACTTGAATATGATGGAATATGACTAAAGCTCGATTTTTTTATTTCAATGAATCGGTTCGAATCGATTCATATCGTCGGGATTAATATCGATATATATCGATATACGATATATCGTTACATGCCTAGTGTTTTTAGAAAGTAACGCTGCCGGTGTATCTGTCACAGGGCGCTGCCATCTTTGACTGTTTTTGACATTGACAACAACGAGCTCTGACCAATCAGAGGCAGGCGGGGCAGACGGGGCGTTACCAAGGGCGGGTCGTAGAATTGAATCGTGTGTGTGTGTGTGTGTGTGTGTGTGTGCGTGCGTGCATGCACGTGCACGCAACTTTAAGTTATAGTATGAGATTATGCCACTAGTATTAATTAGACTCTCCATAAAGATAACCCCATACGGCGGTATACTGTACTATCTTCCCCGATGTAGCCGCCGCGGAGGAAGCAAGTAAACTTGGATCAATAATTACACAAGGACTGTCCAAACTCCTCCACAGTTCTGTCACCAAATCTCTCACTAATTGGCCACACCGCCTGAGAAAGCCCCAAACAGGCTCTTATTGAGTTGGTGGGGTACGAGTGTTTTTAGTCTGGTGGGATCCTTACGTTACCTACAGCAGCTCCGCTCCAGATTAGAGGCACCTTTGTATCGATGCAGATCCCACTTCTGTATGCGCCACAACACCCATGTTAACCCATGCGTGCACGGTACATATTGATCTGTTCCTGTATGCAGAGTAGACACCATGCATGCGTCGTGTCATCATGCATTCAACTGTATAGGCCTGTATACTACTATACTATATCTATACTATAGCCTTTATTGGTTGCGTTATTAGACGTTCCATGTTCTCCCTTTGAGCTTCTTCGGTAGTGGGTACTGTATTTATGAACGTTGTATGTCTGTCCTGTTATTGTCCTGTATTTATTGTTGCTGGCAGAGCTGTGTTTCGCCTCTTCTCTTGGCCAGTTCACACAGACTTTAGTCTCAATGTGGTTTTTACTGGTTAAATAAAAAAATATAATTCTGTATGCTCTCAGTGTTACTTTTCAGGAAATGGTAAGAAGGACCTGATGTGTTCCAATGCATCCAACGTAGTTATTCTATTTTTTGTCTCTCGTTAATGCTTTTCATTGGTTTAAATATGTATAAAACCCACAGCACCACTTTCAACCTGGCGTCCCTTTTGGCCATGTTGTTATACGCAAACATTTTCAGAGAATGTTCAAAGAAATTCTAAATGAGCAAAAATAGGCAATCTACAGCCTCATAAGGCATCAAGCTTGTAGAGCTGATATTCTTATATAAAATAGAGCATTAATTTATGAAAGAAATTAAAGGTTGTCTGCCCAACAGCGACTACATAGATATTATGCAGACAGACAGACAGACAGACAGACAGACAGACACTGTGTGCCTCACATGCAAATTGACTCTACAACCAACTTTAGTGAAAGAATGTTTCGCCTCAGTACTGTGTGTGTGTGTGTGTGTGTGTGTGTGTGTGTGTGTGTGTGTGTGTGTGTGTGTGTGTGTGTGTGTGTGTGTGTGTGTGTGTGTGTGTGTGTGTGTGTGTGTGTGTGTGTGTGTGTGTGTGTGTGTGTGTGTGTGTGTGTGTATTCGTATGCGTATGCATGTGACTCAGCTGGTGGGACCCCAGCTATTGATTGAAGACAGCGAGAGGCCCATGAGTCCTCCTGGTTTGATCTGTTCCATCCTCTCATTAATTCTGCACTCTGAGGGTAATGGTGTACTCTACTGTACAATGCGGGATTTTTGGCAAAAGTCTGATGGAGTTGGGTATGTATCTGTTCAGCCTAGAGCCAAGTGAAGGGCGACCATCCCAGCTTCTCAGACTCTGAGCCAAGCTTCATATCATATCATTGCTGTCGGCAGGAACCTCTTAAGGGCCTTGGCTTTCAAACGGGAAGCGAGGAACGCATGCGTTGTTGCCTGGATCAACGACAGGTCTCCTCCAGGTCTGCTCAAGAGGGGCGCAACAACGCAAGCGTAAAAAAACAGTATCCAGGTCTGGTGAGTCGCGGGCGTGTGCACGAAACGAGCACGTGCACAACAAATTCACGGGACCGCGCTCACGTAAATACGCTTGCGTTGTCGCACCGCGACTGCTCCCCAGTGCTCCGCGCAAAAATGCAGGTCTCATTGAAAATGAACTACAGGCGTGTTATATCGCTTCACGTTTGAAAGGTCCTTTTTACAGTATCTCCACATTCTAACTGATGGTGTTTTTTCCGTAGAATCCGTACAATAACGCCCAACTTGATTGTGCTTCAGCGTCACACAAAACCATCAAGAGTAGCAGATCTACAAGCTCGAAACGCTGCCCGAATCGATGCATTTCGATCTCGTAGATCTGCACATTTTGCTAGTTTTGAATTTTAATCAGGAAAAGTAGCAGTTTTGGACATGAGGTTTCCATCCGACAGAGATGACATACGAGAAAGAGCCAGGGAGATTATTATTATGGTTGTTTTCATTTGTTGCTCCCCTATATTTAAATGTGTCTATGAGTGACCACAGTACTGTATAACCATGGCGGAACAGGTGGAGCCAATATAGACCAGTGTCTATATATTATATTTATATATACCATATTTTTTTGGAATATATTTTAACAACACAAACATTGTGTAGGGGCCCCTGCCTGGCACAACATATTCTCAGCTGTGCATCCGTGGCCAAATGCATAATGAATCTTGGGGTCCTTGACATGAAAAGGTTTGAAAGCAGTGATTTAAACTTTATCCATGGCTCTTGCATGGAAGCGAGGCTAACCTCTCACCAAAGTTGGTGTTAGCATAACTGACATGCCCTATTTCAGGTCAGGTTCTTTCCAGCAGGCCTCTTCCAGGTAAAATGAAAAGAGATCAAAAGCAAAAAAGAATCCCCAAGGGTGGGGGGTGGAGGGGGGCATATATGATGGCAGGCCTCTTAGATCTCATGCCCCCCACCCCATCCCACCCTGCATCCATCCCCACCCCAACCCACCCTGCATCCATCCCCACCCCAACCCACCCTGCATCCATCCCCACCCCATCCCACCCTGCATCCATCCCCACCCCATCCCACCCTGCATCCATCCCCACCCCATCCCACCCTGCATCCATCCCCACCCTGCATCCATCCCCACCCCACCCCACCCTGCATCCATCCCCACCCCACCCTGCATCCATCCCCACCCCAACCCACCCTGCATCCATCCCCACCCCAACCCACCCTGCATCCATCCCCACCCCATCCCACCCTGCATCCATCTCCACCCTGCATCCATCCCCACCCCAACCCACCCTGCATCCATCTCCACCCTGCATCCATCCCCACCCCATCCCACCCTGCATCCATCCCCACCCCATCCCACCCTGCATCCATCTCCACCCCATCCCACCCTGCATCCATCCCCACCCCAACCCACCCTGCATCCATCCCCACCCCATCCCACCCTGCATCCATCCCCACCCCATCCCACCCTGCATCCATCTCCACCCCATCCCACCCTGCATCCATCCCCACCCCAACCCACCCTGCATCCATCCCCACCCCATCCCACCCTGCATCCATCTCCACCCCATCCCACCCTGCATCCATCCCCACCCTGCATCCATCCCCACCCA
>NC_136807.1:32555294-32596217 GCF_951216825.1 Electrona antarctica
GGGGCTCAGTCAGCCTGCCAGGGGACAGCCCCGGTGCTGTGCTCACGTTACAGGCCTATTGACTTCTGAGGAGAGAGAAAAAAAACCCACGGTGGACATGATTCACCACGCATGAACCTCATGATACCAGGCTTTATCGGCTCCTCCTGTTTCAAAGCAGAGGAGGAGGAAGGAGCAGATAAACCCGCACGCCACTTTCCTTTTTTTTTTATCAACCTCTCTTCAGGCATGTCAGTAATCAGATACACAGGCGAGGGCTAATTAATATTTGGAGATACCACCATGCACGCATGCACGCACGCACGCACACACACACACACACACACACACACACACACACACACACACACACACACACACACACACACTTGTAATCTCTTTATTAGAGTGACACGGAAGTGACACGAAAATGCGCATGTACAACCCTCGTTCTGTGGATTATGTGGGTTGTTGTTATTGTTATTCAAACAGAGATGGTTATTTTCAAGTCTTATCACAAGCGATGCACTTTGTATAGCACTAGAAGTTTGCGCGCCTGTGGCGCGCTCACGTCTAACGCGACGCGTCTATGTCACAGTGCGATCTGAGTGAGACACACACACACACACACACACACACACACACACACACACACACACCGTACACAACCGTACATACAGACAGCGATGTATCTTTGGCCACTGACCGTGTTTTTTCGTGCTAGGCAGGTTGTGTGGGCTCTCTGTAATCGGTCCATTGCATCACGGAAAGGGAAACTGCGAACACCCACAAAGCTGCGTCGAAATTATGTGACGTAGCACTGCACTGGGGGGGAGAGGAGGGGCCGGGGGTGACTGACAGATCGGTGAGATCCAATCAGGGCGTGCGCAAATCTCTGCCGCGACCCGCCCCTCTAGACCAGAAACCTAACACATTAGCTTAGGCTAGCAGCAGGCTAGCTGAGAGGGTCCGTCTTTGTTTCTGTTGTTTGTGGGGTATTTGTCACTACACATTTTACAGTACGTGTCTTCTGTGAGTCTGTGTATGGAGCTCATTTCGCAAACCACTGGATTATAATAATAATAATTATTATTATTGTCGGCTCGAGTAGCGAGCCCACTGTTATTTCAACTATTCAGAGCCGACCCCTGTGAATTTTCCCATTGAAATGAATGGGATTTTGTATGCAGTTAATTTTTCTCCTGTCATCATCATAGTAGTAGTAGTAGCGCCATGACCACACAGTATTTTCTAGTTATTATTATTTTCACATTCTGTTTCACATTCTAGGCCTACTGTTATAAATAACCTACATTTCATGATGGAAGAAAATGAAAGCTGATTTGTAGTACCTTATGTTATAGACTGTGATTCACAGATGCATCATCATGGCTGACGTTCCATGTATTTGTTTGTGGGGCTTATCACCACTTGTACCCTAGCATCCCTAGTTTAGGGCTGACCTATTCTTGAATATAGCGTTGTGAGCTTGTAGAGCAGGTATTTTTGGCAAAGATATTTAGTATAGAGCGAAACCATGATGGGGCCTATAGAGCCCTTGGGAATCTGGTCAACTAAGTACTAAGTAGCCTATATAGGTTTACATATACTGTACAGTATATCATGCTGCATGAGGTGTTGTGTGTGTTTGTGTGTGTGTGCATGTGTGTGTGTGTGCATGTGTGTTTGTGTGTGTGTGTGTGTGTGTGTGTGAGTGTGTGTGAGGTTTGCCATATTGAGACATTAACCTTGAATAACCTTTGTATATAAAGAGTTAGGGCCTTGTATCAGATGAGTGCACCCGGGAGCTGTGTCCTTGCGTTTTCTAATGAGCTCTGAAAAACAAGGATGGAGGTGTATTTGGCAGGAAGTAGAGGGCCTCAGAGGTAGATGAGCGCTTTATCACAATGTGCACCCAGGTAATTAGCTACGACTGCTTTGGAAATCACTGTCTTTCCCTCCTCCTCTCTCACACTGAACTCTCTCCCTCTCTCTCTCTCTCTCTCTCTCTCTCTCTCTCTCTCTCTCTCTCTCTCTCTCTCTCTCTCTCTCTCTGTGCGCACAGCTGTAACAATCCAAGCTTTGAACTCCGCCGCTCCGCCATTATGGTAATCAAAAAACTGAATACATTTTGTGAGGGACTGGTTAATGCCAAAACCGACGATACATTATTGCTGTATAAATAGGTTCCATTTTATGACCCCCCGTGCCTCTGCGGAGGGAAGGGAGTGGCTCTGGGTGCAGTGAGGATGCTTACCTGATAGGTTTGGCAGCGGCGCAGCCATCAGCTCAATGACGGGCGGACGGGCTCAGAGAACAGCTGCACGGCTGCAGCCTATAAGCCAATTGTACGACAATCAGAGGCTGCTATTTTAGGTCCCCCTCCCCCTTGCCGAGGACAGATTTCAGTGAATCATTCGGCCCTCAGGCATCATCATTATGCAAAAGGCTCAACAGAGAAAAGTTGTTTGTTCCTCCATTGTTCCGACTCTCTTTCTTGTCGTCTAATCTTCTGAGTGTGTGGCGGCAGCATACAGCGAGGGAGGTGCAAGACTCTGTTGAGGACTAGAAACATTAGTCTAGCAGTAGGGAGCTCTTTTACAGCTATAAGGATATACTGGCACAATTCATCCACATTCAACCTATAGTGTACCTATAGTATAGTTTGAGCATGTCATTATAGGTGAAAGTTATAGGTGAAAGTAAAAAAGACAGTCTCTCTCTCTATATATATTATATATATATGTATATACTCTAGGGCTTGCGTGGTTAAATTGAACTTGCAATTCAAAACTAAAACATTTTACTCGACTTCTGCGGCATTGCATGATTTGTGATGTAATGTGACAGTCACCTGCAGACAGAGATACAGTATTTTAACAAGCAAATGAAAGCCCTCAGTAATATACTAGTGCAGCTTGTACAGTATGTGCTACAGGAGCAGAGAGTTCCCGTTGAACTGCAGAGCCAGACAGCCATGGAGCACACACCACACCAGGGACGGAAAGTAACTACTGCATTGACTCTAGTATTGTATTTAAGTACTCTACTGAGGTACTTTTACTTTACTCCAGTATGTTAATTGTTCAATACTTTATACTTGGACTCCACTACATCTCATAGGCAGTTATTTGGCTTTTTACTCCACTACAATTATTTGTAAACTTTAGTTACTACCGGTAGTTACTTTGTAGATTTGTAGAATTCTTAATACAAAACATACAAATAGTTGATTCCACAATTTCAAGTACTGTACTTTTAATTTTGGTGCCTTAAGTATATTTTGATGCCAATATCTTTTTTGAATACAGGACTTTTACTTGTATTTCTGTATTGTGGTGCTGCTACTTTTACATGTAAGTACTTTCACAGGGTAAGGTAGCATACAGCTGGAAGCCATGTTGTCACTCACCTGTGGCTCAGAAAGCTAGCAGCCTGTCAGCTTGAAGGGCAGCTCTGCCCACTTGAAAGAGACCCCCGAGTGTAAAAGGGCACAGGCTGCCACTCGTTTGACCAGCTCTGCCCTCGAGCCAGAGAAGCAAAGCTGCAACAATTACAGGCCCACTGCTGAGCGGCCCTTTCATGTAGCACTGCCTGAAAGATGTTAAGACACCCTTAAACGTGCCTCGGCAGCTCTCGCCTCCAAGCCAGAGTTATTACAACTAATTAACCCGAATTAACATCAACAAAAAAGAAGAATGAAAAATGTTATAGCTGACCTTTGTAGAGATTTAGGGTGCCGTGGGAAAAGGGCGAATTCCACTTGGATTTACACTGTCGTGTAAATCCTAAATAGTCGATCTATAAGCTCATAACGCACGGCAGCGGCGGCGCGTCGTGTGCTCATTAGATCTGCTATTTTCGGCGCGCAACACGGCGTGCGGCCGAGTACAAATCGTCCATAACACAAATCCGCCCAGACCTCGGGGACGCGTACGCTAAGCCTCTGGCCAGTCTATCAATGCAAAGTGAGTAAAGCTGTTCCCCTCCCCAGCCCGCCAGGGCCACGGACCCCGTCTCCATGCGGTGGGTGTTGTTGACCAGGCCTCCCCACCTCAGCATGCAGGTAGAAGATTTACGTGCTAATCCACGGAGCACGCACCCCTAAGCCCTCCCGGTAATAAAGCACACTCTCAATCAGGGCCATCCGTCCCCATCCCCTCCCCTCCCCTCGCAGCCCAACGCAGAGGACCAGACCTCTGCAATCACTGCTGGGTGAGCCGCAGGAAAGCTAATGAGCCCGTCGTCTAGACGGCCAACACCTGCATGCGTATGTATGGCGGCCCGGGCTGCAGGTGGATGGGATGACAGCGTGCTGTGTGGAGGCCAGCGGTGATCAGGGAATCATCTGGTGGACTGAAGTCTACTGGAGCTGAATGCAGAGTGGAGCGCGCACGCGCGAACACACACACACACACACTCACATGCGTGCACGCACACACACACACACACACACACACACACACACACACACACACACACACACACACACACACACACACACACAGGCACACTCGGGGACCGCTGTTGTGGCCCTGAGTTGGGCCCTTGAATGTGGATAAGCTGCGGCTGACGGATCACTCTAAACCAGGGGTCTCCGACCCTTCTTTCCCCTCCGAGAGCTAATTTGACAAAATGAAAGCGGCCGAGAGCGACTCATGTTTTATATTATTAGTAACATTTATTCACATAGCTGATCCCTGGCTCAAACCAGCTGAATAAGCTCATTTTATGGGAACATTTACAAAATGTTGATGTGCAACACTCACATTTTGCAATTATGTAAATTCAGCAGCATGTGCATGTTTTCTCTTTTCTTCTGTATGCATTTCTTTACATTTTCAATGTGTCAAGCTCTCACTATTACATTCCCATCATATTAATGTCATACAGTAGAAAACAAAAACAATGTTAATATGTATTTTTGCTTTCTGTCCACATGTTTCTGTATCATATCACTTATGCCCTATACTGTACCCTTCATCATGTGTAGTTCCCGTCAATGTGTTTCCTACACTCAGCATTTTGTACACTTAGTTAGATGACTGGCGCTGCATGGAGTTAACAAGGCTTTGTTCGGAACTGCAGGCATATCCGATTTGTATACTTTTAAACTAGATGTTGCAAAATGATGAATGAATCGGCACTGAGCGAGTGTATGGCCGATTTCTCACATGACATGTTCTCATGAACACTTTTTTGTTGGACTGTTACTGGTGATGTGAAAAACGATATCGTTTTCCAACAGCTATAGCTTTAACTTTAGCATTGCTTTTGACACTCTGCTACGCAGAGGAGTTATGACAACCTAAGCGAGTCGAGTAGACCATTGGTGCTCATAGTGGGGGCCGGGGACCCCCAGGGGTCCTTGAGGTGGTTCCAGGGGTCCCCAGCAAAAGATGTTAACATAGCATCTGCATCATTTTAATGCCTTTTTCAATTTAATTCACCTACATTGTCTATTCAACAATAGCAGATATACAAGCTCACAACGCGTCACTTTGTGCCGTGCACATCTGCTTTTTGAAAATATTTTAAAATATATGACAGGGTTTGAGAACCACTGGGCTAGACTCCGAGTGGAGACGAGTTGAGCCTGTACTATGAAGTGGAAAGGTGCAGTCTAGGATTACCAACGAGACCAGCCACCCCAAACATGGGAACAACACACACACACACACACACACACACACACACACACACACACACACACACACACACACACACACACACACACACACACACACAGATGCAGAGATGCAGCTGTGCATGCACAATTACTCACAAACAGGCCAACAACCACATACACGTCGTGCACATTTATTAAGGCAGGAGTCAGGACACACACACACACACACACACACACACACACACACACACACACACACACACACACACACACACACACACACACACACACACACACACACACACACACACACACACACACACACACACACAATTATTATATTATTTAAACATGTCCCCCACACAGAGGCACCTTACACTTTATATTAATAACTGTACAACTATACAGTATAAGGACCTATACAGTGGTACTGTTGTACTATAAAGTTGGGCTACTTTTAATTACTATTACTGTTATAGTTTATTGCTATTCTTTTGCTATTGTGTCTTGTTGCTACTATGTCAAAGAAGGAACTTAATGCAACTGAAAGCTAATAATTTGGCTCTTGTACATGTGAATGCTGTTAAGATTTTTAGCTGGACATATTTTTGGAGATATATAAACTCCATCTCCATCGTCTAAACATGGTACTTTCATTAGACAAATTGAGACCATACGAATAAACTTGTGATTTCACATTCATGATAAAAAACTCGCCAACATTGCAAGTTTACCAATCAACAAAACGCCCTCCCCCATGTAGACGTATAGATGCTGATATAAACCAGACAGTTGAAGATTGTGTTAAATAAGTAATGCACACGGTAGTCGATATAAAGTTATGGAGTCAACACTGAACACATCTGATAGGCATACTCTGTACAAAGACTTCCATTCAGCTCACTCACTGCTTGCATGGATGGAATGTTTGGCCATGAATTGATTTAGTCTTGTTTCCTGTGTATTTTATAAATCCATGATACTTTTTATATCCTCCAGAATTACATTAAAGTCATGCCATGTAACTTTTTTTGTTAAACAAAAAGTTTTTTTTTATATAATCTTTGACTGCTAGATTTTCCCAATAACCATTCCACATGAATGTGTTTTTTTTAACAACTTCACTATGGACACTCTGGCCAAAACAGGCATCGGAAAAGTATGTATTTATGTATTTTAAAGATAAGTACCGCTTGACAACATTTTATGTTCCAAAATATCCTAGCATTCATTTTTGAGCGGTACTTCCATATAGGCAATGATGACAACTTCCTGGGCATGTAGAGTACGTTGCTGTACATATACAGTACTGACGCGATGACGTCATGATGACGTTGACCAATCAAGAGATAACGTGCATGTTACAACCATGGCGACTCTCCCCTACTACTTTTTCCCATCAACACCAAAATCTCTTTGCCCCACAAAGGTATCAATTATCATTAATTTCATAGCAACGACGTCTTGAAAAGTCGAGATTTTATTCTCAGTTCTGCTGAATCACAGCGCCGCGCGGGGCTTCGTTACAACTATACCCACATTCTCGCTGCGGTTAAGCAGGACCTGGGTTTCATGTCGCTGGTAATTGTCCAGGCTCCAATTATATTCTCAACGCAGGAACAAATCCAGTCTGATTGAGGGGAGAGGAACAGCGAGCAGTGAACTGGTGTCCAGTGCAGGAGACCGGGGCCACTGCTGTAAGTGTTTGTTATTCAGCTTTAATTATGTCCATGGGGCCTCGGAGCGGAGGCCAATCTACGCAGCGCCTCTTTAGCCCAATCCCACTGTGGGACGCCGACTTGATGTCTTCTTCTGCTCTTCTCACCACTGAATGAGCAATTAAAGGTCATATCAATTAGAGCATATTGTTGGTCTCCAGGCTCATTTTAATCCATTAAGACCCGGAATGCATCTGTGTCACCTAATTAGCTTTAATCATGATTTTACACTTTAGCTGTTGAAAAATCGTGAAAATGTGGCGCAAATCTTTGAATATATATTCTTTCACAGCAAACGTTTTTAACTCGTGTCATTGCTTTTGGGGGGTCCCTGGAACAACATATTTGATGGGGGTCGGCATGCAATTACATGTCATTTTTGCGGTCCTTGACATAAAAATAGTTTGAGAACCACTGATAGAAACATAGATATAGATATTTTGTAGAATCTAGTCTCAGGTGAGGTTTTAATGGGTTAAAACAAGCTTGCTTGCTCTGCTACCACTCACTCAGGAAGGAATAGGAAATATGTGCGGCTAGTACAATGTTAAGGTTTGCCTATTCCTTCCACATCTGATAGTTAAGGGTTCATTACAATTTACAATTTAGGCAATTAGCAGACTCTTTTATCCAGAGCGACTTACAATTGCGAGATCAGATAGTATCCCAAATGGCATGATCCCAAATGCCCACATAAGTATAGAGTGAAAAGAAGCCAATTTAGTGCTTCAAAGAATCTAGGATACCACGTAAACATCAAACAGCATCTGTCCAAACAACATGCATTTGTGATCATGCAAAATGTCTTTCTGCTTGCAGTTAGTTTTTGCAAATACGATGGTAATCATGGCTCTGCACACACTGTCAAGCAAACATGACCCTTTTTATACATTTCAATTTCAATGAAGTTATATGCACGTAATATGATTAATTATTACCATAAAATCGTGAGCATGCCTTTATCGTGTGCTGTAACTACACTCATGACCTCCCATTATCCTTGCTATGGAGTCATTTGGTGCTGGTTGTTGTAGAAGTACAGTAGACCGCTTGGTGTTGGAGGTGATGAACCATGTCTTTAGGACTGTCAAGAGGTGTATGCAATCCATACATACACAGCAAAATGTACAAAGGTTATGTTGTTACGTTTGTTCTTTCAAGTAATGGTCTCAGTCTCTATAGTGTTCATGTATGCATAGTTACTCCTATAACTATGCATGTGAGTCTTAACGCTCACTCTACACTCGCAGAGTTAAATGATGGGGTTTTATTGCAGACATCAATTAACAGCAACATGTTGGCACTGGCAGATGGAGGAGATGAAACACCTCAGGATGAATGAATGCTGCTGTTGTTGCTGGATGCAGAAAGACATTCCGTGCCCACTTAAAGATGGCGGCCCCTGCGTTTTCATCTCTCTCCGGAGAAAAAAAAGTATTGTTTTCATTGATGATCTGCTCGTCCTAATGAATAGACGCGCGCGTAAAGACATATCGCAAGAGGTGATCCGTGGCGTTGCCATGGCGAGGCGCTTTCTGTGTGTACTCTGAGAATATATGTGTGTGTTTGTTTGCAAATGGCACCGCTGACGGAGATTCCTGGGCCGTAAGCGAGGCGGTGGGGGGATCCTGAAGTATGATTAGATAGAATTTTAATTCATTCATTTATTCATGAAATTCAATGGCTCTCCTGTCTTCTAAGAGACAGCAGACCACATGCCCTTGTGCGTTTCATCATCGCTCTTTGTGTTATTTGTAAAGAAGCAATAAATTGTTTCCATCTCACAAATAAAAGAGCGGAGGAGAAAACTAAAGGAAGCAATATTACCTGCAACACAAACACGACCAGGGCCCAGGCCAGGTTTTTTTTTTTTTTGCATCAATGGCCGACATTAACCCATTCTTAACGGGAACCCCTTTTGGTGTTTTAACTAAGCATTATGTTATACTTTAGCTATTGAAAAATAGCAGATCTACAAGCTCATAGCGCGCCACCGAGTGGCGCGCTACGAGCTTGTAGGTCTGCTATTTTTGAAAAATCGTGAAAATGCGGCACAAATCTTTGAATATATATTCTTTCAGAGCGAACGTTTTTTTTTATTTCGACGTCAGGCCTAAATGGCTTAATGGTGTGACACAGTTTTTAGTTTGTTTCCATTGATGACAGGTAGTGTTCCGTCTGCGGGGCCTATCTAATGCAGAATGCTCCATTCTTCAGGGGGTTGCTATTGCTGTAATGTAAATGTGGCATGCATAGCGTGGAGCCAGGGGAGCGACTCCCTTTGAAAGATATATTATGCAGTATTATTTGTGTGTGAAGTATGACATGAATAAATCAAAACGTGTCATAAAATGTATAGGTGAAGCCCAGATATGTGGCGTGTAGCTGTTTTGTTTGTTTATTTATTCATTTTGCACATGCATGAGGAATGGCATTTGGGACAGACGTATCATCAACAGCTCTCCATGGTGAATAATATTAATAATGACACAGAGGTCATTACAGGTCGTTCGGGGGACAGTGGAAAATAAAAATATGTATTTTATTTTTATTTTTGCATCAATGCAACTCAAATGGAATTCAGTATAATTTAAAAAAATGCTCAAGCACAGCCAATGAGACCAATAGAATTTAGTTTATTGGTTCTTTGTAAGCCATTTCGCAATTTGGGGGGGGGCACAGCCAGAGGTTATGGCTGTTTGGGGGTCCTTGGCATATAGAAAACGTTATAGGGAACCCCTGCCGTAATAGCAGAGATGGTTTTACACCATGCCTTACTCAACAGAAACAGCCAAAGGCTTACTTTGCAAGACCACAGGTTTCAATCACAGACAAATAAGCCCTCCGATGAAATTGCATGAAATGTTTACATTGTGGGGGTTAGGTCTGTTAATGTGTGTTGTTTTTGCTTCCAACAAGCCATTTCACCCCCGAGGCCCAGTGGAGTGCCGCTTTGCCCTTTTGATTTATGCCCTGTGTGTGACTAAGACTGTGGTCATGAGGGAAGTGCATGAATATATCAATACATGTCAGCAGTCTCATACGCTAAATTGGCTGGCTGGGGCCAACAACAAGCTGCTGCTTTGTGCTCTCCAATGCCCTTGAGAGACCAAAGCCCAAGGTCAAATGGCAAGGTACACTGCTGTCATGTATTTTACATATATGCAGGGTTGCATTTGCAGCGCTGGGCCTCTGCCTCTGCTTTTGATGTCCCCCCCTCTGTCATACATTTTCTTGGCCAGTGGGGATATGTTTGATCTCTAGCTTCTGGTCAAACTGAACAAAAACATGTTCATTTTTCATCATCTTTTAAAACGCATCTCAAAAAGAACGAAAATGGCTGATCTAAAAAGCTCACTGTGAGTTTTTCCCCCGCTATTTGTAATTTTTGTATACTGTGCATACTGTATGTACAGTACTTCCTTACACACACTCACGCACACATGCACGCGCACGCACGTACACACACACTCCCCTTCTATCTCTCTCTCTCTCTCTCTCTCTCTCTCTCTGGAAGCTCAGGGAAAGCGGTAGAACGGCTGATTGGAAAGTCCAAATCCATTTCTGCCAAACATTACTTACAGTATTGTGACTCTGTACGTCGGTTCTGAGTGAACGGTCCTTCACTCTGTCTGTGCATGGCTTAGAATGCTGCAACTCCCCTTGGTCGCCCCGCAACAAGCCCTGATTGATGTGCTCAAACATAGTGCAGAAGACGGCTTGACTATCTTCAGCCAAAGTGTTCTTCTTCTTCATCATTATTGTATGTTTTTATCCCTTTCAGTGGACACTTGTATGCAGTGCTGTTTGTCATAGGACTGTTTCATTATCATGCCGGCACACAGCTGACTAACTAACACCTTTATTTTTTTCTTCCTCTCTCCTCCATGTTTTTGGATCCTCCCGGTCTGTCCTTTCATCATCAGGTAAGAGAAATACAATCTTTTCCTCACTGCATCCCATTCCCCGCTAGACTAAACATTCGAGTTTATATAATTTACACATGCACAGTCCTCACTGATAATCCATCATAGTGCACACACACACACACACACACACACACACACACACACACACACACACACACACACACACACACACACACACACACACACACAGCACACTCTGTGCTGGACATCTCAAATGGTTGGTATTATTCTGTCTGAAAATAACAGCAGCACTTTCCTGTCTCGAATGAATCATAACTTGACCTGAACGCCGTCACGGTTTGACCCCCCCCCCCCCCCCCCCCAGCAAGTTTAACGTGGGGCATCCCGTTGAGCCGTGGGATGGAAGATAACACTGTCATTGTCACTTTGCTAGCACGGGGCCCGCCGTGGCTGTGTGGTCCAGACCCTAGAGGGGGTGGTGGGGCGGGGTAATAAGCCTGTGTATGTCAGGGACTGTGTCGCATGTGTGTGTATTAGGACTATGAGCATTGTGTGTGCATTGTAGTATTTACCATGGTGGATCGAGGAGACATATACACGTCACGTCACACGCACGCACGCACGCACGCACGCACGCACGCACGCACGCGCGCGCGCGCACACACACACACACACACACACACACACACACACTGTACACACCTGTTCTTTATAGTTCAAGCTTGATTGTACTCTGACAGTCGTACAAATATTAATTACAAATATCGAATTTTTGCTGCATGTCACTTCCCTACTCTCTGTCTCCGTGTTTCCTGTCTCTAAGCTGTACATATAAATAGCAGCACCCCCCAAATAAAATAACAGAAAAACACACTACAGATATGTCATATTCTGTGGTTTGAATCGGCCAATGTTTGTACCAGCTTGCAGCAAAGTTGTTGTTGTTTTTTCATCCATTGCTGTCCTTGACAGATCAATCTCTGATCATAAACAGGAAGTAATTGATATTCAAACTAGAAGAAGTGCTCCAGGTCTCCGCCAGGTCAGATATTGTGGGCCAGCAATGTTCGGAATCCGCCAATCAGGATGACGTATGAAAATTCGGACAGATCCGTCTTGATCGCATATGACTATAGATAATGTGTATCGATTTGTGTGATGTTTGGACAAACTTTAGGAGTAATAAAACAAAAATTACAAGAATATGCCTCCTGGTGGCGCTACAACAGGACAATGTGAAAAGGATGGCATTCCTTCCTCGGCCATGAAGTAGGAATGTGCGTGCAAAGTTTCACGGCATATCAGACCACGCAGCTCACGGTTTGAGGCATTTTATTCAAGACAAGCCACTCCTGCAAAGTTTAGAATCCAATCTCAGGATGGAATATGAAAACAACAATGACAGAACGTCTAAAAGCCCACAAGACGTCTTTTATTCACCAAAGAGATTTGGTGTAGGGGCAGAAAAGGAGAGGGCTCCTGCACACCAGTCAACAAAGTATAGGGTTTAAATGTATAATTACAAGACTGGCGTACAGTACAGTACAGTAAGACATAGTTTTCTTAGATGAACACACAATGAAAGAATGGTAAAGAAACGGTGCTGTTGTCTCTGAATGAGAAGCTGACACAGGTTGATGAAGGAGGTCGATAACTTCATTACAGCAAATGTTTTCTTTCATGAGAATGTATCCATTTTATGACTCATCTGTTATTCCACATAGTTTTGTTACCGTTGATGTTTACAAATCCTGAAGGTTGTTAACTCCTCCTCCAGGGGCCATGATAAACAAAAGACTGAGAAAAACATCCATACAGTATAGCAGCCATTCTGGCGTTCACAGTGAAATAAAATAGAGATATTACTGTATAGTTGTTATGGTTGGACACGTTCCTTTATGATGGTGTTCTGTAATGCTACGGCATGACAACACTACTGCAGCTTAATAAAGTGGTCTATTTGAGTTCAGAGTAAGATTCAATTTAAGCATTATTAGGAAATAAATAGACAGATCCGTGTGTACCGATTCGCATGATGTTTGGACAAAATCTGGAAATGTCTGTATGTGTTTTGCAAAAATCGACTTTGTGGTGGTGCAGAGGTTCTGCTGTGGCATCCAGGAATTGTGTGTGCACAGTTTGACGTCGATCAGGCGTTATCGCGGTTTGAAGCCGAAAATCACCGGCCAGCGAAAGTTGACTGGCGGTAGAGAAGGGCGCACACACACACACACACACACACACACACACACACACACACACACACACACACACACACACACACACACACACACACACACACACACACACACACACACACGTGCGCGTGGAATGTCGATTTTACTCCTTCCTCTATAAATAAACGTCTCTAAAAAACCCAAAATGATTGCTAGACTGCGGTGTCACCACAGTCAATAGAAGCAAAAGCAAACATCCAGCATATAACCTAGATAAATTGTGCAAACTCATAATAATTGACAGATTAGTATACCTATTGTTTATTTGACCCTCTGGTTTTCTCTCTGTTCAGTGTGTCTGTCTGTCTGTCTGTCTGTCTGTCTGTCTGTCTGTCTGTCTGTCTGTCTGTCTGTCTGTCTGTCTGTCTGTGTCTGTCAGTCAGTCAGTCAGTCAGTCAGGCTTTCTGTCTCTGTCTGCACATGATGTCTGTCTCTGCGTCATTGTTGTATTATTGTGTGACTGGATAGAGATGGAGGATGTTAGTAATCCTACTTCAAAGGGTGTGTGTGTGTGTGTGTGTGTGTGTGTGTGTGTGTGTGTGTGTGTGTGTGTGTGTGTGTGTGTGTGTGTGTGTGTGTGTGTGTGTGTGTGTGTGTGTGTGTGTGTGTGTGTGTGTGTGTGTGTGTGTGTGTGTGTGTGTGTGTGTGTGTGTGTGTGTGTGTGTGTGAGAGGGAGAGACAGAGGGCAGTATAGTGCAATGTACTGGTGTGTCTGTGAAAAAACAGAGTTTTCGGTGTGCAGCCAATGTACTGTTATTTATTTTTGTATCATTTTTCTCTCTTCCCCCTTCATCTCTCTCTCTCTCTGTCTTTTATTTTTTGTGAAGTGAGTCAGGGCCTGCAGGACAGCGTGCTGGCAGGCAGAGGTTTGCACAGAGGTTTTCTCTCTAGCTGTACATGAGCGAGGGAGACAGATGGAGCAGCCAGACAGTGGTTTGTGGATTTATCCAGATTTATGATGGGAGAGGAAGGAAGTGTGCATGGGGCTGCTGGGTGTGAACAGAGAGACGAGACTCAGAGCAGAGATGAGCAGGGGAGAGAGAGGTCCCGGCACGGTGGCCGTAGTTGTTTGAATTGATTGTATTTTCTTCTTTTGGGGGCGGGTGTGTCTGTTCCTGTTTTGTCATCTGCTGACGAGGGATGTCCTTGCCTTCACATTGAACTCAAATTCATCCCCCGCAGGACCCCAGAGCTGTCTTTCACATCGCCTGATTGGCATCAACCCGAGGTTTTCTCTCTCTCTTGTCTTCTTCATTCTCTCCACTAATATTGGCAGTGTAGATGTACTAGCGTTGCCTTGTTTTGCCCCCTTGTGTATTGGGTTAGGTTACCACATGAACATATAGCTTCCCTGGGTTAGGTTACCACATGAACATATAGCTTCCCTATTGGGTTAGGTTACCACATGAACATATAGCTTCCCTGGGTTAGGTTACCACATGAACATATAGCTTCCCTGGGTTAGGTTACCACATGAACATATAGCTTCCCTGGGTTAGGTTACCACATGAACATATAGCTTCCCTATTCTGGGCATGTCATAATAGGCCATCATTCGGCTAACTAGAACAGTAGATGGTAGATTCCGGGCTACCAGAGACGCCTGGGTGACACCAGTCCAGTCGGGCTACCAGAGACGCCTGGGTGACACCAGTCCAGTCGGGCTACCAGAGACGCCTGGGTGACACCAGTCAAGACATATAGGGTTTAAATGGATCATTACAAGACTGGTGTACAATACAATAAGACATACATTTGTCTTAGATAAACACACAACGAAGGAATAGCAAAGAAACAGTGCTGTTGTCTCTGAATGAGAAACTGAGACATTAGCTGATGAAGGAGGTCGATTACTTCATCACCGTAAATGTTTTCTTTCATAAGAATTTATCCATTTTATGAACTACCAGTTTTTCCACATAATTTTGTTACCGTTGATGTTTACAGATCCTGAAGGTTGTTAACTCCTCCTCCAGGGGCCATGATAAACAGAAGACAGAAAAAAACATCCATACAGTATAGCAGCCATTCTGGCGTTCACAATGAAATAAAATAGAGATATTACTGTATTACTAGTTGTTATGGTTGGACACGTTCCTTTATGATGGTGTTCTGCAATGCTACGGCATGACAACACTATACCGCAGGTTAATAAAGTGGTCTATTTGAGGACAGAGCATTCAATTTAAACATTATTAGGAAAAAAACAACAACACCCTTGAAGCAAAACAAAAACGAGATAACATATGTTTTCTCGCTCCGAAAAGTTAATCCCATTTTTCAGAGCAGACGATTGCAACTTTACGCACAAAGGGGTTGGAACTGGGATGACACACAACAGCAGCATGTAAATACTACTGGAATTCTTTAGTTTCTTTATTTATTTTATCAGTGTTCACAAACAATTTCTGTGCTTGTGAGCGGACCAATGCGTTTCTGACAAATGATAGCTTTCATCCTTCATCCATCGGTTGAGAATACAGGCGGTTTGTTGGATCACTAGGAATAAATCAATTTTCAAATGGCTAAAAAACATTGAGCAAGACTCTGCGTCTGCCTCCCATTATTCCACATGCTTGCCTCCTCCGCTATTTAGATTAACCCTTCTCTCTCCCTGGCGTCCCAGTTATTTAGATTAACCCTTCTCTCTCCCTGGCGTCCCAGTTATTCCACACGCCACTCTGGGACCAGAGAGGCTTCCCCTCAAGTAAACAAAAGTATAATAGAGCGGCTCCCCATAGAGGGCCAGGGTAATGCAGTCGTTTTCATTTTGTTTACCTCTAAATATCGTGGGACAGTCCTGTCGCAAGGCTGAGAAACTGAGACACATTGGGGGGGGGGGGGGGGGGTGGAGGAGGAGGAGGAGGAGGAGAAGAGAAGAGAAGAGGAGAGGAGAGGAGAGGAGAGGAGAGGAGAGGAGAGGAGAGGAGAGAGAGAGAGAGAGAGAGAGAGAGAGAGAGAGAGAGAGAGAGAGAGAGAGAGAGAGAGAGAGAGAGAGAGAGAGATGCTGATATAGGAAAATCTGACATATTATTTAAACTCACACCTAACAACGACATAGATGGGAGTCATGAAGCCTCATTTATACTTCATAGTAAGTATGTGTTGCGCGGCAAACAGCAGATTCAAAACAGACTATAAATCTGTTAATTTAACTTTTAACAGTTTAAATCAGGCATTCTATACATGGTTGGTCTTTTTGGCTCCAGAGAGAGAGAGAGGGAGAGAGAGAGAGAGAAGTAGGGAAAAGAGAGGAGTGGAACGCAGAGGTTGGGAGACGGGGCCTATAGTGTGATTCCCTGGTGATGGTCTGCCTTTTATCACTTAGCAGGGGTCCGAGGGGGCCCGGAGTCCCTGCCTCCTCCACTCCAGAGAGACGGGCCAGCCGTTTAGGGGCTGACCCCAGTTCAGCTGGGGGACGGGGGTCCCGGAACGGCCCGCTGGGCCTCTTACTGAGGAACACTTTCACCGACTCGTTTATCGGGCCCACCACCCAGACGAGCAAAGCCCACAGCGTTGAGCCTATGACATACTAACTTCAGAGAGAGGGCTGCAGTCAGGTCAAGGACAAAGTCCAGGTCGTGATTTGTGAATCGAGTCCGATGACCAGGGTCATCAATACTGCATGTCCGTACATGGACAAATGTGACCGTGGCAAAGACTTGGTCTTTTCCTTGGCAAATTTTAAATCTTCTGTTTTACACACCATTATAATGTTCTTATTTTGATCATAAGACCCAATTACTGAATGTCTCTGTTTTCTTCAGAATATGTATGACACTGATTTACTACGACACTATAGCATATATACATATAGAGTGCACTAGTTGAGAGCTAGTAGCTAGTTGAGAGTTACGGGTCCATTTGGTTCCATTTGAACACACTGAGTTACAAAAATGTAATTTTGACAAAAATGTCCACCACAAGCCAGTATGTAGATGACCCGTCAGCCGCGTGCGCGCCGCCGTGCGCGCCGCCGTGCGCACGGTGGTGCCACCGTGGATATAACGCTGAGTCGCGTTTCCTTATAATACTGGAAAAGTTGTGACCGCCGAGACAGAGTGGATTGTGGGATAGGGTTTTGATGCAGAGCGATGGGACCCGGCGGTAAGCGGGACGCTGTGCTTTGTCAACAGCTTGATTAATATACTGAGTCCCCCTGTCCTACAGCCGCTGTATAGAACAAACTGTCAGGGGAACAGCGTATACACTGCTCCGATGAAAGAGGGAGAGAGAGAAAACAAATCACCTCATCTCCTATTATACCATGTGGATGCCCCAGAGGACGGCAGCTAAATAAATTAACCAGCAGACAAATAAATGACACACTCATCAGAGCCCGAAAAGCAAAGGGGAACGAACGGGAGGGGCGGGGGAAAAGAAAGTGAAGAAGAGTATACTGTAGGATAGTTTAGTAGTTTCCATGTTATATCGTTTTTGCATCAAGACTTTTTGTGCGGCCTGCGTACGTCCTTCTCCGGGCCTGTTTCGCTCTTCTTCTCTGCTTCGTGATTCCGTTCATGCAATGCAATTACAACAAGCACAATCTGGAGGGTTGGCAAACAACGAGAGAGAGAGAGAGAGAGAGAGAGAGAGAGAGAGAGAGAGAGAGAAAGAAAGAAATGTTGGAGAGAAATAAACAAACCCGAAACAAAAACAATGTGTGTATAGAAAGACAAAGAACCTTAATGGAATGAAAAGGTGTCTTAATTAAAAAATCTCGAGATCGCTAGACACAAACACACATGCGCGCACACACACACACACACACACACACACACACACACACACACACACACACACACACACACACACACACACACACACACACACACACACACACACGAAAAAGGGCTGATTATTGTTTGAAAGTTCCATCACTGCTGTTCATTTTTGTTTCTTTTTCACTTCTTATAGTTTTGTGTATTTCTCTTTTTATAGCACCTGCTTGTATCATTCCAGCTCTCCTCTGTCGGCAAGAGAGAAATCAGTGGCCTGGACCGTGCGCGTTGAAGTGCCCGCCGACACGCACGGCAACGTGCACGTTGATGAGCGGGAGAGGCTGCTGGCTGATGAGAGAGAGAGAGAGAGAGAGGGAGGGGGGGCTGTTAGTCATGGCCCCCTCTGCCACAGCACCTCCCTGTGGCTGCAGCCGGTACTGATAGTACCGGGCTGATATGACACAGTATGCGAGACTCTCTCTCTCTCTCTCTCTCTGTCTCGCTCTCTGTCTCGCTCTCTGGTGAAAGCCTGGTGACATGAGGTTACTCCTTTCAGGATTATTCTGTCAGTCGTACATATCACAGCGTGCACATCACACCGTGCACTGTACCCTCTCGCTCCCAATTTCTGTACTTCATAGATGAGGAGACACCGGGACATCATTCTCTCCCTCTCCCTCTCCCTCTCCCTCTCCCTCTCCCTCTCCCTCTCCCTCTCCCTCTCCCTCTCCCTCTCCCCCTCCCTCCCTCCCTGTCTGTCTGTCTGTCTGTCTGTCTGTCTGTCTGTCTGTCTGTCTGTCTGTCTGTCTGTCTGTCTGTCTGTCTGTCTGTCTGTCTGTCTGTCTGTCTGTCTGTCTGTCTGTCTCGATCTCTCCTCTAAAAATAATCATTTCTCTTTTCCTCCTCATCTCTCTCCCTCTGTCTCTATGTCCCGCCTCTCTCCCCTCTCTCTCTCAGTCATAAAAGAAAGGAACGAACAGGAAAACAAAAGTAACGTGCGTGCGTGGCTGCGTGTATGTGTTTATGTGTGATACGTGTGGTGTGTGTCGGCAGTTGACATGGTGATCATGTAGAAGCAACTAGAGACATTTGGCAGTTTGAGGGGACAGCCGTGAGATAAAGGCACAGCACCAGGAGGCCTCTGGGTGTCCGGTTCGATGGCATGCATCTTGTGTCGCCACCACGAGGCCTAGCGGCAATCTGAGCATATGGTTGGAATGCTTAGACGTGTGGTTCCGCGACGCCCTCTCTCCTGTGGTTTTACTCGCAATTAGAGTCTGAAGGTCTAGATCACGGCATCTGTCACATGGGTGAGGGACTCTACGACAGCCCTTCAAGGCCAGGCGTCCTTGAAGGGCTGTTCCAGGGGTTCCTCTGCTAAACGAGGAAAGGTCCTCCGATCTACAAGCTCACAAGTTTGTAGATCTTCTCTTATGGGGATCGCTGGCACAAAATATTTTCAAATTGAGGGTTCTGTGACAAAAATACCTACAGTATTAATAGGGGGTCCTTGACATGAAAATGCTTGAGAAAACCTGCTCTAGGATGTTCTAATGAGGCTAGGCTGCCGGCCATCGCAGTGGCCCAGACTTATTTACCGGAGAGGGCTTGGCTGAACACGGCGGCTGACGGCAGGGCCAGGGCTGGAAGCAGCAGAGCCAGGGCATGGAGGTAATTAGGCGGGGAGTGGTGGTCAATGACGGGCCGCCCCTGCACCCCGGGCCTCCTCCCGCCTCCAGCTGGTCCAAGTTAACGGCCCGCCCTGCCCACACAAAACAAAAGAGCTGATGAGGAAGGCTGGGCTGACCTTCAGCTTCTGGCACGGGCTTCCGAGGCTGTCCAGAAAACATGCTGAGCCATTGGAGGCTTTATAGCCCCCTCCCCCTCCGTCCGTAGCCTAGCATGCTGCACACACCTCTACAGAGCCAATGAGAACGTACCCTTTACCTTCTCCCAAAGTCTCCCGACGCCGTAGCCGCTGGAAGTCAATGTTTCTAGGCTGAAGGGTGAATGAATACAAGCACTGTCACGTTTTTTATTCTGTTACATTTGTTTTTCCCCTCAAATATCGGCCCGTTTTGAAACATTTGAAACCTAGCGTCTCTATTATGGAACGAACACTCAGCGAAAGTAGTTGATCATCAGCGAGTGTGTGTGTGTGTGTGTGTGTGTGTGTGTGTGTGTGTGTGTGTGTGTGTGTGTGTGTGTGTGTGTGTGTGTGTGTGTGTGTGTGTGTGTGTGTGTGTGTGTGTGTGTGTGTGTGTGTGTGTGTGTGTGTGTGTGTGTGTGTGTGTGTGTGTGTGTGTGTGTGTGTGTGTGTGTGTGTGCGGTGCATGTCACATATAGGGCGCAATTTCCCTCTCCGGCAAAGTTTGATTCCTGGCTGGACGGACAATTTGCTGGATGTTATTCCTGCTCTTTCCCTGTTTCTACTGCCAATGGGGGCTTGAAAAGTGCTCACGACAAATATAACTTTCGGTCATCTAAGTATTCATAGGATTTAAGTAGTTTAAGGTGCTGAATCTTGGGTTATTATTCTTTTTTTAAGTTAAAGCTCTATCATTCTGATAGTAATCGTTGCTATAGGTAGTTAGTTCAGTAACAGCCGTCTCCATTTTCATGTTGCAATACCAATTTCATAAAGTACAATAAGGAGAGAGAACCCATTTATCGGCAACGGTTTTAATAATAATAATTTTATAGCGCTTTTCCAAGTGCTCAAAGCGCTTTAAAATGGTTCATCATTCATACATTGGGAGGTGAAGCGGCGAACAGTCGACGCCAGGGTCATCACTTCCCACATTCACACACCAATGGTTGCGAGCTCACACCGACCAACTCATTGGAGGCAATGTAGGGTTCAGTGTCTTGCCCAAGGACACTTCGACATGTGGACAGGAGGAGCCGGGATTCGAACCGCCGACCCAGGGATCATTGGATGAACTGCTCTACCTCCTAAGCCACAGCCGTTTTATAGTGTTCCAATTCCAATTTTGTCTCCTGGTTGGATGAAATTGGTGTCCTGACATTAAAAAAAATCTCTTTATCAAAGAGCTGGAGAAATGGGGAGATCCATGTTACTGAATAAATATTCTACAGTGATTACTATCAAAATATAGAGCTGTTTAACATTTGGAACTTACTCTAAAAAAATGACTTAGAAAACCTTACACGCCCTCGCTCTCGTTCGACTTTGTTCCCTCCCTTCATTCTGCAAACTTTCATCAGCCACATCTCTCCTCCTCCCCTCCCTTTTCTCCGCAGGGCGGGCGGTGTTAGCAAATAGCTATGTCAACTTTCTGTCCCTGACTGTGTGAAAAGTCCAATACCCTGCAGACAGAGAGTAATCACCACGCGGAGCGGCCAGAGATTTATCACGCCGCTGTTGGTATTGTTGTTGCTTAAAAGTAAATTCTAATGCACAATCGCTGAATGAATCATTTGATCTTTAGCGTGAGATAAGCTGTTGTCAGCTGGTGTGGCTGTGATGTTGGGGGAAATGTATTCCTTCTCAGGCCATAAAGTGGGCTATGGGCGGACAAGCCTCGCTAGTAGATGGGGCCCCGCATAAAGGCTCAGGACCCAATAAAAGGAATGTCACAGGAAGTGCACTGAATGTCATCAATAATAAATCACAATTGTCTGAAAGTGACCTGACAGTGAGGCCGGACGGAGTGGAGGGAGGGGGGGAGCCTAGTTGTGGAGGCAGCGCCGCGCCCGCCATTTGTGTCAATCACAGCCCCCGAATCTGGCCTTTTATTACTAGGGGGAAGCAATTAACCTTTTCCGCAAACGGTGTCACTCAAGCACAAAAGACAAAAGAGAGGATGAGAGAGATGTCCCACGGGTCACAAGACAAATGACTTTAACCCATTTTGGACGGGAACCCCTTTTGGTGTTTCAAGCATTCTGTTATACTTTAGCTATTGAAAAATAGCAGATCTACAAGCTCATAGCGCGCCACCGAGTGGCGCGCTATGAACTTGTAGGTCTGCTATTTTTGAAAAATCGTAAAAATGCGGCACAAATCTTTGAATAGCTATATATTCTTTCAGAGCGAACGTTTTTTTTATTTCGACGTCAGGCCTAAATGGGTTAATAAGGGTTGCGCCTACTGTAAACGATCAAACTGGTGAAAAACGATAGCAGAAGTTCAGCAACCTTTTCATGTTGTTGCTCTGCGTTCTCTCGTATCCCAGTGTGGTGTTGACGGCGGAGCCGCCATCTGCAGCCTTGATCATATCCCGCTCACTATCGCTGTGACAGCTCCAGTATTTTAATGGTGGTTTGAGATGAAATGCTTCTACCTTCATTTAGTTAAAGTGATATGTATATTTACTTGGGGTAGAATTATTAGAATTATGCAGGCTCATTAATCCTTTTTAATTGTATTTATTTTTTGCTCAATAATTACCAGTATTACTAACCGTGGACTGTGTTCAGTCAAGGAGAGCGGTGTGTTTCAGTATAGTGGCGTATAGCAGTATAGGATTGGCTACGCTTAACTCCTGAATAGTTTTCAAAATATTCAACTTCCAGTGTTGAATACTTTTTGTTTAGTTGTTTTTTTAGAGGGCAGCGTGATCCTGAGATCCTGAGTTTGAGTAAATCAAATCAAATAGTCCTTGAGGGGATACCAAGACAAACATTAGGATTTATTTGTGTAATCCTCTCCTTTTTATTCAGCTGGCTGGAGATAAGTTTCATTTCAGACCTCTCTGATCTGTCTTCATCAATAACACGCGTACACGTGTGTGTGTGTGTGTGTGTGCGTGCGTGCGCGCACACACGCACACAGAGAGATATAAATTATGCTTGGCGTATAGTGTGACAAAGCTGCTAAGACTGTGTTAGTCAATAAGCGTCTGCAAAGGGAATGAAACAGGGCTTTAACATGAAATATGCAAATTGATGTAAAGACTAGTAGATGAGGGGCGGGGGAAGGGTTCACGGACACTATGCCAGCTTGTGTGTGTGTGTGTGTGTGTGTGTGTGTGTGTGTGTGTGTGTGTGTGTGTGTGTGTGTGTGTGTGTGTGTGTGTGTGTGTGTGTGTGTGTGTGTGTGTGTGTGTGTGTGTGTGTGTGTGTGTGTGTGTGTGTGTGTGCGTGTGCACGTGCGTGCGTACGCGTGTGTTTGTATGCGCGCGTTCTCCATGTGGGTCAGTCAGTGTGTGGTGGAATGTGGATGTATGTGTCTTAATTGGATGGTGTCCGGGACCCTGGTGTTAACACACCTGCTCCTGGTTCTGTGACGACAGTGGGGGTCCCATGCCCCCATGTTCCAAAAATATAGAAGTAAAGAAAAAGCCAAAACAAGCCTTGAGGGTGTTACTGCGACGACACACACACACACACACACACACACACACACACACACACACACACACACACACACACACACACACACACACACACACATTTGCACACCAATCAGCCATCGACGTCACCATCAACCATAAGGTGAATTGTAATGGCTGCGTGTGGTGTGCAAATGCGCGAGCACATCCCCCCCGCGGCGCGGCGTGCAGGTGGACTGAGCAGACAGCACAATGGAGCAGGTTGGGATGGCCAATTGGAGTGGGAGAGACGGCCATATAGATCCGCAGCTAATTGTTCCAGCTTTTGGTATCCGGCTCTCAGACCCCCTCGTATTCAACTGGCAACCCCTCGCCTTTTGAAATACCGGACGCATTAATTGCCATTGTCTGTGTGGGCTGCAGTATTCTACTATAGTGCAGGACCGGCGTGCTTCCCTGCAGGGCTTATGGATGTTTTGGCCCAACAGTCACTGTTCTCTTAAAAGAGCCTCTCCGAGAGATGAGCATGACCGAACTCTCACCTCTCTCCCACTCCTTTTAGGGGAATTACGCAACCCGGCCTTAGCAGTCGGCGAGAAATATACACTCACATGCAATGCTAATTCAAGCAGCAAATTCAAGCACGACGGGCTGTAACATAATTCATATGGCGGGGTCAATAACAGAGAAATATAAGTTAGGTAGAACTTTTTTTGTCTATTCGCCAGCTCAGATTGAGACAATACAAAAATATAAAATACAAAGCGCGCTGCATTGTAGGTGTTTTAGGTCAGGGTAAGAAGATGTCACGTCACAAACGCCTCGTTGTATTCCACCATCATCCATTATGGATGAGAGAGAGAGAGAGATTGGCTGGTCTCTGGCAAATATTTTGGCATCTGGTTGCTCAATATTTCACGAGATAAGATGATGGAGACGAGATGGATGATGGACATACAGAACGCTGTGTTGTGTGTGTGTGTGTGTGTGTGTGTGTGTATATTGAGAAATGGTGCATGTGAGGACAATTCTCCAAGTGAAATGGTTTGTTTAATAGTTTAAACAGTTCTACGCTGCGGTGTTCTATTGCTGCATGCCAGGCATTGTGAGCTTGTATTTAATTGGATATTTTCGGTGGGCAACACCGGCTCATAAGTAACTCAAGCTTTTGGTTAAAAATGGCAAAGAGGGGGAAAAAAAGCCATTTACAGTATTGCCGTCCTAAACAAAAGTGTGTGTGTGTGTGTGTGTGTGTGTGTGTGTGTGTGTGTGTGTGCGTGTGCGTGTGCGTGTGCGTGCGCGTGCGTGCGTGCGTGCGTGCGTGTGAGCGCATGTGCGTGAATGTGTGCGTGTGCACACGCGTGTTGCATATACCCTGATGTAGTCCTTGTTCTACTACGCCATGGGCCTGTCATAAGACGGCCCTCTCGTCCCTTTTTGAGATGCAGAGGGGTAGAGAGAGCTAGTGGGCTGACTGAGGCAATTAGGTCTATTATTAGTACGACAGTGGAAGGATTGATGCGCACAATAGTCAGTGTGTAAGCAGAAAGCCTGGCCTACGTGAAGGAAATTCTAATGGTGAGAATCTCCTAGATTATATGGGCCTTCATTAACATTTTCACACATGGCTGCCTAACAAATGAGAAAAGAGCCCTGGCGTACCGGCAGATTTATCACACACACACACACACACACACACACACACACACACACACACACACACACACACACACACACACACACACACACACACACACACACACACACCAACACCACTGGTTTCCTTCCTTCCTGCTTTCGACGGAGCAGAGAGAGAGCACACATGCCTTGCCCGCCTTCTCACAAATACACGCTCTCACACGACACGGCGCTACCTTTGACTTGAGCATAATGTGAAGAGGTCCAGTAACAGTGTGATGTATGGCGTCCAGCGCTCCGTAATGCATAACCCTATACACGGGCCTCGTGCACTATATGCTATGGTCTCCCATGCAAAGCATGCTGGGTAATCAGGGGCTGCTAGCCTGCCACTGCCGGCCTATCAGGGTTTTTCTTCTTTCTTTTTTTCTGCTATAGAGAGAAGATGAGGCCCTCCCAATACAATATCCTGTCCTGAAATTTGCTATTCCCCATGCCTTAATTTGGCTGGAATTGTCCACATTAAGGCCTAATATACTGGCGGGGCCTCTCGCCTGCAGGCCACAGCGCACTTGAATTAACTGTGTTCCACACTTTACATTCTCACTGCCTGACATGTTGAGAAATGTTCCCGGGGATCTTTTTTCCCACCGAGAAGTTCATTAGAATGACAAATAGCACCCTGCCATAAAGTGGAAAACATCAACACAGGCACAACAGAAAGTGCGATCTGAGGGGAAGTGACACGCGGGGAGGAGGGAAATGGATTAGGCTCCGTTTGATTCTCTGTGATATCGGTGGCGGGCCGCTTTCGTTGTCCTGACGGTTTGAAGATTTCTGCTGACTCACACGCAGGATTCGCCGTGCCCCTCCGCTCCCCCCCCCCCCCCCCCCCACCTCCATCCATCCAGAGTCGGCTGTATATAGTTCCACGCTCCTCCAAAAGTCGGTAAGCCCTGCAGGGCTTTTTGCTTCAGCCCAGAACTAACTTGGTTGATTCGACTGATCAGCCAGACAGTATCGAGAGGCTCTTTGAACCTTCGCTAACCTTTGGTTATTTGAACGGCAGAGCCAGGTTTGGCTCTTGAGTGGCCTAATCTCCTCAATCTCCACGGTAGAGGTGCTGTTGTCAGCAGTAGCTCAGGCTGGAGGTGGCGTAGAGGTCAACATCTTTCTCTCCACTCTCATCGCTCTGCCGAGAGGCCCCCGATGCCATCAACAGACCTCTGAGGGGAGGGGGGGGGGGGACTGCTCCTCCATCCTCTTCATGGCTGTTCTGGCAACCGGCCAGCCGGAGGCCGCGGCCCCCGTATCAATAATGAACGCTTTAAAGAACAGCTTAGGCAAGTGCAAGCCCACCTTAATGTCCTTAAGACAAAAGGAGATATTGCCACCGACGGGGTGGGGGTGCGGCGGGTGGAAATCAATTTCCCATTTGCTGCTTTAATTTCAGTGAGATGGGCAGAGAGATTAGGGCCGAAGGTATCTGTAAAGCCCCCCCCCCCCCCCCCGCCCGCCCGCCCGCCCCGCCCCGCCCCGTACCAATGAGCTCTACCTACATGGGGGCTCCTGCCGCACACGGCTGGTCCTGACCCCCCTAGCTAATTAAAGTTCTCAGATTGATCAACAAACAGGCGTGATACAGATCTGTCCTCTAACACCCCCCCCCCCTCCAAACCCCCCACCCCCGCCGCATCTGTCTTGCTGTTGCGCCGGCGTCCCATAATGGCCTCATCAAGCGACACACGTCATCCCATCGCCTCCGCTATCCACCAGATCAGAGGTCCCTAACCTTTTCTTGATCAGGGTGTTGCACTTGAAACATCGCAAAGGCGTTCTCCGCCCACCTATCTGACCACTTAACACGGCAGCCGGGTGGGTGGCTTACTGTACGTGCATGGTCACATGGGTGGGCCGCATGCGTTTTCAGACCGTGATTTAGCTCAGGGGTTCTCAACCCGTGGGTCGCGACCCCTCGGGGGGTCGCCAAATTATTTTGGGGGGTCCCCAAATTATAAAAAAAAAAAAGATTGTTTTTAAATTTTTATTTTCACGATTTTTCAAAAATAGCAGACCTACAAGCTCTCTATGAGCTTGTAGATCTGCTATTTTTCAATAGCTAAATTATAACAATGCTTAAAACACCAAAAGGGGTTCCCGCCCAAAATGGTTTAAGGTTATTGTAGCAGTCAATTTATATTGGGGGTCGGGAGGTGGCGGGGCGGGGGTCCCGAGACATTGCCAAAGCATTTCCGGGGGTCCCCGGCCACAAACGTTGAGAACCCCTGATTTAGCTTACTTACTGGCTATTCAAAAATAACAGATATACACAAGCTCACCGTGAGCACTACTGATTCAGAAGGCAGTTGTAGAATCGGCCTCAGGGTTAATAGGCCTATCTCACAGCCCCCTTTCCACGCCCCCTTCCGGTAGCTATATAGTGGTGTCATTTAACATTAGGCATTTACACTTTTTTTCTCTGGAGAATCTAAGTACATTTCCTAATGTTAAAATGTCAAAGACCGATAATAATATGAAGAAAACACAATGCTATAACAACTCGAATAAGTAGAATAAACCTTACCTTTACAAAACCGTAGTTTGTGGCTTGTGAAAATACCTCTTTTAACATGGAAGTCTATGGACCGCAGAAAAAATAACAACATTAGCTCCAAAAGGGGGCGTGGAAAGGGGGTGGGGAAATGCTGTGAGATAGGCCTATTATTAATCAGTGGATTGTGTTCCGTCTTTGATCAGTGGAACTAACTAACACAGTATATAATACTTTGTGTTCCTATTCATAGGTATCACAATTAAAACTAATTTAAAAAACGAATCATTTTACATATAGGCTATACATTTTCTTATATTAATGTTATATTATCAGTAACAATATAGTGTCTGAGTTGTCAATTATTTTGTGCCCCACTTGCAATATTCTGATGGCCCACCAGTGGGTGCAGGCCCACAAATTGGGAATCACTGCATTAGACTGCCTTTAGCTTTCATTGCGCTGTAGAGGTTCCATCATAGATTCAGCGTCACTGCCCGGGCCTTCCTGGTCGGTGTGCGCATGCATCTTGTATGTATGCTTGCGTGCATATATGCTTGCGTGCATGCAAGTATTTATTTATTTATTTGTCTATTTGTATTCATGTGGAACATAATGGCTGTATCAAAGCCAGTTCACTTGGATTGAGTTGATGTCATGCGTGACTGACAGATGTGCTTCAAGGTTACCCTTCCACCAGCCCCTCCCAAGGCGCCCCACTCTAAACGCAGGTACAACAGATTGTGTTTCTGTCTGCCCAGTGACTGACTACCAGTCAGAGGAACCACATAAGTCCTACTCCCTTGTAGCGAAAATATAAACGGCCGAAATAGGGAGGCCAGCTTTAATGTGGTTAATTGGCAAGTACACTAATGTGACATAAGCGTAATTACACAATTATACATAAAACAATTAGGCCTACATTTTCATTGTTTCGGGAGAAGAGCTCAATGCCGTTGCAGATATCGCAGTGGAAGACAAATAAGGTGGTGAACTTAAAGGAGGTCAAAAGGCAGCTCAGTTCAGTTCAAGTAAAAAAACTTTTATTCTGTCAAAAAGCAAGGATAAAACAATGCTGTTGACCTACGCTTTTTTCGGCTATGTACATTTCCATTGTACGGGACATACGGACAAAATACAAGCTGCACAGGTCGAAGCTGCAAGGTCATCTGGTCACGGACATACAATACAAGAGAACATCATCGCTCCACTTTATGTACTACAGTATATCCACACCAAGAGCTTGATTTTTCGCCAAAACTCAAGTCCAGAAACCACCCACCTCAAACTTTGCCAACCCCTGTCTAACCTAACCTTGGACGTCCAAAACGTTGGCTGTCACCCCGCTGCCCCCCCGCTGTGCGGTGTGTCCTCCCCTCTGCCCCGCTGGCCTGTGTTTGTGTTCTCTGGCGATAGACATCGTTCTCTGTTGTTTCCCTCCAGGGCAAGACCCCCGTCCCCCAACCACTGTCCCCCCCCCCCCCCTCTCTCTCTCTGTGTGTGACACAGCTGTGCTGAGGTGGCATCACGCTTCATGTCACATTACAGGTCACACCACAGTTCCTCCGCACGCTGGCAGGCTTATAGCGCTGTAGCCTAGCATAGCCTTCCCGTATACCCCCCGCCCGCCCGCCCTGCATCTCAGAAGAATGCCATTAAAGCAGAATAGTTCTGTCCACGACTATTTATTACATCCCAGGATTCCAAGAACGAAGCGGAATTTAGTATTAGAGAGCAAATCGTTTCTTTTTCTTTTTTGTTTCTATTCATAGATAGAGGCAGGAAAAGAAAAAAAAAAGTAGAAGAAGAAAAAAAAAAAACTGTAAAACACCCCGAACATCGCGGACTGAACTTGGTCTACTTTCCGAGCCGGTGAAATTACATAATGGTCCATCTTAGCAGTCATGTGCTGTGTGCTCGGGGAACGGAGGTTATTTTTAGCAACCTGCATGTTGCCCTTCCCCTCGCGGTACGGTACAGCGGTTTGCCGGCTCCATTGTGGTGAATTTCTAACAAGGGCCCTCTTCCTGCTCGGGCCCCTCAGCGGAGTTAATTAAAGTGATAGAGGCTGAGTCTGATGAGCCACACCACGCTGACCTTGATGCTCGGAACCCTCCACCCCACCCCACAATTATACCTGCATAATCAGACACATGCACGCACGCACGCACTCGTGCGCACACTCACGCACACACACACACACACACACACACACACACACACACACACACACACACACACACACACACACACACACACACACACACACACACACACACACACACACACACACACACACACACACGGTATGTGCGTGTCAACAGATGTAGCCACACACACACACACACACACACACACACACACACACACACACACACACACACACACACACACACAGATCACAACCAAGCTGATTCCCCTAAGGACCCATAGAATAGTCACAGCTACAGTTCTACAAAGTCCCTAGCTGTGCAGACGCCCCCCCCCCCCCCCCCCCCTCTCCGTGTCTGTCTGTCTGTCTGTCTGTCTGTCTGTCTGTCTGTCTGTCTGTCTGTCTGTCTGTCTGTCTGTCTGTCTGTCTGTCTGTCTGTCTGTCTAAATGTTCCACTATACAGTAACACCGTTGTCGCTATACTAGCATTACACGTCTGTGATGCATAATTTGGAAGGACTTTTTTTTGCCTAGCAATGATAATCACAGTTTCCCTCTATTTGTGCGTGCGTGCGTGCGTGCGTGCGTGCGTGCGTGCGTGCGTGCGTGCGTGCGTGCGTGCGTGCGTGCGTGCGTGCGTGCGTGAGGGCCAATGTGTGTGTGTGTGTGTGCTTGTGAGAGCCTAATCTGTATTGTGCAATTTCAGGAATAGACATTGTGGGGAACATTTTCCTGGCCCTCACAAAATAAATGGTTGCTTTCTGGTTAAAAAAGATGTATACTGTTAGGCTTATATGAGAAAAGATCCTGGTTAGCATAAGCATATCTTAGGTTACTATTAGACATTTAGAAGTTAGGTTTTGGGGGTTGGAGTTACCATATCAGAAAATGTTGTGATCTTGTAATTCAGCTATTTTCGGCTTTAGTGTTATAGGGTAAAAGAAAAGCAATGAAATGAAATGCCATTCATAACATTTCAAACGTTGATGTCCTCATAAATATAGTGATGCAAACAGGCACGCGTGTGTGTGCGTGTGCGCGCGTGCGTGTGTGTGTGTGTGCTTGCATGCTTATGTGTGTTCACTCCTTGTCTCCCTCCTTCCTCTGTCTGTCTGTCCCCGTGTTCTCTCTGTGTCCGTGTGTCCGTCCTCTCCTGTGTGACGCGGTGACGGTCCCCGTGCAGAAGCAGCAGATGACTTGGGTGTTTGGTGGTGTTCTGCATGCAAATGATCCACTGTCAAGGCTGCTTATTCTAATATGACAGGCTTGCTGTTATCTGCTCCGCTCTGTATTGGACAAACACTTCTGCGGCTGCCAGGGGCGGAGGGCACGGCTCAAGCTGTGCGTGTGCGTGTGACCGTGTGTGCGTATGTGTGTCTGTCTGTCTGTGTGTGTGTGTGTGTGTGTGTGTGTGTGAGCGTGCGCACGCGCGTGTGTGTGTCATACTGTACCATCAGGTTGTACAGTGTGAGGCAGAGAATGCATGAAGACATGCAATGAATAGACAGTATGACAGTGATGCACAAAGGTAGTGAAACTAGTATTGTGAGCTTGTAGTTTATCTGTGGCTTTGATAAATATTTAACCAATAAAAACATGAGCTTGTGAGGAAGAGAGAGCATGACTAGCATTGCATTAATTGGGAACATTCTGGACAAGGTTTGCAGCTGACAAAATAAACAGATAGTTTATTTTCTGTAAGTGAGAGATGCTATGCACTGAGCCTAGACGGAGAGAGAGAGAGAAACAGAGAGATGCTTCCCTTCCCTCCAGCATTAGTGCTGTTTAGTAGAGCTGTACTTCTCACATCCACACACCAATAAAGACCAACCCAACGGTAGGGAGGAGAAAAGAAGAAAAAAAACGAGAAAAGAAAAGAAAAAAACACTGTTTTGGTGGGAATGGGATGTCACAGCAGATAAGCATCACAAGCTGCTCCATATTTATTATGTGCAACAATTTGACTAACCAGAGAATTTAGATTAATAACATTGGGCCCCGGGAAGTAATTTCCTTTTTGCGAAAGTGATTTACACGTCGCATCGCTAAAAGAACAGCTCTCCCAGGCCTTTTTTTGTTGTGTCAGCTAAAAATAATGACATTTAAAGCACCAACCAAGGTTAATAGGCTCCCTCTTTTGGTTATGAACTTTTTTTTATTTATTTTTTTCCCCTCCCCTCCCTTTTGTTCTCGGAGGCGTCGAGCCCACACTTTTATAGCTTTAACATTCACACATGGCCGTGAGCACCCCCCCCCCCCCATCCCCAACACCCCCCCCCCCCTCTCCTCCCAACCAGGAAGACCTCCTGCCACGCCTTCCCAGCCACATTAGCGCTCCATCCATCCATCCTCACCTTGCAGACCGCATGGGGTTAGGCCTATATTCCTATCAATCACATGATGGGGGGGTGGCTAGCGCGGCTCATGCGCCTGATTTATATTTTAGACTTATTCTCACCACCGGTGGTCTGGCATCTGGCAAATAGCTGATCTACAAGCTATAATGCAAGCTTGTGGGTCAGCTGTGAGCTCGTTGTGAGCTGGTGTATATGTGGCCTTGGCTGTTTTCGGTGCACGGGGGAGGCCTTGCGCTGTCAATCATGTACGGTGGGGCTATAACGCCGCTATCAGCCGCACGGAGCCGTGTTCCGGTTTGACAGGCCGGGGGATTCTGGTTTGAACCATTTACCTGAAATACCGGTTGTAATCACCGCGCCATGGTCCAGTTGAGCAAGTAATTACACATTCGGTGGGAACGAGAACACGGAGAGAGAGAGAGAGAGAGAGGAGGAACGCGTCGGTCGACGCACGCAGCTCTGCCAACGCAATTATTCCAGGAGCTGTGTTTCCTTCAGCGAAACGGCAGTTTTGCCAGCGAGGCGGCAGTGCTTGTTTGACACGAGAGAACCCCCCCCCCCCCCGCCCCATCTCCCCAGAATCATGCGTTACGGTTAGAGAGAACCATATCGGCGTAAGCGACGTCTCTGCTGCTATAGTCGTAGGTGTAACACCTACATGTATATCAATTCATGCCTGATACCACATCCACTCCACCCTGAGGGGGCCAGGGGATGCAGCAGGCCTGTGTGTGTGTGTGTGTGTGTGTGTGTGTGTGTGTGTATGTGTATGTGTATGTGTATGTGTATGTGTATGTGTATGTGTATGTGTATGTGTATGTGTATGTGTATGTGTGTGTGTGTGTGTGTGTGTGGTGGTGGTCTCGCCCCCAAACCTCTTCATCTCCAACTGTGTAGTGGATCCTTGGTCTCTCTCCCAGCACAGCCCATGTTATGGATGGATGTATGTTTGATGCCAGGTTCCTCCCCCTGCGTCGGCCACGGGTGTTTTTAACGAGGTGCGCCCCGGCTTCCAGCGGCCCGTCTGCAGGAGTGGAGAGTTATTGATAAATGATTAACGTTTGAGAAGGTGTGTGTGTGTGTGTGCACGTGCGTGTGTGCGTTGGGGGAACAGTGAGCCCGCTCTCCTCCGGTGAGCTGCCTCGCCGCTGAATATTTCATTGGCACACAGATGTGCTGCTGTCTGCGGAGCTGCTTATGGCTCCTCAGCTCCCTGCCATTACCGAGATGTGTGTAGTGATCTACATGCACCCCGCGCGCACACACACACACATGCATACTGTACGCACATGCATGCATACACACACACACACTCACAGAAAGATAGGTAGACCGGTAACCTGGAGAAGGATTGTTGTGTTTAGGTGTTGTTCCTCGGGAGAGCTTCCAGGGGTGTAGCCTCTGCATGACTCAATCCCAGCATCCACCTCTGCAGCTGCTCAGAACCCCTCCCACTCTTTTGCTGACGAGTCTGGTAAACAGAAGCGAGAGTTGTTGCCTTCAGCGCATGCCCCTCTGTGGGCTGCGAAACGCCGGTGAGCCATACATGCCACGTCACGACAACAGAGGCGTATATAGCGCGCCAACAGTACACTGACTTTATCCTTATTTCTCCTCGAAAAAGAGGAGTGCAGCTCCGGTACTAAACATCCAAACGCTGTTTAGACTGACCTCCTGTTCTGAGACGGAGACACACACAGACGTGACTGACTGACTGAGGCGGAGTCCTGGAGGACCGGGGGATTACTCTTCTCTGCAGGCATCTTCTGGTTCATGTAGTGTCCTTGTCGCCTGCCTGCCTGCCTCCCACTCTCTACTCCCTAGAGCAAAAGTTTATTTGATAGGGATAGATTCAGTGTACATATAGTCAAACTGGAAACTGCTTTCCAATGCAAGTAGCATATAAACCACTTGTATCCTATTTTTCCCTCGGGCACCAAATAGCTTTGCCAACAACTCCCATATTGACATGTGTGGGCTTGGAGATTTTCTGCTCTCGCCGAATGGTCGCTTCCAGAATAGGCTGGGACATTATAGGGTTCATGTCCCTAGAATCCTAGACATCCTGGATGTCTGGGTCACACTGCCACCTCCTGTCTGGGGAGCCCATGGGCACTAGTGAATGTGTCGTCTGCTGAACAGTGCAGGGGATATGGTCTAATTGAGGCAATGTATTAAAGCAATGTGTTCATACACCTTTACAGTTTGTGCAGCAGACTGAGGCTTTTCTCATGGTCCTCAAACGGGGCCATTTGAAGTTGCATCACCTCTTGGATTTTGTTTGTCATCCTTGAAGGACACGGTGAACATTGTGCAAAAATAATTTAGAACATTATTACAGAACATTATTAACCAATTTTGACCTGAGATCAGATTCTAAAAATGTCTTCTACATCCTGACAGTTTTCTGAAAAAGCTATGTTTCTATGTCAGTCGTTCTTCGATTTTCAAAAATAGCAGACCTACAAGCTCGTAGCACGCCACTCGGTGGCGCGCTATAAGCTTGTAGATCTGCTATTTTTCAATAGCTAAAGCATAACATAATGCTAACACCAAATGGGGTTCCCGCCCAGAATGAGTTAACTCCCCGGGCGCTGTATTAATAGCACATACTGCTCCTAATATTTAGGGTGGGTTAAACGCAGAGGACAAATTTCACCTATGTGCAAATGTACAGTGACACCCTGTAACCCATTGCCCTATATTATAGCCTCATATAGCCAGTTAAAGTTAGTCAGAATAATATCATCTCCTTGAACATTACTGAAATATTTGCACCCCTAAAATACTGGAAATAGAGTAGAGAGTCTATGAATAAAGATAACGCTTGTGTTCTCTGTGAAAACCATAATATGAACATGGTACAATATTCGTAACTATTTCCACATCTGTACAATTTGTCCTCATATCACATTTAAAGGGATAGTTCAGATTTTTTGAACTTAAGTTGTATGAAATACTTGCCATTAATATAGTAGTTGCAACTGTATTAATTGATTGCCCGAGTCCCATGGTGGGAGTTCTGCTCTGGTTTTGGTCAATATTAAGTAGTTCCGGTCATTTTGTGGGGGGCACTGGGGCCACGCAGTAAAAGTAAATTAATCCACAAAACGAACGTAATTTGTATTGTTGACCTATTTCTAAAATATTAGCGCGACTTTCGTTCAACTTTGACCCCTCTATCACATGGAACTATTTTTTGGGCGTAGTGATATGGACACAAAAAACATAGTTCTGTGTGATAGAGGGGTAAAAAAAGAACGGAAGTTGCACTAATATTTTAGAAATAGGTCAACAATACAAATGACGTTAGTTTTGTGGATTCATTTACTTTTACTGCGTGGCCCCCAGTGCCCCCCACAAAATGACCGGAACTACTTGATATTTCACCAAAACCAGAGCAGAACTCCCACCACAGGACTCGGGCAATCAATTAATACAGTTGCAACCACTATATTAATGGCAAGTATTTCATACAACTTAAGTTCAAAAAATCTGAACTATCCCTTTAAGCGATCCTAACTATTAGTAGTGGTGGGTGCTATTAACACAGTGCCCGGGCAGCAGTTAGGGGACAAGTGTCTTGCTCAGGGACATGGACATGTAGACTGGGTGAGCCAGGGGGTGAACCGGGGACACTCTGATTCCCAGGCGGCCGCTCTACCCATTCAGCTATGGCCGCCCATAACATACTCCCTATTGGCTTTTGTGCTTTTAAGGAGGATGCATTTAGTTTATTTTGCTAATGAGGGGGTTCAAACTCCTGGCTGCTGCCCAATGGGAATACCAGTGGACATGGGCAACAGTAGAGCGGGGAGAGGGGGTGGAAACAGTATAAGAGAGAAATATACTGTATAGACAGTGAGAATAGAGAGATATAGGAAGAGAGATCTAGAGGATGTGGAAAAAGATTGAAAGAGAGACAGAAGGGGACTTCACCCAGCTCTGATCAAAGAGGCGTCTCTGTAATCCTGCAGATTGAAGCAGTCATTCTGTCTCTGAGCATTTCCAGCTCCCCATGAGGAAAAAAAAAAAAAACGCTTGCAGGTGAAACTACCCCGAAGGGATTCTATTTTTCTATTTTTTTTAACTTTTGACAGAGGCAAAGAGAGCCCCCCTGCTGAGGGCGTTCACAGAGCCCGAGCTAAATTAGAAAAACAATGCACAAGAGGATACGACGGGAGATGTATAGCTACCGTACACACTACCGCTGTGGTCCACCGTAATTGAAGCCTACTTCTTCATAACGATGGTGTGTTGCACACTGGAAATATCACATCTAAAAGCTCACAGCCAGTGGTGGAAAGTAACTAAGTACATTTACTCAAGTACTGTACTGTACTTTTTTTTACTTGAGTATTTCCATATTTTACTTCTGTAAAATAGCCGATATGCTATTTTCAAAAGATTTCTATGCATTTGAAATTTGACATTCTATACAATTAATACTTTCTACTTTTGGTACTTTAAGTACATTTTGATACAAATACTTTTTTACTAAAGTACATTTTTTATTCTGGACTTTTCCTTGTAACAGAGTATGTCTACATTGTAGTATTGATACTTACCGGTAAGTAAAACATGTGAGTAGTTTTTCCAGCACTGCTCACAGTGCATCATGCCACTGGCGCAGCACTGCACACAGTCAGCTTGTAGTAATATATACAGTTGGGTGCCACCGATATTGTCCCTTATCATTTGACCCATTTAGGCCTGACCTCAAAAAAATATATATTTTCACGATTTTTCAAAAATAGCAGACCTACAAGCTCGTAGCGCGCCACTCGGTGGCGCGCTATGAGCTTGTAGATCTGCTATTTTTCAATAGCTAAATTATAACATAATGTTTAAAACACCAAAAGGGGTTCCCGCCCAAAATGGGTTAACTGTCCTTTTGCGCAGATCACGCAAACCTCAGCAAAAAGAAAAGGACAATATCGATGGCCTCCAACTGTACTCTGGCGGTGCCGTACGCCAGAGTATATATTAGACATTATATACTAACTTGGAGATCTGTTCCCGTCGGCAAGCGTCACCACTGGGAGTAAGAGCTGAGGTTAAGATTATGGCTATTTGAGTCAACAAACCAGTATGTTGGTGCCTTGTTTTCACTGTGTGGCTCCTCAGAGGGTAGCTATCTCTAGCCTAGAAGAATGTCTGTCTGTCTGTCTGTCTGTCTGTCTGTCTGTCTGTCTGTCTGTCTGTCTGTCTGTCTGTCTGTCTGTCTGTCTGTCTGTCTGTCTGTCTGTCTGTCTGTCTGTCTGTCTGTCTGTCTGTCTGTCTGTCTGTCTGTCTGTCTGTCTGTCTGTCTGTCTGTCTGTCTGTCTGTCTGTGACCAGAGCTAATCTCATAAACCGCCGAACTATCAGCGCCAAATGTCTTGTGCACACTGCCAGAGACCACAGAAGTAGGCTACCTCCAGTCATTTTAGTTTGACGTAATGTTTTATACTGAAACTATGTAGCTTTAATTTAATAATGGAGGGAAGATAATGGGCCTCTGATCGGATCGGGCACCAAAATTCTAATTCACGATTGCCCAAATCTTGAGTCATACACTGTATGCCATGCAGGCCAGTGGTTCTCAGTGAGGACGTCCAGGGGTCCTTGAGGGGTTCTGGGTGGTCCCATTAATCGGTCTGTAACACGATATGTTTGCTCTGAACAATTGACAGGGTTGGTCCAGAGATTACATTGGTATCAACTCTGGGGTCCGTGGTCTAATGCAGAGGTTCCCAAAGTGGGGTCCGGGAACCCTGCAGCGGTCCCTGAGGGATTTCCAGGCCTTATGGGTCTGTATTTCTGAGAGTCAACATTGGAGACACACCGTTCTCTGTTCAGTCTAGACTCGTGTTTGGTTCTGTTTTTCTGTTTACAGTCGGATGAGTCCCATTTGGCATTACGAGTCTAGAAGAAATCCATTTGGTCTTCGGAAGCTTTACGTAAAACTGAAAAAGTGACCAAAGTGACTTGTGTATTATTACTGAAGGTGTATAATTGTTTTTTTATTTTTATTTGAGTTCTGGTCTCCATTGGAAAAAATAAATATAATAAAATAGTCCTCTCTGGGATGCCAAAACCACAGGCTCAGTTGTTGTAAACAAGCTAATAAACACAATTAATAGCGTACGGTAGCAGGTTCATAAGCGTAGTGGAGCTTGGCTTGATTAAGGGTATACTTTATAATAATAGCACTACGCCACCGAGGATATTATTAGCAGTTGTTTAATTCAGTATAGCAAAACAATTTAGCGCAGTTCCTCTGATAACAGTTTGATACTGTAAGGACCGTGCGAGCTGTTTTGAACCAGAGGTAAAATGGCAATCATGTCTCCGTCTGTTAGCTATGATATCATTATGAAAGGACCAGGGAAATTATCCTCACAATGTATAGTTCAAACTGTGCAATACATATGGGGGACATTTAGCCATCACAAGTTACTTGTTATGGCTAAATGTCCCCACGCACGCACGCACGCACGCACGCACGCACGCACGCACGCACGCACGCACGCACGCACGCACGCACGCACGCACGCACGCACGCACGCACGCACACACACACACACACACACACACACACACACACACACACACACACACACACACACACACACACACACACACATTCACATTCACATTCACATTCACATTATAATTACAAAGAAGTCTTAATGTTAAAAATAGGAGAACAGGACTAATGCTTCCTCAGATGGAGACAGTGGAGGGGAAGAAAATGGGGGATTCATGAGCGGAAGGAGAAAGGAGGGATGAAAGCAAAGAGGGAAGCGGAGAGAAGGGAGATTGTAAATCAATGGAGGGAGGGACGGAGAGAGGTGAGGTCAGTCAAACGGGGAGAGAGAGAGAGAGAGAGAGAGAGAGGAAGGGAGGGAGAGAGAGAGAGAGAGAAGAAAGGAGAGAGAGAGAGAGGGAGGGAGAGGGAGAGGGAGAGGGAGGGAGAGAGAGAGGGAGAGAGAGAGGAAGGGAGGGAGAGAGAGAGGGAGGGAGGGAGAGAGAGGGAGGGAGGGAGGGAGAGGGAGGTAGGGAGAGGGAGGGAGGGAGGGAGGGAGAGAGATAGAGAGGGAGGGAGGGAGAGGGAGGGAGAGAGAGAGAGAGAGGGAGGGAGAGAGAGAGAGAGAGAGAGAGAGAGAGAGGGAGGGAGAGGGAGGGAGAGAGAGGGAGGGAGAGGGAGGGAGAGAGAGAGGGAGGGAGAGGGAGGGAGAGGGAATGAGAGAGAGGGAGGGAGAGGGAATGAGAGAGAGGGAGGGAGAGGGAATGAGAGAGAGGGAGGGAGAGAGAGAGAGAGGGAGGGAGGGAGAGAGAGAGGGAGGGAGAGGGAGGGAGAGAGAGAGGGAGGGAGAGGGAGGGAGAGGGAATGAGAGAGAGGGAGGGAGCTGGCCGGCAGTGGTAGAACAGGATAAAGTACAGGGTGAGGTAATGGCAGTGATGAATAGCCCGTGGCTGATCGCTAGAAAGCCAGGTTGGTGTTTGAAGATTAGATTTTAATACAGCGCCTTGACTCCCCTCTACTCTGCCTGCAAAAAATAATCACAGGGAAAAAGGGGGAGCAGAGGAAAAAAAACAAATTATAGGAATTATTTCATACAATATCAACTGATTATTCCAGTTTGCCCTTGACTACGAGAGCTTACATGCTCTGCCATGTTCCGTTTGTCTCCTAGTCTGTGAGTGAGCTGGGAGTCTATCATTTGGTTTGTCTCATAGTCTGTGAGTGAGCTGGGAGTCTATCATTTGGTGCATGTGGTTCTTTTAATCCGGTGCTATAAAAGCCCGCCAGGCCCTCCAGTACGTTGCCGCGCTGGTGTTGAGAGTGCTACAGGAAGTGTACAGACAAACCTGAGGCTGTCCTCGTGCTTTTCAAGCTATAGATGTGCGGTTAAGTGAGGGCGTGTGAGCCCCCCGTCCATCCTCGCCCGCTGTTGAGACGTGGAAAGCGGCTTCAAGCGGCTTCAAGCGGCTTCAAGCGGCAAGCAGAGTGACAGCCATCGCCTAGGAAGTGCTTTTGGCTTTGTCCTTCCAAAACCCAATCTTGTGTGTGTGTGTGTGTGTGTGTGTGTGTGTGTGTGTGTGTGTGTGTGTGTGTGTGTGTGTGTGTGTGTGTGTGTGTGTGTGTGTGTGTGTGTGTGTGTGTGTGTGTGTGTGTGTGTGTGTGTGTGTGTGTGTGTGTGTGTGTGTGTGTGTGTGTGTGTGTGTGTGTGTGTGTGTGTGTGTGTGTGTGTGTGATTTTGAACGATTTTTAAAGCTAATTGGCAAACGATTCAGTTTGGCCTAAATATGATTTGCACACATACATAATATACTAGTTCTTTCCAAATGAAAGATGACCGTTTGGTTGTGCTGGTGAGGTAAGAAACCGTAGGGGGGCTAATGCGAGAACCTCACCGTTACATATGCCTACAATTTATTAATAGTATTTGAGCTTTAGGTTTAGGGCCCAAACCTGAACATAACCCTATAGGTTTAGGTTTAGCTAATTGGGGTAACATCTTCGAATGGGTTGGCGAAAAATAATCTAATATTGCTTTTGAGGTCACCACAGGGATAGAAATCCAAGTGTGTGTGTGTGCGTACGCTCCAAGGAGTAGCTCACAGTGCATGAGATGCTATACTTCCCCTGCTGCTACTGGAGACGACCTGCTGTGTGCACATATTGATCACTACTGTAGGCTTTAATGATATGAAAGCACTGCTCGTGTATACGTTTGTTTACCACATATCCACATAGAACATGCCT